>NC_092764.1:55143772-55452976 GCF_047496795.1 Chiloscyllium punctatum | reverse complement strand
ATCTAATCAAAATAGCACCAGATTTTAGGTTCTCATGAAGGCTGTTCAAGAGAGAAGTGAAGTTTTTCTCGTTATGGATAACAATAAGTGTCCATCCTGACTCATGAAGGTAGTCTGAATAGACATTGGTGTGGAGATCAATACTCGTAAATGGCTCAAGAGAACCTGACTCCAGCGCCTGCAATCCTCACTTTCTCCCAGATGTTTTATTCCAGATGAGAGTGCTGGAAAAGCAAAGGTCAGGCAGCATCTGAGGAGCAGGAGAGAATCACGTTTCAAGCGTAAGCTTTTCATCAGGAATGAGGCTTGTGCACCAAGGGGGCTGAGAGGTAAATGGGAGAGGGGTGGGGCTGGGGGAAGGTAGCTGAGAATGTGCTAGGTAGATGGGGGTGGGGGTGAAGGTGATAGGTCGGAGAGGAGGGTGGAACGGATAGGTGGGGAGGAAGATGGACAGGTCAAAAGGGCAGTGCCAAGTTGGAAGGTTAGAACTGGGATAAGGTTGCACAGCAGGTCAGGCAGCATCTGGAACAGGAAAATCAACGTTTCGGCAAAAGCCCTTCAAACGTCGATTTTCCTGCTCCTAAGGTGCTGCCTGATCTGCTGTGCTTTTCTAACACCACTCTAATCTTCACTCTAATCTCCAGCATCTGCAGTCGTCACTTTCGCCTACATATCAGGAGGACATGGCTGAGCACGATCATATGCCTTCAGCTTCACAATGACTTGGAATGACTTTGGAGGCTGATACTCTGAGTAGGAAAAGGCTTACTGACATCCTGATGCTCACAAAATACATGTGAGTCTGTGTCTTGGTCTAATCTGGATTCATAAAGATTAATGATGAAATTCTTTTTCCAGCTGTGGCCCTGGGAATGTCTGCTGGCTTCATGATATTCCTCTAACCACACCAGCCCTTACAGTGGTAGCAATGGAGAAATCCAGCACGCACAATCCCAGCTAATGTTCAGATAATGGTTTCGTGGATGGAATGGGTTATGACAAGGGCTGGAAGTAAGGTTATTAAAAATCTTCCTATGTTCAAATTTAGAAGAAATTTTCATTACTTTATCAGGTCAGTCAAGGTTGCACAGTTGCACTTACTTTCTATTAATCCATTTTATATACGTAACTACAATCTACACATCATATCAGGGCTGAATAGTCTCCCACTATAAGTGCAGCAGGTATGTGACCGAAGATGTTAATTTTGTAAAAGGCTCAGTGGGCCCATTTTACTGGATGGTTTCCAAGTTGAGTTCCATAATTCGTCTTCTCCAAGTCAGACAGCCTCTGCCAAACAGCAGCCCCTGGCCCCACTCCAACCAAACAATGTGTTCACTACAAATATTAAAGTGAATTGAACCTGCATACTTTGACAGGGTAAGGAGCAGTGAATTCCACTGTGTGTATCATGTTAATTATACCAGGATCCCCACGAACTTTTGGAACCATTGTAAAAATTATTCACATGCTTGCTAGGAGTGTCCATTATGCGTACAGTACTCATAACACCATTGGAGAAAGTGAGGACTGCAGATGCTGGAGATCAGAATTCAAAATGTGTTGCTGGAAAAGCGCAGCAGGTCAGGCAGCATCCAAGGAGCAGGAGAATCGACGTTTCGGGCATGAGCCCTTCTTCAGGAAGGGCTCATGCCCAAAATGTCGATTCTCCTGCTCCTTGGATGCTGCCTGACCTCCTGCACTTTTCCAGCAACACATTTTCAGCTCATAACACCATTGGCCTTCTCCCGAAATGGTTTCTCTGCAACTTGCTTTCATGATTATTGCACCGAAAATTACTGCATGTTGCACAAGTCATCATATACACTAGCAGGCCACGTGCTGACACTTGGGCAACATTGTATATCATGACAATTGTAACTTTTCATCTTTCTGCTCTGCTTGAGGAATGGTAGTTTGTAACAAAGTGAGAACACAAGGACTCCTTAACACTTATGCATTAACCCTGTACTAGGAAAAAGCTTGTAAATCATTGAGAGATATGCCAATAAAAGGGAGGGAGGTGGGGAAGCCCCAACTCAGAATTGGCACTAATCACACTTCCTCTTTCTTCTTATCCTATCTCTTGTTTGTTAGTGGCAACAAACCATGTTACCCCTTCGTCTGGAAACCTGCATTTCCAAGATTGTATGATCAATGAGGAATCTTACTGTCACCATTGGAAAATCTCAGTGATGCTAAATATGCTTTCCCTTCACACTGTGCATCTATCACTTTCCCAATCAAGCACAAGCTTGGATATGTCACTGCTGAAAATTTAGGCAACAATTTGGAATGTAGTGACTTGGTTAAGAATGAAAAGCCAATTGAGCAGGAGCGGCTAGTTGTGTCAGATGGACAGCAAATAGTTACTGAGCAGTAGCCTGACTGTGTCCTTCCTTGGCTGATGAGCCTTGAGTTTTGCTACCAAGTGATCAGATTTCATAAGGATGCTTTCTGAAAGTTGATTCAATTCTTGGTGACCATGCCAAGCTTTGTGCAGCTAAGATTTAGAAGTCTATTAGCAGTATGTATGTAACCTTGAATGTTGTCTTGCAATATTTTGACCCACTATGGAGTACAGTAAATGACATATTTGCAATGGATTGGCTTCTATGCAAAGGTTCTAAATTTATTAAATGATTCTTCTGACAATGCTTGTAATCTATAGAAGCCTGATTGGAGCATCAAATGAGTGAAGTCTTCCAGTTTTTATAGTCTTGGAGATTAGCTGATGAGAATCATGAGGCAGGACCTCACGGTTCTCACTAATGTTATTTGTTCTTCATACTGTTCAGTACTGTACTGTGGCAGTGTTTAACAGTAAACTCCTATCTGAAATGGGTGCAGATGCCAGTATTATGTCTCACTGTGACAACACATTCATTTTTCAGCTACCACAAGGTTTGTAGCTCAAATATTGATGAAACTGCATAAATATATTAAAATGAATACATCGTGATAGCTGGGTAGAAAATGAGCATTGACTTAGATAATTAGACAATAATGGTTGAAACTCAGATTTATTTCTTCCTTAAATAAGGAGTGGTATTGTGTAATGAAATTTGGATGGCCAAATAGGTACAAGCTGTCAGCCTTGAACCTTTCAAAACCCTTCAATTTATTAAAATAGACCAGCATTCTCATATTGCAGCTGATTGCCGTCTAAGGGAAAGAATATGAAACAAGTTGCATAATCTGGCTTTATATATCAGACAGTGTTGGTGATGTTGCTAATAACACCTTGGAATGATTCAGAATTTGAAGGACATTATTTATGTTATGATCTTCAGAATTAGTGACAATAGCAGGTTTGTGGATGAATATGACTGCAAATGGAGGTATGTGCTCCTTGGACTGTAACTACCGTGCAAGTACACTGATAAGCAGGTGCAAAGTAGCTCTGAAGCAACTTACATGTCTTGCATCATTCTAATGGTTTGTTTCCTCTTTGTTATTTCCATGGAGAAGCTATAAATAGGTGTCAAAGGGTTCCTTAAACCTAAGTAACAAAAGGAAGATAAAAAAGGAGATAGTTAAAATATAGGATCAGTCTTCAATTAATTTTACTTTATTAAGTTTCTTATCAAATGTACCCAAGCCCAAGTTGAAGGATAGATCTATTAACACCTCAGACCCTGGACACTGAACGTTTTAGTATTTCATGCTGTCTGGCTTATAAAACAATGATATTTCACTGGAACAATTAGAACTTTGTGAAAATTATGTCTATACTTCATTAAAGCTTTCTTTATCGTGGTTGTGGGTATGTTCACTGAGCTGGGAAGTTGACTTGCAGACGTTTCGTCCACTGCCTAGGTGGTATCTTCTGTGCTTTGGAGCCTCTTGTGAAATGCCTGCGAATCAACTTCCCAGCTCAGTGAACATACCCAACAGCCACAACAACCGGCACCTGAGCTACAAACATTTACACAAACCTTGAGCTTCCTTTATGCATTATGACATAATTTATCAAGTGCCATAAGAAAATGGCAATTTAAACTTGCAGGATGTTCTTAAAAGATTGAGAATTGATGTATATTGGGCAAAAATCAGTATTTGGGTAAAATTGTTTATTTCTGTTTTGAAGGCATACTTCCTTTGCAGCTTTTAATATTATTTTGTGTCCACTGTAGTTCATCCTCCACCCTAATGTCTGAATGATCTTACAACATGCAGGGTTATGGAAAGGAGGCAGGAGAATGGGACTAAGTGCATTGCTCATTCGGAGAGCCGGCACAAATCTTATGGGACAAATGGCCTTTGTTTATGTTTTAATTATGTGATTCATTGAAATTATGGTCAGACATTAAGCAAAAGTGATCAGAAAGTCAAATCCAGACCATCAGTCTTATGAGATGTAATAGTGTTTGGGAAAATCTGTTTAACACTGTGAGCATTAAAAAAAAATCTAGTATAGGAATCAATGTAGCATAGCACAGCTGCTTTATCCATGTTATCAGGGAACTGTCAATGGAATGGAATGCAGAAGATTTACCAGAACTATATATGGGATAATAAGCAGATAAGTGTGTTACAATTTGTATCATTGAATCTGCTTGATAATCTTTATTGCCTCCCTAGACCCACATTTGTTTTAGCTTATTAATTCTAGTAGATTGGAGAATATTATAGACAATAATAGTAAATGTTACAAAGCAAAGTATGCTTTCAAAATAGAAATTAACAATTTCAATTCAAAAACTGTTTTTTGCCTATTATTAATCTTTGAGTTCCTAACATATGCCAGATTACTAAGGGAAAGTAATTCCCTACACAAATGGTAGACAATCAGAAGTTACATTTTGAGAACCTTGTTATTAAGTAGTGTAGGACTGTCCAATAGGTCTGGTGAGACATAAAGAACAAAAAATTACTCCCCACGAATGTAATTACTATCTCAGTTAACCATTGCTATAAAGGATACACTTATATTTTAATTAGTGTTTTTTTCCTTTCTACTTCTAGTATACATTCACACTCATCCTTTTCATGCCCACGGATACACTGAGACCATTTGTGATGACCCTACTATCGCCGAGTTAAGATCAATTAATTCTGGACAACCTGGTAATTAGATCTGGGACTTGACTGCATTTCTAACTGAAGGCTGTACCAACATATAAAAAACATTTTGACTAGCTCAAAGGTATGAGTCTTAAAACATCTCAGTTGAAAGTATTAAAAAGTTGGCATTAGCTGAGCTACCTGTTGCTGGAATTCATGAATCCATGCTTAGGCTGCTTGCTGAAATTTGCTGCATTAAAGAACCAATTTAAAATTGTAGGTGGGGCAAATTATTAATTTATTTGAGCTACAATTTCAGAACGTCAATCACAAAACAATATCATTAAATAATTTGTGATCTGGATAATTACCATCTTTTAACAGAGAGGTCAACAGATTTTTGGGTGAATTTGATGGCCCCAATGCCAGTGCATTTAAAGGTGGGCGAATACATAAAAAGAAGTAGGCAACCAGCCCAGTGTCTTCTCACCCACCCTGAGTTGACCCCCATGTTACAATGAGTGGGTAAGACACCAGGCAGCCTTTCTACTTTGAAGTGTATTGCAGACCTTAGGATTGTCAAATAATGACCAATTAAGGACCTCATTCCCCTTCTGCCATAATAATGCATAAGGAAAGGCAGGGCACTGACTATTCCATAATTTTAAAAGGTGAACAGGAAGGAACAGCTGGGGGAAATTCCTTTGCTGAATCCAGCATGGGTGTCTCCTCCAAAAAGATGGTACTCTGTCCCTTTGTGCTTTTTTGTTGGTCTCCTAAACTCAACCACTGCTCCCTCCCCAACTTGCCTACCTCCCCTGCCTTGTAATGGCTCATGTCCCAGCTTGACAAAAATTCCCAGGCAAAAGTGAGGACTGCAGATGCTGGAAACCAGAGTTAAGATTAGAATGGTGCTGGAAAAGCACAGCAGGTCAGGCAGCATCCGAGGGGCAGGAACGATCGATGTTTCAGGCAAAAGTCCTTCATCAGGAATAGCTGATTCCCTATTCCTGATGAAGGGCTTCTGCCCGAAACATCGATTTTCCTGCTCCACGGATGCTGCCTGACCTGCTGAGCTTTTCCAGCACCACTCTGATCTGAAATCAATTAGTCTGTGGCTACATGAGAATAAAGTGTAATTATAGAGGTTAATATTGATGAAGACTGAGAAAACTGCACTAAGGCTGATATCCAGTAACCAGGTCACTCTTTATTGACATATGAAGACTCCTTGATACTGATCTCTGAGTGAACAGAATGTCTGGCATTCCTTTTTTTTTCTTAATCTTAGAGTCCTGTATCCCATCACCAAGTCACCCTTTATTTACACGTGCACAATACTTGACAATGATCCAGCTCCCTCACAGCGAGCCCTCAGGGTGAACAGAATCTCTAATACACCTGTTCTTTTTTCTCTTTCTTTTTAATTTAAGCCCCACACTCCCGCCTAACTGCGGTAGTGCTTATTTTTTCCCCAGCACCCATGGTGTGTGTGTGTGTGTGTGCAGGTGTAAGACACAGTGAGAGACACAAGGTGCACGAATCTTTATTCAATTTCCACCACCAGGAAGAGAGAAAAACACCCGAGTGGCCAGTGACAAGCACTGCCCTTCACATCAAAGGGCAATGCTGTGTGATCAAACAGTGAAGGGGAGGGTAGGGATTAAATCAAAATAGAGTTGGAGGGGGAAATAATGTACTCCACTCCCTGCGGCGCCCACCTCTCCCTGAACAACTCCAGGGTGTTGGTGGACACCGCGTGCTCCTTCTCCAAGGACACCAGGGCTCTAACGTAACCGCAGAAGACGGGCAGGCAGTCGGCCCTAACAACCCCCTCCACGGCCCGCTGCCTAGACCTGTTTATGGCCAGTTCAGCCAGGCCCAGGAGCAGACCCACGAGGAGGTCTTCAGACCTGCCCTCCCTCCTCCGTACCGGGTGCCCGAAGATCAGGAGCGTGGGACTGAAGTGCAACCAAAAGCAGAGAAGGAGGTTTTTAAGAAAATCAAAAAGGGGGCATTCCTGTTCTTATCTGTCAGCCAGGGTTCCATGATTGGACCAGATTAACAGACCCAATCAGGGAACTCATATTCTAAAATGTCCACCTGGCTCACCTCATCATAGTCACCACACAGAGACATAAATACCCCAAAGCAACTAAATACAGTATATCTGTCCATGGCCTCTCCATTCAGAAAAGTACTGTGTTGCTACTGGGCTGACGGCAATTTACGGTGAGGACAGGTTTGACTCCCTGGAATATAAGTTGATTAGCAGAGGTGAGCAATCATAATATTTCAAAATCAATGTCTTCTTTATTCCAGTTTTCATATCTTGCACAATGCCGAGACCCCCGCATGGAGTCGTGTCTATGAGTTCATTTATCTCTACAAATGGAGAGGATCAGCGAGTAAGTTTGAAGTTAACAATGGAAGCCCTTTCTCAACCTATTATATGCGCACAATTGAGGAATGGAACTCTTTATTAATGTATTTGATACAATATAATTGGAACCTGACTGAAATTTAACAATTGCTGCTCAGGTTTCCAAGGACTCAGGAAACCCAGAATAAAAGGAAGGCATGTACTAAGAAGTTAAGTCTCTTTTGCAGCATTTCTTGCAGGCCAGGAGGAGTAATAGAGTATACACTGGTTTTTCAAGAAAGGGCCTTGCATGACTACTTCTTCTTCTTCCCACTCCAATTGACTATCTCCTCCCACCAAGTGATGAACTTTACAACCCTCTTCTGAAGGAGGACCCTTATCTCCAGGCCCAAACGTTAGCTCAAACTCTCCTAATTGACAGGGGCCATTTCCAAAGTTCCCCAACTGAGCCTTTTGCATTAACCTTGTAGCTGGTAGCCAACCAAACTGTTAATTTGGTTGTTTGGAGATAAATTAAGTTAAAAATTATCATGCGATCCTATCATTACACTCAGTGAGACCACTGTAGCTCCACCCTCACTAGGTTTCTCCATAAAGGCTGTAAATATAAAGGCTGTCGTGCCTGTTATCCCAGAATCATACCTCAAGTTCCCCCTTCTAGTGAAGCGCCTGTTGTACATCCTTATCTGAGAACTCGCCATCTGGACAAACCCATATTCTACAGCTAGGAACAATCTGATTACCTTGCAAAAGTGAAATAAGAAGCAATCTTGTTTTTGGAATTGGTACTGGGGATTCAAACTTGGATGAAGATTTGAACAGATTGCTATCTTTGGATAAAATTTATCAGAATGATGATTTATTGACTGTTCATGAGGCATGGCCAGATTTTGACAAATTAAAAAAAGGGGATTATACTGGGAAGAGTACATAATGGAACTCAGTAGATTTGTATACAAGACTGAAGAAATTTTATTTGGAAATTCCCCAATCAGCTGTCATTTAAGTTGTTGGACTGTGTCAGGTATGGATAGATTTCTAGTTTTGACTGGGTTTATATTTATGGATAAATGTACAATGCGAAAACAAATGTCAGAAACACTAAAACATTCCTTCTAAAGTATTTAAAAATACCTGAGGGGTAACATTTTCATGCACAGAGTGGTGCGTTCTTGGAGCGAGCTGACAGAGGAAGCGGTGGAGGTGGGTACAATTACATTACTGTATTTAAAAGGCATGTGGATGGGTATATGAATAGGAAGGTTGCAGAGGGATTTGGGCCATATGCTGGCAAACGGGACTGGGTCAGATTGGGCTGTCTGGTCAGCCCGGATGAATTGAATCAAAGGGTCTGTTTCCTTGCTGTGTGAATCTATGATTCCATGAGAAAATACTTGCATTTTACTAAAACTGAATAGAACAATACACGTATTCAGTTTTATGGTTCTGTGACTGCCACCTGGTGGTACTTAACTGTTATAAGAACCATTTAATGTATAGTTCATAACATCAGGTAGAATCTGCGCATACAATAAGCGTACCTTTTTTTCGAGGTATGCAATTAGGATTGAGGAAAGATAATCCATGCAGACTGACAATAGAGTCTACTTGACTACCTCAGAGCTGGAGCTGAGAATGTGTTGCTGGAAAAGCGCAGCAGGTCAGGCAGCATCCAAGGAGCAGGAGAAACGACGTTTCGGGCATGAGCACTTTGTCGATTCTCCTGCTCCTTGGATGCTGCCTGACCTGCTGCGCTTTTCCAGCAACACATTCTCAGCTCTGATCTACAGCATCTGCAGTCCTCACTTTCTCCTCGAATACCTCAAAGCTGGAAACAGTTACATAAGAACATAGGTTCAGAAGTAGGTGATTCAGCCCCTTGAGCCTGATTCAATGAGATCATGGCTGATCTCTGACCTATCTCCATACAACTGCTTTTAGCCCATATTGCTTAATGTCTTTACTCAACAAAAAAAATTGAATTCTCTTTTTGGAACCCTTTTTACCCAGAAATGGAGTTGTGTGTTCTCTCTCCAAAAGTGTTGCAGTCTTGGTATTTCTATCAAAACAGTTTGTTCTTGCAAATGCAATATTGTTGCTGCTGCAGCCAATGGCTTTCACTTTGCAAAGTGTTCTTTCCGAAAACTTCAAGATATGCATACATATATCCAGTCAATTATTTTATAAATTAATATTTTGGATAACATGTTTTCATAATATGTTGGAAAAGATTACAGAGTTGGGACTGGGCAAGGTCAAGGAGAAACAAGGATGGGAATTTTAAAATCAAGACATTGCTTGACTGAGAATAAATGTAGCTGAAAATGTGTTGCTGGAAAAGCGCAGCAGGTCAGGCAGCATCCAAGGAACAGGAGAATCGACGTTTCGGGCATAAGCCCTTCTTCAGGAATTCCTGAAGAAGGGCTTATGCCCGAAACGTCGATTCTCCTGTTCCTTGGATGCTGCCTGACCTGCTGCGCTTTTCCAGCAACACATTTTCAGCTCTGATCTCCAGCATCTGCAGGCCTCACTTTCTCCTTGAGAATAAATGTAGGTCAGCAAGCACAGCGATAGGGAAGCAGGAGTTGCTGTAAGTTAAGTCAGGGTCAGCAAGAGATTTAAAATTTCTCTGGTTTAAGAAGTAATTTGGCAACTGTCTAACTATATAAGTTCCATTAGTGATGTATTAAGTTAATGAATTTTAGGTTTTTATAGATTAATATTATATTGCCAATGTGAGTACTATATTCGCACATTCTTCCAGTTCCATACCTATCAGCATATTTGCACTTAAGGGAAAACTTGTGAACTATGAAAATAGATATTAATGTGATAAGGTACAAAATATTTCAGCAATATTTAGTGTGTATTCAAGATGGCATGTGCTTTATTGAACTCCCAAAATACCAGGTCATTTTATTAAAATGAGACAAAACCCTAAAAAGCAACTTAATTCAGTTTTAATTAACGTAATCATCATTATTGTTCAATTCAAGGCATAACCTATCTATTGAATGGTTGTTCATTTCATGTTGACCTTTCAGATGGGACTTGTTGGAATCCATAATGTTGACTCTGGGATTACTGAATGTTTATATTTCTGTGAAAGCACTTGACCAGATTTTCAGGTCAATATCATGTTACTGTTTGTGGGAGGTAGCTGTGTGCAAATTGGCTGTTGCATTTCTTATATTATGAAAGTGCTTCATCAACAATAAATGCTTTGAAACACCATAAAAGGTGCGCAATAAATGAAAGTTTTAATGTGATAAACATTATTGAAGTTCTCCTTATTTTATCAATAATATTTCATAGTTTTCCTTTTTTATTGTACATTTATTTTTTCCCAATATGTTATGAAAAGTGTTTACTGCATTTATTATTAAAGGTGTTTCATTCTGACCAATGGGAACATTGGTCCAATTTTAATACTACCCTTCAGTTGGAAAGAATAATGCATGTGAGCAGTTAAAAATGGCCAGAATGATGTATCTGTACCAATCACCCTTCGTCTTGCAGTGGAAGATGATCTAATCCAAGGTTTTTCTTCTTTAACAAATCTATTAGACATTTTCTAAAGTTGTAACTAGTAAAAGGAACAAACATTCAATAAGTGTCAACACTTGAGAAAATTATATTATGGGGATCATAGCATTTAGGGTCATGTATTAGCATGGGTTAAGAATTGGTTAGTGGAGAGAAAACATAAGTGGGAATGAAAATATCATTTTCAGTTCGACTGGCTTTAATTTATGGGGTATCACAAATCACATTGCTCAGGCATCAGCTCTTTGTAATCCAAGTTAATTACTTAGATGAGGGGACTAAGTTTAATGTATCCAAGGTTGTTGATGATATAAAGCTAGGTAGGGGTGTAAGGTATGAGGATGGTGCAAAGAGTCTGCAATGGAATGTAAGCAGGTGAAGTGAATAGATAAGAATGTGGCAAATGAAATAAAATATGATGTGACAGTTGTGTGTAATATATATTATAATTTTGGATTTGGATTTCAAAACAAAGGCAAAGACTGGATCAGTTTTCTGCATGTTTTTAAAAAAAGGTCAGAAAGTCAATTTGGAACAGTAACCTAAACATTTCAATTCCATGAAAGCATGTGACTACATCAGAGTGCCTGGGAGAACCCCTGTAATTTTAATTAATAAAATGTTTACACTATTGGCTTTATGACAGGCAAAGTAAAAAAAAATCAATGCAATTAGTTTAAATTTGATTTCAGAACAGAAAGTTCATAGGTTTAGTTCAGAAGAACCTAGGATTCAGTTCAGTTCGGTTCAGAAGATAGAACAGTTCTTTCTAACAGGTGAATAAGTCAGTTCAAGAGAACCAGTCACCTCAGCAGAAGTGATTTCTAGTCTGAGAAGCTTCCAAGTCAGAAGAGTTTGAATAGAAATCTTCATGTTGTTCGACTGTAAAGGTTTTGGCTCTCAGAATTGTGGATGTTTTATGCCAGCAGATTCAGAAAGGAACTTTATATAAAAAAAATCCACCATAGAAGGAAAGTAAACTGAGAAGTGTCAGATAAGTCAGGATTTTTTTTTAAAAAAAGCTGAGACTGGGTGGATATTTCTCTAGTTTCTGTAATGTCAGGAAATAGCTTGAAATTTTATTTTAATGTTTGTGATAAGATCTTTCTATATGCAGAACTACAAATGGAGAATCTATGTCCCCTTCTATAGGATTCTGTGTTTTTTTTAAATTTAATGTAGTAAACTTAAGTTCTGTTGTTAAAGAACATCTGCAGCCACATGTTTCAGTGTCCAGCCATCAAGGTAACCAACTGAAAAAATACAACATATGATATATCAAGCTGAGTTTCATTCTGGGAAGTGACCTATCCTGTATTACCAATAGCTGAAATTATAGCAATTGTGAAATGTGAAGTTATCCATTTTGGTTGGCAAAATAGAACAGCCAAATAGCTTTGAAAAAGCAAGAAACTGGGAAACGTTAGTAATGAGAGGGTGTCTTTTGTATCTGCTTCACAGAATGTTAATGTGGCATATGCAACTATTAGGTAAGCTGATAGTATATTAGCCTTTATTATAAAGGGCTTGGAGATGATAAATTCTTATTGCAATTACACAGACCATTGGTAAAACAACATGGAGTATGGCATACAGTCTTGGGTCTAAGAATATACTTGCACCAGAGGAAGTGTAATAATTGCTGTTATGAGGAAGTTGCCCTTTGAGGATGGATTGAATAGAATAGGTTGAAATTTCTTTTGGTTGAGAAGAGTGAGCAGAGATTTAATTGAAATATGCTAAATAGTTTTTCCTTTCACCAGAACACTAAAACTACAAGTCACAGTCTCAGAATAAAGCGTTACTTCTTTTGAATACAGCTGTGAATACTGAAACATTGAGTACATTTGAAACATAGACAAGGCAATAATTTCAGGATAAGCCAGAAAAGTAGAATTCAGGTAAAAGATCAGCCATGATCTGATCGAATGGTGGAGCAAACCTCAACGGCTGAATAACGTTCTCCAGGTCCAATTTCTTGTGTTCTTCAAAGTGAACAACAGGGATGCCTGCCAGAAAATTAATAGAGTCTATCTTTAAATAAACTGATGGGGCTCTGATTACAAAATTTGGGTATGACTACAATTTTAATCAGGCCCTGTGCAAAACATTTGTGACTTCGCTATTAGTCCAGACCGATCGCAAGAGAAACTATTTCTAGAAAATTAGGTTTCCTTGTGGAACAGGAAGAACAGAAATCCTCAAGAAACCTTCCTAATACTTCCCAACCATTTATCTGAGTGTTGACGGCAGTTCCTTCAGGTCTTTGACAGTGATCACCAGAATCCCATCTCATCTTCACCCGACAGGTAGCACACCTATCAGGATGACAGCCTATCCAGATGAAATATTCTAGATTTTAAGTTGTAGAAGTTGGACAGTTTATTATCTTGTTCCTTCTTGTAACACCCCAGGCTGTGAATTGAAATCAGTGCTAAACAACGATTAGCAATAAATGGGCAATAAACCACAATTAAGTTTTCATTCACTGCATATTATAGATTAACAGCATATCTTGTATGTACCTTAGCCTCCTAACACCTGTTGAGGGTTATATTTTATGTGACATACGATGGTGATGCTTTTCACTGGTTAAGAAGCTTAATTTGCTTTTTAGTTATGCCTTTTCAGGTTAGGTTATTCTTATGTATTTGTGCAAAGGCATTTAATTTATACTCAGTAAAAGCTTGGAATAGGAATACTATTTGCCAAACAATGAAATCAGAAGAATCACAAGTATCCCGTTCATTTTGAAAACATTTTACATGCAGTTTTAGTTTGGAAAAAACAGGTATGTCTGGAGATCTGGTAACAATTTAGGGCCATATAGAAAGATTAGATCAAAAGACATCATTTATCTTGTCACAGTTCTTAAAACACAGATCATTGATATGCAGTTAAATTTAATTAATCCTCTGCTAAAGAGTTAATTTCCATGTAATTACTAAAGAAGAATCTTTGAAAGAACAATGGCAGATCTCTAATTACAACAGAGAAAATAAAGGGCCTTCTCTGAAAAGGATTCTTTTTATTACAAATTTGAAGAATGTCAAATTGATGTAGCTCAGAAACAAATACTTAACATTTAAAACAAATGGTTTATAGCTTACCTAAGAATACTGCTCTAAATAATTAATTTAATAAGTGTAGATTAAGTGTACTTCAGCCACATGGAAAATATGACTTTTTTTTCTCAAACGTTAATTTCAAATTTCTGTCTCCTTTCACATTTCAGATTCATTAAACTATGCACCTACTCCCTGACCTGCTCTCAGACCTCTGTCAATGCTGTTCAACAAACAGCCCCTTTGATGTCTGAAAGCATATTTATTTTCTCTCCTTCTTTGTCAGAGCAAATGTTTTATCTATTCCATCCACCAAGAATCGCAGCCTGAAACTCAATAAAATACATTATGTTTCTGCAACATAAATCAATGATTCTCAAAAATATTTGGTTGGATAATTCTTTAAAATGGATATGTAATCATGGATTGCTCATCTAAATTATAAAATGAAATAATATTCATAGTACTAAGGTGCTACATGCCAACGGAATCTTAAAAATGCCTTTACGAGAATGGTTAATTACTTAGAGGGCAATTTGAGACTGCTTCAGTGATGAGATAAACCAGAGAAAACAGAAATCAAGGATTAGTGAAACTCCACACACATTCCAGAGCTTGCCAATGGAACTGCTCTAAAAGCATGGTTAAAGATTGTCTGTTAATGACACACGTACAAAGTCAGTTTACAGATCACTTCCAATACAAACAGCAACTACGTGAAACAATATTAACAGCAGCCCCATTCTATTTAGATGTTGAACAAACTCAAAACAGGTTATTTTAATTTTAAGATTAGCTGCCCATAAATGTACACGTATCCTTTCCTCCCATTCTGTTGCAGCATTTTTACTTGGAAGTGACATTGTTCAATACAGTTTACAGTCCTGTGGAAACCCAGACAAGTTTCTCAGTGTTAGTTAATAGTGCAAGTAAATTACTTATGGCAGCATAGTGAAAACAAGTCAACAAGAACCAAACTAACAAGTGATTAAAATAAACAGAAAATGCTGGAAATACTCAGCATTATATTGCTTACTGCACAAGTCCATATTAAATACATTCCAGTATCACATTAGAAGCTGATCGCTCATCTCCTGTATCATCCAGTCAAAAGTAAATGCAAAGTTTGTAGCTGAAAACCCTGGCAGCCAAGGGGTGGATGTTCAGGAGATTCTATGATGGATGTCTTCTCAGATATTTTGACATTATCATTCATTTGTACTTTGCAATATATTTTGAGAGGTGATAGCCTTATGGTATTGTCACTGGAGATCCAGGTAATGTTCTGGGGACATGGGTTCAAATCCCACCATGGCAGCTGATGGAGTTTTAATTTAATGAAAATCTGGAATTAAGAGTTTAATGGTGACCACAAATCCATTGCCGGTTGTCGGAAAAACCCATCTAGTTAATTAATATCCTTTAGGGAAGGAAACTGCCATCTTTACCTAGTCTGGCCTACATGTAACTCCAAACCTACAGCAATGTATTTGTGTCTTAACCGCCCTCTGGGCCCAGCCAGCAACACCCGCATCTCGTGAGTAAAAGAGGGAGGCTTATCTTTTTTTTCTCTGTCTACCCTGGTGTTTTTCTCACTTCCTGTCACCAATTAGCGAGATTATAGTGTGGACCCCAGAAAGCCTTTATGAACCAAAGGGATTAACAAGTCCAATTTTGAGAACAACAAACATAAAAATGCTAAAACTCAATTTCAGTGAATAAAGGCAAATGATTGATTAGGAGATTTTCTGGATGGCAGAAGACAGAGAATTGTGATAATGGGCAGAATTTGAATCTGTCTGAGGAATTGGAGAAAGAAGTGGGAGTAGGTGTTGGATCATAGGGGAAGTATGGAGTTAAGTATCCAACATTGGAAAGGAAACATTGAATTATCCTGGGGCAGAAAGGGTGCTGGACAGTGTTACTGGAGCAGGAGGCTGGAAAGTAATTTTAAAGGCTTTGCAAGTAATAAATGAAACCTCAAGTTTTATTCCTACCTTCATGATTAAGGTAGAGGCAAATGCAAATTAGGGACCTCACCTTTCATGACTGGTTAAAGCTGGTGGTGAGCAGGCAAGTTAGTCCTTGAGGTGAAAAGTGAGGTAGTTGGAGTTGCCTGCTTTCACTCAAGGATTTTGCTGGAAGAAGGGAGGGAATGCTGAGAAATATTCAAGGGAGGTCAAGGATCATTTGTTTTAAGGGTGACTGAATGAAGGTTGAAAGTCACTGAAGATAGTCTGGGATGAGCTCAGACAAGACCTAGCTGAGCCCAGGTAGCACCAGGGTAGTTTACAGGTAGTTTTTCTTAAATGTCAGGTCACTATTAGAGAACACACCTTTGCCACGGTTCTGGCGACAAGATAGGTCTTCTCCATGCTGTGTTCCTGGAGCTTTGAGCAGAGGAGGAATAGCACAGAGGAAAGATGGAAGGAGGTGTAGTCGGAGCATGTCTAGAAAGTCAACAAGGGGTGTGATCTGTGGTGGAACCAACACAGATGGCAGTTAGGAGGGAGCCAGTCAAGATTAAAATGACACAATATAAAACTACCTCAACAACCTGCAGATGTTAGAAAGGCAATTCCAATGACAACTGAAGATCTGCAGAGAGGCACTCAGTTTGTATCTAAATGTTTGGCTCCATTGCTAAACACAATCCTGTTAGGTTGACCTGCAGTGCCAGGAGTGACCATGACCTATATTGACATTGCAATCGTACAGAACTTCTGGCCTCTGATTTGCCTGCTGTATGAGCTGGGACTTCGTCCTGAAGACAGAAGTCATACCTAATACTAATTAAAAGACTATTACTGGTAAATTTAAAACAGGGGGTGAGCTGGCTAAGCAGAGTGGGCTCATCCCTGACATTAACACTGACATTTCAGAAGCCCATCCTTCGCACAAAATCCAACCCATAGAATTAGTTTCATGGTATTCACAATTCATCTTCCCATCCGTCTGAGTCCTTTCCGCCCAGTGATTGGCACCAGGCCTGATGCCTCTTTACTCTCTTCTCTACACTTCTGCTTTGCTGTCTACAATGGCCCTCCTGTCTGGACAATTCCACAGTCTCCTCTGCAGGGTTGAATGTCCTTCTATTGGGCAACTCCCCCACCCACCATCCACTCCCACAAGGGGAAAGAACACGTTTGTAACTGCCTTGTAAAATTCCCTAAGAACTTTATGAGATGGACAACTAATTCACTTAAGAGTCATGCATTCAAATGATAATGGGGCCTCCCTAGTAATTAGTTAGCATTCCCTCTGTCACAGTACTTTAACTAAGATGGAAGTATGAAATTGCAAATACTGGCCCATATGCAACCAGACCTGATAATACATCTGTTGCTGTATTACAATTAATTTGCCTTACAATTAATTTGCTTGCCTGCCCACATCCTTCCCTCATTGAGATACATTGCTTATTGGTGTCAGGGGAGTGACATTGTTCTAGCTCCACCATTCTACTCAGCCTGGAAGTGGAAAGGATATTATTGATCTTTTTTGGCCTCAGACATGCCTGTGAATCCCATGATTGGTTTTGTTTGCTGCAATCTCCGTCAAGACCTTCTTGGTTAGGTGGCAGGGTGTCCTGATATTTCTTTTTTTTTTGTAAATATATTTACTAGCAAATTTTTTTAACTTTACAAACATATAAAATTATTGAAAAATACAATCAATAACAAATATCATTATGATAAAAAGAAAAAACCACAAATTACAATACTACTGTCTACTAACTACTAACCTAGCCTATAATACAAAACAAATCCTAACACTGTGCAATGCAACACCAATGAGTAAGTAAATAACTAATAGATCAAAAAAAGAAAGAAAAGCGAAAAAAACCCAAAAAACCCCGCAATATACTGAACAGCCACACTCGGCGCAAAGCTCCCAAACAAAGGAACGGGAGCATTGTATATTAACCTGTATTAACTCAGGAGATCCCCTCCAGGGCCCAGGGCTTGACGAACCTAACCATCCTGGTTAAACAAACACCCTAGTTAAGATAACTGACAAATCTATATCCAAATAACTCAAGTAGGGCAGACATGTCTTATAAAAATGGTCTGTTGTGTGGTGCACCATGTTTGTAAAAAAAGTCCAAGGGAAATGTGCTCCATAATTAATTTCTGCCATCCCAGCAAGCCCAGTAGGTTTTCAGACAGCCAGTTCATCAGAACTTTCTTCTGTGCACAGTATGCAAGAATATTAAGTAGTTTCTTCCCATGCCCGTCTAAAGATGGTAAATTCGGTAGACCTAAGAGGAGAGATATTGGGTCTACTTTGACTTCAACATGGAGCCTGTGGCACGTCCAGAAGCAATGGGTAAGAATACCTACATTTATTTTACATTTGGGCACACTGAAGAAGCCCCTTTTTTGAACTTTGCCAAGCGGTCTGGTGCCAGATGAGCCCTGTGCAGAACTTTTAACTGCGTAGCGCATATTCTATTATAGATTGAGGTCTTTCGAGCATTCTCCCATATGTTCTCCCATATGGGAGAGATCTCCACTCCTAGCTCTTGCTCCCAGACCTCACATAACTGGTTAATATTCTGCCAGGCCCTGCAACCCAGCAGGTGATAGAGTGCACTAACTGAAAGGGTGCTTGTGGAATGTAGCAATAACCTCTCTGTATCGGGCTTATAGGCTTAGTGAGAAGCGTAGTCTTCTTCTGGTTGAAATGCCTAACCTGAGAAAACGGAAAAGATCTCTGTTGGGCAATCCGTATTTGTGGCTCAGTTGCTTAAAAGACATCATACTGTCCCCCCCCCCCAAACAAGTCTCCCAACTAGAAACTCCTCTCGCTGCCCATAGTTGAACCCTGAGTCCATCATCCCTGGTTGGAACCCTAGCATGCCAACTATAGGTGTAAGTGGCGAAGTCTTGGATAAACAACCCTCACTCTGATGCATCGCCCTCCATGCCTTGACTGTTTTAATGACAATGGGGTTCCGGTAGTGGTCCATAACTGTCCTCATCTTATCCATGAACAACAGGTTAATAAGAGGGCACTTTGCCTGGGAGGTCTCAATATCCAGCCATATTGAGTGGGATCGTTACCTACTCATTCACAGACAAAGGACAGCAGGGAACTCAATTGATATCTCCTGATGTCTGGGAAATCAACTCCTCCCCCTCCTTGAGGCAACTGCAATTTAGTAAGTTTGATGAGGGACCACCCACGATGCCAGACAAAGGAACCAAACCATCCCATAAGCTTCCACAGCGTTGACCTGGAAAACATTGTAGGGGCCATACGCATGGGCTAAAGCAAACGAGGAAGAACATTCATCTTAATAAGAGATATTCGGCCCAGCCATGAAATTGGAAGAGCTTCCCATCTCTGGAAATCTTGCATAATATTGCCGAGCAAGTGAGCAAAGTTAGTCCGAGATAACAGGTCAAACTTGGGGATAATAAAAATGCCTAGGTATTGGAACCCTGCCCGTGACCATTTAAAAGGGAACTTAGGGCCACCTTAAACTTCTGGCACATCCTTTAAGGTTCCCCAAAGACATAGTCTCCGATTTTGCAAAGTTAATCTTATTTCCTGAAATAGCCCCAAATGAATTGATACATTGTATCAAATGGGGTACAGAGGTCATCGGGTTCGATAAAAACAGAAGGACATCATCTGCATACAGTGTAATCTTGTGAGCCCTCGATCCCACTTCCGGAGCGGTTATGTGGACGTTCTAACGAATGGCCTCTGCCTGCGGCTCTATCACCAACGTAAACAACAATGGTGAGAGGGGGACAGCCTTGCCGACTAACCCTACCAATCCTAAAATTCCCAGACTTCACCCTGTTGGTGATGACCGTGGCCAGAGGGTGGCGATATAAAACCTCCACCCACCTCGCAAAGACCCCACCCAACCCAAACTGTTCTAAGACATAAAAAAGATATGGCCATTTCACCCAGTCAAATGCTTTCTCTGCATCTAAGGAAATCACTAACCCCTGAATCAATCATTGCTGACAAACTTGGACCATATTCAGCAACCTTCTAATATTATTAGAGGACCTACAGCCCCTTATAAAGCCTGACTGGTCCTCTTTAACAATGTGGGGCAATGCCTTTTCCAATCTCAGCACCAGGATCTTGGACAAAATCTTGAAATCTGAATTTAATAGAGATGGGCCTGCATGAGGCACAATCCTCAGGAACCTTCCCCTTCTTAAGAATTAAGGAAGTATTAGCTTCTCTCAAAGATGGTGGTAGGCATTCATGCATATAGGAGTGATTGTACATCTCCAACATCGGCCCTGACAGAATCCCTATAAACTCCTTACAAACTCACCCGGAAGACCATCAGGGCCAGGTGCTTTCCCACTCTGAAGTTGCCTAGCTGCCTCCTGTATTTCCTGAACTGTCAAGGAGGCATTAAGGAGAGAGGCCTGTTCCAAGGTTACCCCTGGGAGGTCCAGGTTCTTAAAAAAGGTCTCCATTTTAGCCCTCCAGTCCTCGCAACCTTCAGACCGATACAATTCAGAGTAAAAGCTCCAAAAAGCCTCATTAATCTTTTTAGCATCGTATGTAAGGACCCCCGGCGCTGTCTCTGATTGCAGTAATGGATTGGGGAGCAGGATTTTTCCTAGTCAGGTACGCGAAATACCTCCCTGGCCTATCTCCATATTCAAACAGCCTTTGTCTAGCAAAAGCAAGTTCTTTCTTTGCATTTTGTGTCAGTATTGAATTCAAGGCAGCCCGGAGGGCCGTGATCCGCTGTAGTTTAGTCACCGAACCCTGTGCAAAATGTGCTGCCTTGGCAGCTTTCAACCACGTCTCAACTTGATGCTGCTGTTCCTCCTTCTGTCGTTTCCAGCTAGCCGATTAGGAAATAGCTAAACCCCCAGCAAAGGCCTTAGCAGTCTCCGATAGCATAGACAGACTACTAGCCATACCTGAGTTGATAGTCAAGAATTCCTGAAATTCCTTCAAAAAGTATTTCACAAATCTGAAATCCTTAAGGAGAAAAAGGGTCCAAACGCCAGTGCCGCAAACTGAGCTGTTCACTCTTGGCCTTAACCTCCAAATATACCACCGCGTGATCAGAGATAATTACATTCCCAATTTTACAACCCATAATCAAATCCAGAAGGGCCAAGGGAGCCAGAAAGAGGTCAATCCTTGTGTGACATTTATATGGATTTGAAAAAAACGTGAAGTCCCTGCCGGTAGGGTGAAGACATCTCCAACTATCCACCAGCCCAAACTCCTCGCATAAGTCAACCACCTGGTTGGCCTGCGAAGAAATAGTTGGGGGCATCCTGTCCACTGTCGGATCCAAAAGACAATTAAAATCCCGCCCCCCCCCCCCCACTATAATAATGTGCTGTGTTCCAAAAGCACTCAACTTAGAGAAAGCACTAATCAAAAATTTGAGGGATTGCGCCGGAGGACAGTAGACATTTAAAATGCCATATTCCTCCCATGTATCAGGGCTTTAAGTATCACAAACCGTCCCTGCTCATTCTTCACCGTCCCTAATAATGTGAACAGAAGATTTTTCTGAATAAGTACCACCACTCCCCTACTTTTAATAGTAAAGGATGAAAAGAATACCCAGTCATAACTCCCCTGTTGTAATTTCAGGTGTTCCCCATCATCAAGATGGGTTTCCTGCAAAAAAGCAATATCAACCCTTTCCCTCTTAAGGCTAGAAAATACTTCTTTCCTTTTAACAGGCAAATGACTTCCCTTAATATTCCAGGTGCATCATTTAATACGACACTTAGCCATATCCCCTTTCAGAGACCCTTGAACCCCTCGGAGGGAGAACCTTGCTTACAAAGCGGTGAGCATAAGTAAATAGAGTTGAAGAACTATATATACAAAAACTACTCTATGATTACTATAAACAACAATTACTACCAAAAAACTACAAATAAAACCAACTATAAAACCTTGAATGGAAGACTCTTCCCCTGCCCATAAGGGGCACTCACCCTACCCATCCCCTCCTTCACAGCTCCTTCAAACC
This sequence comes from Chiloscyllium punctatum, assembly GCF_047496795.1. NCBI lineage: Eukaryota > Metazoa > Chordata > Chondrichthyes > Orectolobiformes > Hemiscylliidae > Chiloscyllium > Chiloscyllium punctatum. Next base: position 55,430,985 of record NC_092764.1, on the reverse strand, counting down.
CAGACTGTGCTCCAGCCTTAGGCCAGAAAAAAAAACAAGGAGATGATCCTTAAATTAGCAGAAAAGTCCAGATGAGCACTCCACCCATCCCTGGCTTCATGTCACCCTGACTTGTGACTAAAAGAGAAACAGAACAAACAAAACAAAAGGGGGGAGGCAACAAAGAGCATTCACAAAATTTCCCATCAGAAAATCCAGTTATTAAAAAAAAACCAACTTATTCCAAGGTTTTTTCCCCCTTGCCAAAAAAGAAATTATTAGGGAGAAAGAAAGGAATATAGAAAAAAGGAAGAGAAAACATGGGGAAAGATAGAAAAGAGAACAAATATTAACCATATTCTTCAGGCCAATCCGTCTTTTTAAAGTGTCTACAAAGTCTTTAGCTTTATCCGCCGAGTCAAATGTATAAATTGAGCCCTCGTGGCTGAAATGGAGCACTGTGGGGTATCTCATGGAGTATTGGATGCCCAGGTTCCTCAGCCTCTTTTTAACTTCATTGAAGGACTTCCTCTTTCGAATTAAAGCTGCAGAGAAATCCTGGAAAAACATGATTTTTGACCCCTTGTACAGCAGTGCCTGTGGATCTTTTCCCAGGGATCTGGAAGCTTCTATCACTTTTTGCTTGTCCTTATATGAGTGGAAGTGCACCAGGACTGGCCAGGGGCGCTGCACTAGCCCTGACCTGTGCACTGTAACCAGATAAACCTTTTCAGTCTGTAGCCTGCTGGACTCGATGTGAAGGCCCAAAAACTTCGGCAGCCAGTTTTCAAAGAAGCTCACTGGCTGCTCACCTTCCTCACCTTCAGGGACCTCGACAATTCAGAGATTTATCCTCTGACCTCAATTTTCGAGATCGTCGATATGGTTTCGCAAGGCCCACACCTCTCGCTCCAGCACCTGGATCCAACTGGATGAGGACTTCATCGCAGCTTCTGAGAGGCTTTAGTTCGACCCCCCACCTCCTCCAGCCTCTCCCTGAGGCCCTGGATCTCCTGCTCATGCTTCTGCAGCATGGATGCGATAGGTTGGACCTGGGCACAAATCTCCCCACGGATCTCCTCAATCGCAGCCCCAACTTTCAAGGTAAGTCTCTCCATTGCTGCAGTCAATTCCTGTGAGTCTGTCAGGTCCCTGGGGGATTCAGGAGAGGCTGCTGTTACTGCTCTCTCTGGTATTCCTGGTGTTCCAGGGGAGTGTCCTCCCTGCGGCTGTTTGCTTGCTCCTTTTCCCTTTGGCATCCTTCCCACTCCCAAATATTAACAAATATGTGTTCTGTAAGGTTTTAAATTAATAATTACACCATATAGGTTGGCCAGGGATGGCCAAAAAACACCAGTATGCCTTGGCTGTTAGGCAGAGCTGTCCACAGCAGTTCTACAGAATTGCCGCCACCTTGCCGAGTCTGTCCTGATATTTTTGATGGGAATGAGAACACTTGCTGTAACCAGACAGGCTGGAAGAGAACCTGCAGGGAGGCATTGCTGAAGCATGGAGCCATGTATTGTCTGTGCTGGGTAATAAGTCAGCTGAGTCTAGAGATTCTGAAATCCAATAACACTGTGCAAAACCGATTCTGCTGTCTTATAATTACTGCAAGTGTGCTCAATCCTCTGAATCCATCATCCATCTCTGAATCCATTAACAACTTCTTACCACATATTTGGCTGGACCTTGTGACTTCACCATTGGTCACGAGTCATGTAATTGCAATTGGCCTGCCATTTCTGACATGAATGATAGTGCTGTCTATTATTGGGCCCACCACTGGGACACATATTGGGAGGACAAAATTCTGCCAAAATGATATGCACTTGATTTAGAAGGAAGTGACCAGTGGTACCCCTTCGGGATCATAGCAGAGGACCATTTATCAAAGTTTGTTGAGTACAGAAAGATTGATAACCTTATGCATAATGTAGTCAGAAGCATAATATTATTCATATTTTTTATAGATCATTTCAGGTTACATTGGCATTGTTGATAAGCTACCTCTTAAAGGTACAGTACATGCCTTCAATTTCATAACACCTTCCCCCCTTAAGAAAAAAATGTACCATCATAATGAAAAGATGGCTTAATTTTATTTTCTCCAATTCTTAATCCCATTATTATGAAATACATATGTCATTAATCTAAGTTATACTTTTCATATTAATTTCTGCACACATATATAACATTGGAATCAGTCAAATCTTATCTACACTTTTTCAGACGATGAATCAAGGTTGCAACATGTGGGAATTCCTGGATACTATTGTGATCTAGGGCTAGTATGAGCTGAAGCCTGAATTACAGACACTGCTACATATTGGGGAGGGAGAAAGTTACCTGGACTCTTTGCATGAGAAGGCAGTCAGACCACTTTTGATTTGGTCAGGAACAAGAGGATATGACTGTGAGTAAGGCAGGTAACAGGATTTAGAGAGCAGGAATACAGGAAGTACTCAGTCTATGAACGAGTTGTTTTTAAGACTGTTCATAAGTTGAATTTGCATGTAAGTCAGAATAGTTATGTATGGTTCATATCTAGTATCAATTAGTCAAATGTTTTACCTAAAACATTAAAGAAACATTTCTTAAACTGATAGAAAATTGATAGAAAAGAAAAGATATGATAATTAACAATTAAGATGACTTTATTAATTGGATGACGGGCGTGGTGTTGGAGAGGATGGGCCTGGTGTTGAAGTCAATTTCTTAAAGTGGCTTGAACAGAGCTTTCCTTTTTCTTATTACAAATGGTCTTGTAGCAGCTGAGGCCGTCGATAACTATCCGGTAAACTTTGGTGAATCTCTCTGCATTTAGATCTTGCTCCTCTAACTTTGCCATCCCTGCTTCAATGAGATGAAAGGCTTCAGTTAACTTATTCATCAAAAGTTTCTTGGGTTCTGGAGTTTCCAGGTCCAGGCGTTCTTCCTCAAATGCTATCATCTGCTGCTCCAGCTCCATAAGGTCCTCACTGGTCAGTTCTTCAGCTTGGGATTCAAGCAAGTCTAAGTCATCATCTTCACTGATGTTTAACTGCAGTTGCTTGTTACCAATATCAACCATAGCTTGCCTGGCTTCAGCAATGTCCTCACCTCAAAACTCTGCAAAACCATATGCGAATTGGGGGCACAGTTTTTTCCTGACTCCTTTTGTGTTGGTATTCTTCACTTCCTCCCATGAACCTGCAATGTTTTGATGCCATCATAGATGTTATATTTCCTCCAGAACTCCTTTAAGGTCATTGCATCATCTTGGGTAGCCCTGACTGCTTGTGAGAAGGTCTGACGTAAATAGTAAGCCTTAAAGGAGGCTATGATTCTCTGATCCATTGGCTGAAGTAGTGATGTGGTGTTGGGCAGTAAAAAGATGGCCTTTACATTGGGGGTGAAGGTCATCTGAAGTGTTTGGATGTCCAGGGGCATTGTCGAGCACAAGGATAATTTTAAAAAGAAATCTGCTTGGCCAAGTAATAACATTCAGCAGCAGGAACAAAAAAAAAGTTCAGGAACCAATCTTCAAAGAGAACTTTTGTTATCCAACCATTTGTGTTTGCCTTCCAAAGAGATGCCTTGATGATTGGCTTAAGTGCCCTCAGATTTAGGGAGCGATACACAAGTATAGACTTAAGCTTGCAATCTCTGGATGTGTCATCACCAGGCAGTAATGTTAGCCTATCCTTGGATGCCTTATGCCTGGGAGCAGTTTTTTCCTCTTTTGAAATGTATGTCCTTTCAGGCATACTTTTCCAAAATAAGCCAGTCTCGTCTACATTAAATATTTGCTCAGGCACATAACCTCCCTCCTCAATAACTTTATTAAATATTTCAGGAAACTCTTTCGCAGCACTCACATTGGCACTCGCTGCTTCACCTTGCACTTTAATATTGTGTAAATTTACCCTTCCTTTGAAACGGTTGAACCAACCCCTACTCACAAACTCTTCCTCACAAGCACCTTCACTTGCTGTATGTATAGCTTTTAAATCACTGAAAAGGCTTCGAGCCTTTCCTTGCACTAAGCCAAGGCTAATAGGAATATTATGCTGATTTTGATCCTCTCTAACCAAATTACCAATACCCTTTCCATTTCAATAATTAAACCACTGCATTGCTCAGTGATAATTGTCGCTTTTCCATGCTCCATTACTCTCCCCTTGTCCTTTATAATTGTCCCAATCATTGACCGACTGTAGCCTAATGCTTTTCCAATGTTTGTTGGCGCCTCACCTCTCTCTGATTGCTTTATTATTTCCATTTTCTTTAGATTAGATTACATTACAGTGTGGAAACAGGCCCTTCGGCCCAACAAGTCCACACCGACCCGCCACCCACCCATATCCCTATATTTACCCCTTACCTAACACTACGGGCAATTTAGCATGGCCAATTCACCTGACCTGCACATCTTTGGACTGTGGGAGGAAACCGGAGCACCCGGAGGAAACCCATGCAGACACCGGGAGAACGTGCAAACTCCACACAGTCAGTCGCCTGAGGCGGGAATTGAACCCGGGTCTCTGGCGCTGTGAGGCAGCAGTGCTAACCACTGTGCCACCGTGCCACCGTGCCACCTTTTGATCATGATCATTTTCCTTTTCTTCGATGCATCACTGCTTATATCATATTTACATTTGAAGCCGTGATTATGAGGGAAAACACACGACTTAAAATGGCGACGACAGCGTGCCAACGATGGCGGGCTGATGACCCGCTGAAAATGTGCAGCGTTTTGAGTGTCGCGCACAGTATGTACACACACTGTAGTCCGCTCGTTTGTTAGTACAAACTATAGGTGTGTAACTTGGATAATAGGTTTCATTGAGTTTGGTTCGTAAGTTCGGGCGTTTATAACACAGGGACTTCCTGCACCAGCTTCTTCAATTGGTCAATAGATTTGAGGTTCTGTCATTCTGCGTGGATGAGGGTGGGAGCTGTAGGGTGCATATACAATCTGACCAGGATACTGTGTTATGGGGAGCCAGTTAAATGGGGAGAGCAACAAGGAATTGTAGTCGTCATAATAGGTGATCGTATAAGTGAGAGAATTGACACCATTCTCTGCAGTAAGGAGTAGGAGTCCAGATTACTGTGTTTTGCTTGCCTACTGCCATTGTCTGGAAAGGAACTTGCAGTGAGGGGGGAGGATTCATTTCTTATGGTAGGTTCTAATTTCCTCGGGAGAACAATAAATAAGTTCTGCATAGACAGTATGAGGAATTAGACACTAAATTTAAAACACTATACCTCAGATAGTCTCTGAATTACCTGAGCCATGTGCAAAAGCTGTTGAGGAAAATAAAAGCTCATGTGTCAGCATAACATAATATGGATAACAGATTAGCTAACAGAAAACAGAGAGCATACATGAATGGATCCTTTCTGGCTGCATGTGACAAGTGGAATCATGCAGGGGTCTGCGTTGGCACCTCAATTTATTACAATTACTCAAAGATGAGGGCAATGAAGACTGTTAACTAAATTCATGAACAGCACTAAGATAGGAGGGAAAGTGTTGAACACTGATCTAGAGTCAGATACATTAGGGACATTTAAGCGACTCTTGATTAGGCACACAGATGAGAGTAAAATGAAGGGTATGTAGGATAGTTTGATCTTAAAGTAGAATAAAAGGTCGGCACAACATCAAGGGCCGAAGGGCCTGTACTGTATTGTATTACTCTATGTTCTATATTCTCTGTGAGTATACCATGTAATCAAGAAGACTAATGGAATGATGAGAAGATTAGTACATAAAAGTATGGATGTTAAGCTTCAGTGAGACAGGGCATTGTTGTGACCACATTTGTGTGCAGTTTTAGTTCCTTTACTTAAAAGAATGTCCTAAGAGTATTGGAGGTTGTTCAGAGTGTTAGCAGATCTGGAATGAACAGGTTGTCTTATGAAGACGGGTTGGACAGGTTGAGTTTTTTTTTCCACCGGAGTTTAGAAGGGCTACTCGTGACTTGATTGCAGTATATAAGAGACTGAATGGTCTTGACAAGGTGTATGTCAAAAGGATGTTTCCTGTTATGGAGCAGTCCAGAACCAGGGGGCATTGTTTAAAAGTAGGGGTTGCCCATTCAGGACAGAGACCAGGATATATTTTTTCTGAGTATTGTGCAGCTTTGGAATGTTGTGTTTCAGAAGATGTTAGAAGCAAGTTTGTTGAATATTTTAAGACCGAGGTGGATAGATACTTCTTAGGTAAGGAAATCTAGGCTTGATGGGCATGTGGAATTTGAAAGGCAAACAGATCAATATGATCTTATCGAATGGTGACCAGGCTCACAGATCCAAATAGTGTACTTCAGTTCCTATTTCATAAATTCATAGCCTTGGCCTGAATGTTAACGAGCTCTTGTGGGCATGGACAATTTAGGTGCCTGAGGAGTTGTAAATGCTGCTGAACATTGTGTGCTGATCAGTGAACATTCTCCCTCCAATCTAATGGTGGGCGGATATAAGGCACTATCCCGAGAAGCCTGCAGAGCAACATCGTGGGGCTGAGATTATTATCTTAATCATAAGCACTTTGTTTAGTACCCTCATGACTTTGACCAGCAGAGCATTTTCCCTCACTTTCCATTGATCAGTTTTGCTTGGGTTCCTTGATGCTATAGAGTCATAGAGTCAAAGAAGCATAGAGATGTACAACACGGAAACAGACCCTTCAGTCCAACTCATCCATGCAGACCAGATATCCCAACCCAATCTAGTCCCACCTGCCAGCACCTGGCCCATATCCCTCCCAACCCTTCCTATTCAAATACCCATCCAGATGCCTTTTAAATGTTGCAATTGTACTAGCCTCCACCACTTCCTCTAGCAGCTCATTCCATACATGTACCACCCTCTGCGTGAAAACGTTGCCTCCTAGGTCTCTTTTATATCTTTACTCTCTCAGCCTAAACCTATTCCCTCTAGTTCTGGACGCCCCCACCCCAGGGAAAAGATTTTGTCTATTTATTGTATCCATGCCCCTCACAATTTTATAAACCTCTAAATTGTCACCCCCCAGCCTCTGACGCTCCAGGGAAAACAGTCCTAGCCTATTCATCTTCTTCCTAAAGCTCAAATCCTCCAACCCTGGCAACATCCTTGTAAATCTTTTCTGAACCCTTTCAAGTTTCATAACAGCTTTCCGATAGGAAGCAGACCAGAATTCCAACAGTGGCCTAACCAATGTCCTGTACAGCCACGACATGACTTCCTAACACCTGTACTCAATACTCTGACTAATAAAGGAAAGCATACCAAAGGCCTTCTTCACTATCCTATCTACCTGTGACTCCACTTTCAAGGAGCTATGAACCTGCACTCCAAGGTCTTTTTGTTCAGCAATACTCCCTAGGATCTTACCATTAAGTGTATAAGTCCTGCTAAGATTCGCTTTCCCAAAATGCAGCACCTGACATTTATCTAAATTAAACTCCATCTGCCACTTCTCAGCCCATTGGCCCATCTGATCAAGATCCTGTTATAATCTGAGGTAACCTTCTTCGCTGTCCACTACACCTCCAAACTTACTATCTGTACCTCTTATGCTCACATCCAAGTCATTTATATAAATGATGAAAAGTAGTGGACTCAGCACCGATCCTTGTGGCACTGAGTCAACTGCTACCTTGGTGCCAAGAGCGGTCATTCTCACCTCACCTTTTGAATTCAGCTCTTTAGTCATGTTGTTGTTATAGCTTGGCAAATGATGTTAACTGTTTCTCATTAGCTTTGGTATGGACGTTCCTAGGACCCTTCCCTTAGTCAAGGCTGAGATTAGATAATTTGCATACCAGACAGAACTAGTCAGTCCTTCTTGGCGAGTGTGCCCTCCCCTCATCCATCTTATCTCTGTATGTTCCCAACAATGTCTCTTTATATGTATTTTAGTTATTCACAACCTAAGTACTTCAATGAGTCAGTGGGAATATTTGGCTTCTTCAGGGATGCTTTGAGGACATCCCCAATTCATTCTCTTGATGGGTGTCTCCCGCCACGACCGAGCTCCAAGCAGAACTGATTTGAGAGTCTGGTATCAAACATATGAGCCACATGTTCAAACAAGCAGAGCTGATTTTAAGCAATCAGCACCTTGAAAGGGATCATGTTAGCTTGGGAAAAGACAATGCTGATGCACCAACTTTCTTGTCAACAGATCTGGAGGATCTTATGAAAGAACTGCTGTTGGTACATCTCCAGTGTTTTTTAAGTAACAGCTGTAGATTGTCCAAATATGAGGATTAATGTTGCCCATTTAACCATGACCTGAGACTTGGGTTTGAGATCCTGTTCAGATCCTGATCCTCAAATATTCTTTACCTCAGTTGGCCAAATGCTGAACAGGCAGATTGGATGCAAAATAAATTTATTAAAATAAATATTTAACAGTTAATTTAATTTAATAAATAATGAATTGATAGATATTTATATAAATGAATTAAAATAAAATTTGTTGTCCAATTCACTTTCATCAGGAGGAGGCTCTTGTGATACAGAAAATAGTTCACATTTTCCAGATCTTGTCATTTATCTTAATTGATGTGGGAAGTGTTGTACTAGTGGAATTGGTTTGAAAGAACCTGAGATTCCAGGTGTTTAGTGAAAGCCCTATTTACTCACATGATTCAGAGAGTGAGTAAACAATGATCGAGACTTCAGTTTCTGAGTGAGCACACACATCATCTGGACCTGGTATTCCTGGGCAGAATCCCATCCAAGTATTAACCAGGCCAAAGTCTGCTTAACTTCCAAGATCAGACAAGGTTGGGCATTTTCAAACTAGTATGGCCATAGACCAGCATCATTTGGATACTGGGGGTCAATGACTGGCCTAATTTTACATGATTTTGGTTTTTGATTGAAGACAGCACAGGTTGACAGAATTTCCGATTGTTCTGTAGATTCTCACCAAATCTATTGATAATTTGTCAGATATGAAGTATAGTATTACAATGAGAATACTGAAGAAAAGGATTGGTGTGATGACAGCCTTGTTTGACCTTTTGTTCAAGCCTGCGACTGGATCAAATGTATAGCTGGTGCAACCTTAACCAGTCCAGATCTCTAAATCATAACAGAGGCCCCCCAGGCACACATGAGTCATAGAGATATACAGTAAGGAATACTGTACTCATCCAGATGCCTTTTAAATGTTGCAATTGTACCAGCCTCCACCATTTCCTCTGGCAGCTCATTGCATACACACACCACTCTGTGCGTGAAAAATTTGCCCCTTAGGTGTCCTTTAAATCTTTCTCCTCTCACTTTAAACCTATGCCCTCTAGTTTTGGACTCCCCCATTCCTGGGAAAGACCTTGTCTATTTACCTTATCCATGCCCCTCATGATTTTATAAGCCTTTATAAGGTCACCCCTCAGTTTCTGACACTGCAGGGAAAATAGCCTCAGCCTGTTCAGCCTCTCCCTATAGCTCATAACCTCCAACCCTGGCAACATCCTTGTAAATCTTTTCTGAACTCTTTCAAGTTTCACAACATCTTTTCTACATCAGGGAGACCAAATTGCATGCAGTATTCCAATTGTGTCCTGTACTGCCGTAACATGACCTCCCAACTCCTATACTCAATGCACTGACCAATAAAGATAAGCATACCAAATGTCTTCTTCACTATCCTATCTACCTGCGACTCCACTTTCAAGGAACAATGAATCTCCACTCCAAGGTCGCTTTGTTCAGCAACACTCCCCAGGACTTTACCACCAAGTAAGTCCTACCCAGATTTGCCTTTCCAAAATGCAACATCTCACATTTATCTAAAATAAACTTCATCTGCCACTCGTCAGCCAATGGCTCATCTGATCAAGATTCCCATTGTACTCTGAGGTAACCTTTTTCACTGTCCACTACACCTCCAATTTTGGTGTCAACTGCAAACTTACTAACCATACCAAATAATAATATATTTTGTTTTTGGTTGGCATTGAAACAACTCTGACTGGAGCAAATAAATGATTTCCAAAAACCCCTCCCATTCCCAGGATTGATTATTTTATTATAGTAAAGATTTGTTTTAAAGACAAAGTATAACGGGTGAGTCTTGTCTGGCTTTGGGATTTTCCAAAGCTTTTAAAACCATTCCTTTAAATGTGCTATCCCTGATCTCATTGCATGTGTACATTTATTTGTGGAAATATCTCAAAATCAATGAACATCCAGGAATCTGTTTTTAGCGGTGTTGGTTAGGGAAAGAGTTTTGGTCAGGGCTGAGGAGACTGGGAAAATACTGTTCCTTTGCAATATAATACCCTGAGATATGTTCTGTGCACTCACCAATGTGGAGCAACACAACTAGAACCATAGATTAGAAAATGTTGCTTGTCATCAGTTATGTTGGCAAAAGTAAAACTAGGACAGATTTAGAAGTGAAGCTTGCATTCATTTCAACCCTCAAACCTTACTCTGCATTGCTTCTATTCAATTTACAACGGTTGTTACCAACAGTGAATTGATGAAATGGTCTCAAGTATAGTTATCTTTTCTGATCAGAGTGTGAAGCATGCTACTTAGCCTTTGACTATTCTTGTACAAGTACGTTTAAAGCTACAACGTTAATGAAGACTGGAATAAAAACAGGAAATGCTAGAATGTGTTATCTGTAAAGAGAAAAGACAGATTAATATTTAATGAAGACTTTATCACACTTTTGACAAATAACTGTTGTGAAGACCTTACACGCAAGAAGAATAAAATCCACCCATTTCTTTTACCCCAAATTTAAAATAAATATCTTTTGGATTTAAAAATTGGTCACACTACTCTGGCAAATCTCTGAAACTAATTATATATTCCATATCAATTGCTTATCTTCTACTGGACTGAAGGACTTCACCTATGATCATGGTGAAGATATGGAGTTTTAGTTCAACTCAGAGCGGAATAATATTAACTCAGGACAGGAAGAGCAGTGAAATAGAGTTTGGGCAAAAGCAAACTGGATGGCTTTTGCCTTACTGAGTTCCAGGAAGTCATTGTCCCACAGTACTGTATTGCCTAAATTGAAACAGCCTCTGACCTGTGGTGTGCCACAAGAATCGGTGCTGGGTCCACTGTTGTTTGTTATTTATATAACAATTTGGATGGTAATATTGAAGGTATAGCTAATAAGTTTGCGGATGACACCAAAATTCATTGAACAGTGTACAGTGAATCAGGTTTTTTAAGAGTACAATGCAATCTTGATCAATTGGACCAGTAGGCCAAGGAATGACAAATGGAGTTTAACAGCTTGTCATGGAGCCCACAAGAGACCAGGCTATTCTGGACCTAGTGCTTTGCAATTAACCAGACTCTATAAAAGATCTTAAAGTAAGGGAACCCTTAGGAAGTAGCGACCATAATATGGTAGAGTTCAGTCTGGAGTTTGAAAGGGAGAAGGCAAAATCGGATGTAATGGTGTTACAGTTGAATAAAGGTAATTATGAGGGCATGAGAGAGGAACTGACTAAAATAGACTGGAAGCAGAGGCTAACCGGGAAGACAGTAGAGCAAAAATGGCAGGAGTTTGTAGGTATAATTGAGGACACTGTACAGAGGTTCATTCCCAAGAAAAGAAAGATTAACCGGGGAGGGATTAGACAACCTTGGCTGACAAAGGAAGTCAGGAAATGTATTAAAGAAAAAGAGAGATCCTATAAAGTGGCTAAGAACAGTGGGAAATCAGAAGATTGGGAAGGATACAAAAGCAAGCAGAAGATAACAAAGAGTGTAATAAGAAATGAGGGGATCAAATATGAAGGTAGGCTAGCCAGTAATATTAGAAATAATAGTAAAAGTTTCTTTCAGTACATAAGAAACAAACGACAGGCAAAAGTAGACATTGGGCCACTTCAAACTGATGCAGGAAGCCTAGTGATGGGAGATAAGGAAATAGCAGGAGAACTTAACAAGTACTTTGCGTCAGTTTTCACAGTGGAAGACATGAGTAATATCCCAAAAATTAAAGGGTGTCACGGGGCTGAGTTGAGTATGGTTGCCATTATGAAAGAGATAGTGCTAGAAAAGTTAAAAAGTCTTAAAATTGATAAATCTCCTGGCCCCGATGGGACACACCCTAGAGTTCTGAGAGAGGTGGCTGAGGAAATAGCAGAGGCATTGGTTGAGATCTTTCAAGAGTCACTGGAGTCAGGGAAATGTCCCGGATGATTGGAAGATGGCTGTTGTAACCCCCTTGTTCAAGAAAGGATCAAGGCAAAAGAAGGAAAATTATAGGCCAATCAGCTTAACCTCGGTTGTTGGTAAAATTCTAGAATCCATCATTAAGGATGAGGTTTCTAAATTCTTGGAAGAGCAGAGTCTGATTAGAACAAGTCAACATGGATTTAGTAAAGGGAGGTCATGCCTGACAAACCTGTTGGAATTTTTTGAAGAGGTAACAAGTAGGTTAGACCAGGGAAACCCAGTGGATGTGGTCTATCTAGACTTTCAAAAGGCCTTTGATAAGGTGCCACACGGGAGGCTGCTGAGCAAGGTGAGGGCCCATGGTGTTCGAGGTGAGCTGCTGGGATGGATTGAGGATTGGCTGTCTAACAGAAGGCAGAGAGTTGGGATAAAAGGTTCTTTTTCAGAATGGCAGCCGGTGACGAGCGGTGTCCCGCAGGGTTCGGTGCTGGGGCCACAGCTGTTCACATTATATATTAATGATTTGGATGAGGGAACCGGGGGCATTCTAGCGAAGTTTGCCAATGATACGAAGTCAGGTGGACAGGCAGGTAGTACTGAGGAAGTGGGGAGGCGACAGAAGGATCTAGACAGGTTGGGAGAGTGGTCCAGGAAATGGCTGATGGAATTTAATGTGAGCAAGTGCGAGGTCTTGCACTTTGGCAAAAAGAATAAAAGCATGGACTACTTTCTAAATGGTGAGAAAATTAATAAAGCCAAAGCACAAAGGGATCTGGGAGTGCTAGTCGAGGATTCTCTAAAGGTAAACATGCAGGTTGAGTCTGTGATTAAGAAAGCGAATGCAATGTTGTCTCTTATCTCAAGAGGGTTGGAATATAAAAGCAGAGATGTACTACTAAGACTTTATAAAGCTCTGGTTAGGCCCCATTTGGAGTACTGTGTCCAGTTTTGGTCCCCACACCTCAGGAAGGACATACCAGCACTGGAACGTGTCCAGCGGAGATTCACACGGATGATCCCTGGAATGACAGGTCTAGCATATGAGGAATGGCTGAGGATACTGGGATTGTATTCGTTGGAGTTTAGAAGATTAAGGGGAGACTTAATAGAGACGTACAAAATAATACATGGCTTGGAAAAGGTGGATGCTAGGAAATTGTTTCCGTTAGACGAGGAGACTAGGACCCGTGGACACAGCCTTAGAATTAGAGGGGGTCATTTCAGAACAGAAATGAGGAGACATTTCTTCAGCCAGAGAGTGGTGGGCCTGTGGAATTCATTGCCACGGAGTGCAGTGGAAGCCGGGACGCTAAATGTCTTCAAGGCCGAGATTGATAGATTCTTGTTGTCTCGAGGAATTAAGGGCTACGGGGAGAACGCTGGTAAGTGGAGCTGAAATGCGCATCAGCCATGATTGAATGGTGGAGTGGACTCGATGGGCCGAATGGCCTTACTTCCACTCCTATGTCTTATGGTCTTATGGTCTTAATTCAGATAAATGCAAGGTAATGCATTTTGGTAAGACAAACCAGGGCAGGACTTACAATGTTAATGGTAGGGTCTAGGGGAGTGTTGTTGAATGGAGGACCAAGGAGTGTAGGGGCAGAGTTCCTTGAAAGTGGCATCACAGGTAGACAAAGTGGTGAAGGCATTTGGCACACTTGCCTTCATCAGTCAGAGTATTGAGTACAGGAGTTGGGCATCATTTTATGGCTGTACAATACATTGCTAAGGCCACTTTTGGAGTACTGTGCACAATTCTGGTCACCCTGCTATATGAAGGATATTATTAAACTGGAAAGGGTGCAAAAAGATGTACAAGAATATTACCCAGACTGGCGGGTTTAAGTTAAAAGGAAAGGCTGGATGAGCTGGGACATTTTTCCCTGGAGTGTGGGAACCAATAGGAGTGACCTTATGGAGGTTTATGAAATCATGAGGAGCATTCATAAGGTAAATAACCAAGGTCGTTTCTCTAGGGTAGGTAAGTCTAAAACCAGAACAAGCTAAATAAGGTTGGTATAATTACAACATTTAAAAGACATCCGGACAAGTACGTGGATAGTCAAGGTTTAGCATATGAGCCAATTGCAGGCAAATGGGACTAGTTCAGTTTAGGAAACCTGTCCTGCATGGGCACTTTGGCCTGAAGAGTCTGTTTCCATGTTGTGTGACACTGTGACTCTGTTACTAAGTCTTTAGAAACATGACTTCAGACCAAGCCCGCGTCTGCGCACATGCGACTTGACGAGGCGCTCTGCGCATGTGTGTAAGTAGTTTGGGGCCTGGTGGTGCTAAGCGACGCCCGGGGGACCTGGGTCCGTTACGGGCGATATGTAAACTGTCAGTCTCCCCGTCTCTCATCGGGCACTTCGATATGGGATCGCACATCGGACAACCGTGGATTACGGAACTGGTGCTGAGTTATGGAACAGGAAAGAGCGAACAGCGGCCAGCGGCAGCTCAGGTTACTGAGGTGAAAACAACCGTTTTGTGTAATTTGATGTAAATAATTGCAGGCATTTGTGGCATGATGGTGAACCCGCACTGTGATAATCTCACCAACTAGTAATATTGCTTTAAATGTCCTGGAGTTCCGAACATATAAAGGGAACTTTCCAGGATATTTTAGAACATGGATGCTGTATACAAAAGCCCAGAGTATGATCAGCAAAACACTTTGGTCCTTGAGTTCTCCACTGACTGGTGAAGGGAAGCGAGTCCTGATGTGCATTAACCCTTTGATTTAGTTTGCACCGTCCCTGCCTTTGTAGGAAAGTTGGGACTTCAACTCCGCAGCAGGTCTTTACTACAACAATAAATGGGATTTATATAGTTTTCCTAATTCTCTGGTTCCCAAACAATTTTTCAAAATAATCTGATTTTAACCCTTGACCAGACACTTACAAAAATAAAGCAATACAGCAGCATTAAGTATGTAATTTTAAAAGTTTATCAATTGACATGTAATAACAAATTAAATATGAAAATTAGAGTTTTTCAAAACTTGTAAAATCTGAAATGCATACATGAGAGTGGTGCTATATGAAAAGGAAGAAATGCAGCGTGAGAGTCTGAAAACATTATTATTTTATGTAGGTGCTCTTGAAGGTTTCAGTCAAGCCCTCCATATTCCCTGATGACAAAATACTCAGTAAATCTTTCCTTTTTCCCATCATTCCTCTTCCCAGCATCCATTCTGACAAATTCAGCTGTCCCTTTCTCACAACATCCCCTTTCCATCCCTACCTTCCCCATTTAGAAAGCTTCTCTTTCTAAACACTCAGCCATCTCACTCACTTTCTCCTATCCACAGATACAGAGGTACACTATACTCAACAGCTCCTCTCCTTTCCTCTTTTTTTAGTGTTTGGAGCAAAACCGTTATACTGGTGTAAGGATCCTGTATATCATGCAGTTGTAAAATTTGCAGCCGCCTTCCCAGCTCAGCCGTATAATCTTTTGGCATTATGTTTGCGGGCACCAAGTTGGTGCACAAACATCCTGCAACCCCAGGCCCTCAAGTAAAAGTTGTTTCTGATGTCAAAGGACACTTTTTGAGCTCATTGTCTGCTGTATGTTGTTTTGTACCCAATGGGTGAAAGGAGGTTTTGCCAGTTTCCTCTTTTCTGCCATTGCTTGCTGCCTTGGAGGAGGGGGACTTCGCAATCTTAAATGTAATCTCTGTGATCCCATTGGAGGCTATCATTCTTAATTTGGGAATCCCTGCCTAGATGAAATATGTATAGGACACTTCACAGGAGCATCATAACGTCAAAATTGATACTAAGCTGAATGAAGTTTTAGCACAGAAAAGGAGCATTTAAATGACTAAAGAGAGTGAAAGAGGGTTGAGGGGTATCCCAGAGTTTAGGACCCTGGCTGCTGAATATGGCAAGATGGATCAAATAAGAATAGGGATGCTCTGGTGGCTAAACTGTGTTGAGTGTAGATATCTTAGAGGAATATGGGACTGGATGTGATTGGGATTGGGTGGCATGGTGGCTCAGTGGTTAGCAGTGTTGCCTCACAGTGCCAGACATTGGGTTCGATTCCAGCCTCAGGCAACTGTCTGTGTGGAGTTTGCACGTTCTCCCTGTGTCTGTGTGGGTTTCCTCCCACAGCCCAAAGATGTGCAGGTTAGGTGAATTGGCCATGCTCAATTGCCCACAGTGTTCAGGGATGTGTAGGTTAGGTGCATTGGTCAAGAGAAATGTAATAGGATAGGGCAATGGGTCTGGGAAGTATATACTCTTTGGAGGGTCAGTGTGGACTTGTTGGGCCAAATGGCCTCTTTCCACACTGTAGGGATTCTATGATTCTATGAATAACTATGGATGGATTTGAAAACAAGGGTAGGAATTTTAAAATTGAGGTGTTGCCAGACTGGGAGCCACTGAAGGGCAGTGGAAATAATGATATTTGGTGAATGGGATTTGGTGCAGATTATTGTTACCAGCAGTATTTTGAGTTCATGTTTATAGAAAGTGCAAGTTGGGAGTCTGGGAGAGCTATATGAAGAATGTTATTAAATTGGAAAGGGTGCAAAAAGATCTGCAAAGATATTACCCAAACTGGCAGGTTTAAGTTAAAAAGAAAGGCTGGATGAGCTGGCACATTTTTCCCTGGAGCAATGGAGCCAATAGGGGTGACCTTATAGAGGTTTATAAAATCATGAGGAGCATTCATAAGGTAAGTAACCAAGGTCTATTCTCTAGGGTAGGTAAGTCCAAAACCGGAGGGCATAGGTTTAAGGTGAGTGGGCAAAGATTTAAAAGATACATGAGGAGCAACCTTTTCAGACAGAGGATGGTGCATGTTTAGAATAAACTGCCGGTGGAAGTGGTAGAGGTTGGTAAAATTACAACATTTAAAAACCATCTGGGCAGGTACATGGATGGTAAAAATTTAGAGGGATATGGACCAATTGCTGGCAAATGGGACTAGTTCACTTTAGGAAACCTGTCTTGCATGGACAAGTTGGGCTGAAGGATCCTTTTCCATGCTGTGTGACACTGTGACTCTATGGCTAAATCTTTCGAAATAGAACTTAATCCACAAATAGCGGTGGCATATAAATGGTTTCAGCATCAGATGAGCTAAGAAAGGGGTGGAGATGGATGATATGAACACAAAAAGGACTAGGCTACTCATCTACTTGAGCTTTTGCTGCATTTCATGGCTGATTTAATTATTCCATATTTCTGCCTATCCTCCGATAATCTTTTAACCGCTTGCTTATCACGAGTCAATGTGTGCCTTAAAATGTTTATGATATGATCTGCTTATAGACTGTGCTTCCATCAGGATTTTTTGAGGAAAAAGAATTGAAAAGGCTCTCAATGCTCTGAATTTTAAAAAAAAGTCTTCCTATCACTATCTTAACTGGGTGACATCTCATTTTGAAATAGTGATCACAAATTCTAGATTT
This sequence comes from Chiloscyllium punctatum, assembly GCF_047496795.1. Lineage (NCBI taxonomy): Eukaryota > Metazoa > Chordata > Chondrichthyes > Orectolobiformes > Hemiscylliidae > Chiloscyllium > Chiloscyllium punctatum. Next base: position 55,413,431 of record NC_092764.1, on the reverse strand, counting down.
TCCCACAAGAGGAAACATTCTTTCCATTTTCACCCTGTGAAGACCTCTTGAAATCTTTCTTCCATTAAGTCACTTTTTTTTTTATCTCCAGCAGGTCCAAGGCTAGCCTTTCTTAAAATAATCCACCCATTCCAGGTATTAGACTTGTAAATGTTTTGAATTGATTCTAACATATTTACATCCTTTGAATAAGGAGACCAATTCTTTACTCCAGATGGTCTTACCAATGCCCTCTATAATTGAAGCATAATCTCCTACTTTTGTATTCAATTTTCCTTGCAATAAATTATAATATTATATTAGATTTCCTAATTACTCTTCCTATGTATATAGTATTGTTTTGTGATGCATACACTTGGACGTTCAGATACCTTTGCATTTCCAAGTTCTAGGAGAAAGTGAGGACTGCAGATGCTGGGGATCAGAGCTTAAAAATGTGTTGCTGGAAAAGTGCAGCAGGTGAATCAACGTTTCGGGCATAAGCCCTTCTTCAGGAATGAGGAGGGTGTGCCAAGCAGGCTAAGATAAAAGGTAGGGAGGAGGGACTTGGGGGAGGGGCGTTGGGAATGCGATAGGTGGAAGGCGGTTAAGGTGAGGGTGATAGGCCGGAGAGGGGGTGGGGCGGAGAGGTCAGGAAGAAGATTGCAGATCAAGAAGGCGGTGCTGAGTCTGAGGGTTGGGACTGAGAAAAGGTGGGGGGAGGGGAAATGAGGAAGCTGGAGAAATCTGCATTCATCCAAGTTCTACAATTGCTCAGCATTTAGCTATGATGTGCTTTTTTTCTTTCTTGCCAAAATGGACAATTTCACTTTTACTACAGCTTTTGCCACTTCTGCAAGATCTTTGCCATTTTTCCCTTTCTATCCCCTTGTGTCATCTTCACAACTTACTTTCTAGTTGAACCAGTAACATTGCTTGTCACAATGGACATCTTGACATTCGACACCAGCATTGCCCATGATGACAGCATTGCTGCAACAGTCTCAGCACTCAATATTCAACAATTGCCAATCTACAGGCACCATCCTACAACTCATCCACTTCATCATTGACCACTTTGTCTTCACCTTTGACAACTAGTTCTTCATCCAGACACATGGAACAGCCAGTCCCCATCCAGACACATGGGGACCACATTTTCACCCCAATATGCCAACATTTTCATGCACAAGTTCAAACAAGACTTCTTTGCTGCACAGGGCCTCCAACCAACACGATACACCAGATATGTTCTTCCTCTGGATCTATGGTGAGGAGAAACTGAAGCACTACACAGTGATATCAACAACTTTCATTCCACCATCAGACTTACCGTGGACTACTCTTTGCAATCAGTCTCATTCTTAGACACACGCATCTCGATCAAGGATACGCATCTCAGTACCTCACTCTACTGCAAACCCACGAATAACCCTGTGCTGCACTTCTTGAGCTTCCACCCTAAACATATTAAAACAACCATCCCCAACCATCAGACTTTGGGATAGAAACAACACAGAGTCGCTGAACAGAGGCTGTTAGCCAAGTTCGGTACCCATGAGGATGGCCTCAACCTGGATCTAGGGTTCATGTTCTTGTACAGGTGACTCCACTACACTCACTCACTCTCACGCACTTGCTCGCACTCACATGCACATGCACACTCTCACACACAGACACTCACACACACACAGACTCTTGCACACACGTGCACTCTCGCACACCCCCCCCCCCCCCCACGCTTGTACTCATACGCACACACCTTCTCACAGGCCTATACACCGTCACACTCTCACTGTCTCTGTCCCTCTGTCCCCCTGTCTCTGTCCCCCTGTCTCTGTCCCCCTGTCTCTGTCCCCCTGTCTCTGTCTCTCTCTCTGTTTCTCTCTCTTTCTCTGTCTGTCTGTCTCTCTCTATAGCTTTCTCTAACTATATTTATACCATCAGCAAATTTAGTAACCATATCTTTGGTCCCTTCATTCAAGTCATTTATAACAATTGTAAAAAAAGTTGCATTGAAGCTTGTGACATGTCACTTGTTGCAACTTACAATTCCATTTATGCCTACTGTCTGTGTTTGTTAACCAGCTAATTTTTCATCCATGCCAATATGTTACCCCTACACAATGGACTTTTATTTTCTGCATTACCCTTTGAGATTCCTTATTTAATGCGTTCTTGAAATCATTAAGTACAATACATTGCCAGTTTCACTTTATTTGCAGCACATTTCACTTCCTCAAAGGACTCCAATAAGTTTGTTAAGCATGACATCCCTTTCACAGAACCATGCTGAATCTACTTGATTACCTTAAACTTTTCAAAGTGGCGTTCTATAAATCTTTAATGATAGCTTCTAACATCTTCCTTATGACAATTTAGCTTACTGTTTTGTCTCCCTACCTTCTTAAATAAAGGATTTGCACTTACTATTGTCCAGTGGCATAGAACCTTCCATGAATCTAGGGAATTTTGAAAAATTATAACCATCTCATCATCTATCTCTCTTGTCATTTCTTTTAAGACCCTCAGATGAAGTCCATTAAGACCCAGGCACACATTAGCCGGTAGAGTCATAGTCATAGAGTCATAGAGAGGTACAGCATGAAAACAGACCCTTTGGTCCAACTCATCCATGCTGACCAGATATCCCAAGCCAATCTAGTCCCACTTGCCAGCAGTAGGCCCATCTCCCCCAAACCCTTCCTATTCATATACTCATCCTGATACCTTTTAAATGCTGTAATTGTACAAGCCTCCACCACTTCTCCTGGCAGCGTATTCCATACACGCAGTACCTTCTGTATGAAAAAGTTGCCCCTTGGGTTCCTTTTAGATCTTTCCCCACTCACCCTGAACCTATACCCTCTAGTTCTGTACTCTCCCATCCCGTGGAAAAGACCTTATCTATTTATCCTATCCACGACCCTCATAATTTTATAAACCTCCATAAGGTCATCCCTCAGCCTCTGATGCTCCAGGGAAAACAGCCTCTCCCTGGCAATATCCATGTACATCTTTTCTGAATGCTTTCAAGTTTCACAACATCTTTCCGATAGGAAGGAGACCAGAAATGCACACAATATTCCAAAAGTGGCCTAACCAATGTCCTGTACAGCCACAACATGACCTCCCAACTCCCTATAGTCAATGCTCTGACCAATAAAGTAAAGCAATTTGCTAAGTACCACTTGCCTGGTGATTGTAATTTTCTTAAGTTTCTCCCTCACTTCCATTTCCTGTTTTTTCTTTTTACAACTATTTCTGGGAAGTTACTTATATTCTCCACTGTGAAGATTGATGCAAAATGCCTGTTAATTCATTTGCCATCTCCTCATATTCCATTATTAATTCCAGAGACTAATTTTCCAGAGGTCTAACGCTTATTATGTTAACTATTTCTTTTTAACGAGATAAAAATTCTTATTGTATTCTTATATTTCATCTTTTGTGCTCTAATTTTCCCTCCTTAGTATCTTTCCAGTAATACTTTGCTGCTTTTTATATTCTGCCTGACTGACTCATCACGTATCTTTGTGTAATTATATGTTTTTTCTTTTAAGTTTGATGCTGCTGCTGCTTCTTACTTTTTTTGTTAACAACAATGGATATTCCTGTTGGATTTTTTCTTTCTCCTTTGGAATGTACTTCCAGTGTATTTTAAAATTTTCCCTTAAATGTCTGCTAATGCATCTCTATTGACCGATCCTGTAAACAAATTTGCCAGTATTTTTAAGTTTAAAACATTAGGCTGACGTTCATTTTTTCTCTCTTTATCTCTGAATATAACATTCAATATGTGTATTGCTGCTGCCTATGGGCAGGGCTTCACTTTAAGGTCACTCAAACAATTCTATTTTGTTGTATAATATTAAGTCTAGTATAGATTGCTGTCTGCTTGGCTTCTGAATATACTATTCTGTGAATATTCCTTCAACTCCACCTCTAGGCTCTCATTGCCCATCTGAATCTCCAGTCTGTATGTAAAATTGATAGGAGAAAGTGAGGACTGCAGATGCTGGAGATCAGAGCTGAAAATGTGTCGCTGGAAAAGCGCAGCAGGTCAGGCAGCATCTAAGGAGCAGGAGAATTGACGTTTCGGGCATGAGCCCTTCTTCAGGAATGGTAAAATTGATAAACCCTGTGATTATCACTATACCGTTCTGACAAGCTTTCATTATTTCTTCCTATGTACTCCATCCAACCGTTTGGTTACTGTCATAGAATATGTCCACTCCCAGAATTGACTTGTATTTATTATTTCTCAACTCTACCCAAACCATTCCTATACCCTGGTTTCTTGAACTTAGGTTATCTCTCTCTGTTACATCAATACCATCATTAATTAACAGATGTGCTCCTCCATATTTCCTAGCCTCCTGACCTTGCTAAATGACAAGTTCTTTTCAATGTTCAACTCCAAATTTATGCATTCCTCAACCATGGCAATTTGAATATATTTTTTGTACTTGTATTGTTGGTTCATTGGGTTTGTTTCAAATGCACTGTTTATTCAGATACAAAGCATTTAGTTTTATTGTTTTATTTTGTAACCTCTGACCTTTTTATTATTGTCACATGTACTGACATACAATGAACAGTATTGATTTGCATGCTATCCAGACAAATCATACCATATTTAAGTAAATCAGGCTAATAGATTAGAATGCACAATATACTGTTACAGCTATAGAGAAGGTGCAGAGATAGATCAGCTCTAATATATGGAAGTTCGTTTCATAAGTCTGATAACAGCAAGGAAGAAGCTGTTCTTGAATCTGTTGGTACATGTTTTCAAACTTATGTATCTTTTGTCTGATGGAAGAGGTTGGAAGAGAGTACAACCAGGGTGGGAGGGATCTTTGATTATGTTGGCTGCTTTCCTAAGGAAGTGGGACATATAGACGGAGTCAATGGAAGGAAGGCTGGTTTTCGTGATATATTGAGCTGTGTTCACAACTCTCTGTAATGTTGATTTCTGTGATGTTCGTTTTGCTACATGGGAGAGAGGGGAAAGATATAAAAGAGACCTAAGGAGCAACTTTTTCATGCAAAGCGTGGTAGTGTATGGAATGAGCTGCCAGAGGAAGTGGTGGAGGCTAGTACAATTGCAATATTTAAAAGGCTTCTGGATGGGTGTATGAATAGGAAGGGTTTGGAGGGATATGGGCCATGTGCTGGCAGGTGAGACTAGATTGGGTTGGGATATCTAGTTGGCATGGACGAGTTGGACTGAAGGGTCTGTTTCCGTGATGTACATCTCTATGCATTCATTTATCTAATGTATTTGCTTTGTCAGTTTGCATGTGGTTGAGGCAATAATTCAGACTTTATTAATCTTGAGGCTGATTCTTAATTTAGTGTCTGACTCGTCATACTGACTAAGCAGAATCTCTTGTTGTCCTGCCTGTACTGAGAAAGTCTATAGCCTTAAAACTTGTCTTTAAACATTCAAACTAAAATGTAATGCTGAATTGTAGAACACGTTTACTACACTAGACAATAGACAGGCAGGAAGGCTCAGCAAAAGGGGGGAGCTCAAGGAATGCAGAAGATAGGGACATTTGGGCTCACCAAGTGATAACAGGATGCTGTAAGGCAATTCAGAACATTTGTCTTAGCCTCGGTGAATCTGTGTGAACAGGACACCAAGCAATAACATTCACAGCCATTCCCTTATGAAATTAATGATAGTGTTCGATTCTGACCCTGAAACGAAACTTGGTGCTATCAAAAGCTTTGTAATTAACGGTCAGGTGCTGTTAATTATAATGGATTCTTATTACCCCATGCCAGTGGGGCAGACACAGAGAGAAAAAAATCTTTGCTGTTACAAAACCCTGACTTGAGATTTCAAAAGGACACGAGAGAGAGAGAGAGAGAGACCATTTTAGTGCTGAGGCTGTTGGAGCCAGTAGAAAATTAACTCTTAGCGCTTATGTGTTATGGATTGAAATTAATTGCATTTTGGGACTTTACGATGATATTGAGTAGCCATTACCGGTTATTAAATACAAACTCTGTAAAAGGTCATTTTGATGAAGCCTTACTTGTTGTTCTTGCAGACCATCTACAGACCTTACAGACTGCCCCACTGTCAATTCTAACTAATCAGATCTTGTGTCTTATTTGAATTTGAACCACAACCCTGAAAAGAAAGCATGTTTAATTCAAAGACTAATGAGTCAGTTTAAATGTAACCTTATGGTAACATCTCAGCCTCAGGTACAGAATGATTCAGTACTTAGAAAGCAGGAGTCTGCTCCTAGCTTAGAAATTATTCTAAGCCTAATATTGAAGAGATTCTGGCACAATGTGTCAGGAAGCCATTTTATGGTCAAAGGTTTGCCCTACTTGCTAAGAAGCCATTTTGTAAAATAATTGTATCAGACATGTGAGCTGAGCAAGGTTACCTTCTGAACTCTCTAATTAGCTCAGACTGGTACCTCTTTATGATAGGAGTTTATCTTGCTAGCAGGCGCCTAACCTCTGCTGGGTATGTTTTTCCCACCTGATGAACGGCTTAGGGCCTGTAAGAGTGACTTGTCAAGTGTACACACCTGTCAATACTTGGTCTTCAAGAAATCAGTATTTTGGTGTCTGCAAACCTAATAACTGAACTTTTCTTCCTCAGAAATTATTGTCTTTCACTGTTACCTGTCTAATTAAGAACATGCAAATTTAAAAAAAAACTTTTGTATAAAGGAAGCCACTTTGTAAAGGAAACATCAGAGGAGCCTGCTGGGGCACTTGAAGATCTGGTACCTACTCTCCTAGGTTATTAAAACCTAGATAGTTTAGCTTATAGGTATCAGTGTTATGTTGTAAAAGTGATGCTATTGGTAAATAAAGGGGATGACTAAAATTAAACTAATCTGTAAGAGGGTTTTTTATTCCAGACATCCAAAGAGTATAATCTCTGGGATGAACCAAGAGAGAGGCTTACAGGTCTGAGTCCATAAGGGATTCCCTGGGCTGTCTCAAATCTGTGCTTTAACAGTACCACAATGATTGGACCTTGTACTTTTCACTGCAAGCTACTCTCCAGCCCTGAGCAGATGTCCTGAATCCTGCAGCCAGGCAGGTAGCAAATCCTTCTCATTCTTTGCTTCAGCGAACAGCACAAACCCTCTTCACCAAATTTTCCCCTTCTGCCAGTACAGTCTTTTTTGTTGCCACCATTTGGATGGAATCCTGTGCTTAGTATTATGGTATTCTCGAGATGGAAATAGGCAGTCATGGTGATTGAACAGCTATGTGCTTGGAATGCAAGTAAGTATGTTCTTTTCTTTATCTCAGTTCTCTTTGAGACCTAGGTGCAACATGACTATGTTTTGAGATACACTGAAAGAAATTGTAAGGAAAGAAATTGCATTTACATGGCATTTTTCACAACTTCAAAGTCTTAGCCACTGTCAGATGTAGTGACTGTTGGAATAAAAAGTGAGCTAAAAACCTAGCTTGTACACTCTCGGCCTCTTCAGAGCAAAGGTGTGGCAAAAGAATAGTGATTTTTGAAATTTAATATAAAATTTGTAATGAAAGAAGTGCTGATCTAATCTGCCAGTTTGCACTTTATTTTTCCTACACATGATACATTTTTGTGCAATTCAGTATTAAACCAATGACATAATTATCTAATTATTTCTATATCAACATCCTTTTGTTTTCAATTGTTGTCAGAATGTTCAGTTATTAGGTTTGCAGACACCAAAATACTGATTTCTTGAAGGCCAAGTATTAAATTGTGTTCAACAATCAGAAAAAGCTTCAGGAAACTGCCAATGGTTCAGATGCAAAGCTATCACTAGAGACCAAAGAATTGGATTTATAATGCAGTCCCATTTCAACTATCAGGCAATTGGAGTTATGCACATTCTTCCCCCATCTGTTGCAATTAGCTTTCAACAAGCTCTAAGATTGCTGAGCAATTGATTTGGAAAACAGTTATACAATCCAACTATAAATGATTTGACTGCAAGGGGGAAAGATATGGTGCTTACAGACAGTGATCAATTTTACAAAACCACAGTGCAGTAGACAATATTATTAAAAATTTAAGTTAATGTGTTTTAGAAATGATGTTAGTGGGCAGAGCAGTCTCCAAAAAGGCAATCTTTTGCAATCAATCCCTGGGAATCTAGATTTTCAGTGTGGAGTCTTCAGTTTCATAAAATGCTACAATAATTTGGATAGCAGTGAGACACATTTACTTTTCTGTTCAGTTACTTCAGTTGTGGGTTGATGTGGACTTCTTACTTGTGCTACAGGTACTGAAAAGGAAGACAGAAGAATACTTTATAAAATATAAATATAGTTTTTTCTTTTTCAATTCTCATTTATTAAATGTTGACTAGTTTGCTGTAGTAAGATTCCAAGGAGGACAGCCACTGTAGTATTTCACAAAGATGCCCATTATTCATTATTCATCCTTGAGCTTTTGTCTGTTTGTTGGCTGGTATTTGATCACAGTCAATCTGATCCATGCATGTGCATTTTCCAGCCTTGATCACTGAATAGTGTATTTGGTTAGGAGCCAAACGTTTCTTTGAGCCAAGTGCTGCTTTCTTGTCAGCTTCAAGAATACTAAGTGAAATGAGATTGCGGCAGTTTTGAGATGTTGTCAAGCCCTGTCATTTGTAAAGAAAGGACTCTGCTGAAGAATTGACTATTATGGCTATCTTGGAGGGTCTAGGGTGGGGAGGTGAGTGTTGTTGCTTAGTGCTCCCAATCGTTATTCCTTCCCCAATGCTCTTCCAAGATAGTTTTTTTTTAAATTCTGGCTTTGTGTCCTGAATTTCAGTTCCTGCACCACTGAAGTAGTGCCGTCAGTTGTATAGGTGCTAGATTTTGAAATATTTTCCCCGAAATCTCTATGTACCCCGTCTCCCTTTAAGATAATTTTTAAAACCTATCACTTTGACCAAGCCACTTGCTTTGGCCATGAGACTTTGGTATAGGTTCCATTTTGTTAATGCAGTCTGAAAGAAACAAATATTTCAAGCAAAGAAAAATAGAGCATTAAAGAAAATGACTTGGTTAAGTTCAATGAGGTACAATTGTTTTTTATTACAAAAATGTGTGAGACATCTTCTTTCCCTAATATTCGTGCTTCAAATATTAGAAACAATCTCTTTCCTCACAGGATCAAAGTTTTGGCTTCCATAATTTAAATCTGCTTTTATGATTTATTATAACACCTATTTTTGCAAGGCTTCTGTTTTCTAATAATGTGAGCTGCCTTGCATACCCTTGCCAGACTATATGATCAGTTCTTTGTTATGGACTGGTTTGCTTGGAATGGAGTTGAGGTCCATCTCACTTATGAAGCTAATAGTTACTGGAGCAAAGAGTCAGTTCAAAAGTCTGACTTCATACCTGAATTACTATAACGACAGTACATTTTGATGCACAATAATTGTGTCCATATTTATTCTGTGTTGTTTGAAAATGCATGTTACCCATATTAAAATTGAGCTAAATTAATCAATTGGTTTAGTTCAAAATTTTTAATTCAACATGTCGCTGTAGATATAATGTGAAATGGAACCGGATGCTTGTGAACTGCACATGCTGAGCTGAAGTCAACAGTCATCTGAACATCATTGAATGAACTTGTGTTTGCTTGGAATTTTGTCAAATTTTCTTTCTTAGTACTGAAGCATTCTATTTGTGGAACCACTGGAAGTTTTGTCATCAGCATAATATATGTATATTGCAGTTCAATCAGATTTTAAAAAATGTCTTCTACCTTTAATCAGTTACACTGTGTTATGCAATTGTTTTTCAATTAAATTGTGCATACTGTCATACTTCACATCAGCTCTGATGGAAAGTCATTTAGACTTGAAACGTTAACATGCTCCCTCTCCATGGATGCTACCTGATTGGTGTGATTTCCAGCATTTTTTGTTTTCAGTTCTTCTACAGTCCACAAAACTGCTTAACCATAAACTGCATATGAAAGAGTTACATGTAACAGATACTGCACTGAATTTCAACAATGTACAAACATCTTCCATCAGATGCAATGCATAATGCATTTAGCAACCAAAACCATTAAGTTCATGCATTACGAAATTGCATTATGCTTGCCAGCCAGTTGGAGTTGACGCTGATGTGCACATTAATAGCTTTTGTAGTGGCCTAGTGTCTTCAGGTTATGAGTATATGATTAAATAGGTGTAGTTCCTGTCTGTGTTATATAATATGTGGTGCATTTGCTATGTCTTTTTTATGTATAATTGATTTGGAAAGAGCAAGAATTTATGTTCCTAGTATTTATAAGCTTTTTGACGACTTGGCATTTTGGAGTATGAGAATTTTCCTTTCCTGTGTAAACTTTTGCTGGAAACATGCCTACTTGATGTTTGGCCCTAATCAGATGGCATTGAGATTTTGATGCTGTCTAACTTTTATAAATAAGCCGCCACCCTTAACTCATGCATGTGTTCGGAAACTAGCAATTAGAATGTTGCCTTCATGTTGAAGTATGACCAGAAGCTTGACTGCTGTCTTGCCATCCCTAGAGATGATGCTGTCAAGAATTATAGATATCTGTATAACTGAACAGAAGAAAGAAGCAAATATGAACTCAAAGGTCATTAGAGGTCATGGAAAATGCAATACATTTTAGGAAGTTAATGATTATAGAGTTAACGGAGTCATACAGCACAGAAACAGACCCTTTGCTCCAACCAGTCCATTCTGAACATAATCCCAACTAAACTAGTCCTACCTGCGTGCTCTTGGCCTTTATCCTTCCAAATCTTTCTTATTCATGTCCTTCTCCAAATGTCTTTTAAATGTTATAATTGTACCTACATCCACCATTTTCTCAGGAAGTTAACTCCACCCATGAACAACCCTCTGTGTGAAAAATTTGCCCTTCATGTCTTTTTAAAATCTGATTCCTCTCACCTTAAAAATGTGCCCCCGATCTTGAAATCCTCCATCCTGGGGAAAAGACTTCTGCCATTAACTGTACCTATATGCCTCATTATTTTATAAACTTCTATAATGTCGTTTCTGAACCACCTATCTTTCATAAATTGAAGTAATTGTGGAAAATTCAATTAGAAGTATGATTGAAATTGAATTGCATCTTTTATATTAATATTCCTGTCTAGGTTTAATGCACTTTACTATATACATTAATAGGCATCCTGCATTTCTCAGTCACACGTTTGAAAATTTGGTACTAGAGTGATGATGAAGCAAGTTGTTAGAACTGTTTATCAAGTAGAAGCTTTGTTGTGAAATTGATACTCCCAAATATCAGAATACTAACTGAAATAAGATTTAAGGACATTAATTCATTTATGGGTTTCTTTACAGTTTTTGCCACTAGAGAACTGGACGAAAGAAGGTGAACATGAATCTGCTGCTGTTGTTCATATATCTGATCTCCAGCACTATATTAAGGCTGTGGTGACAAAGGAAGCCAAACATAACCTGGAGCAGTAAGTAGTTACAAATTTAAAGACTTGCATTTCTATTGCTTTGTGGAGTAATTACATGGTTGATGATCCTCGAAAGACCAATTCTTTTGGCATTGCCCTGCTTTGTTGATGCATATGCATCCAACACAATGCCTATCTATTGCTTCTGCCTGAACAAATCCTTACATGTACTGATGCACTTAAATTATTATTTAATCACATTGCCATGCATGAGCACCTTTTGATTGAAGACTAATGTTCAACATCAACAAATCACAACTCAACAGTGAGGTAATCTGCCAGCAAGTAAAAGGAACTATTTTTTTAAAAAGAATTTTAAAAGTCATCGATCGTAAGCTGCTCATTGACCTCTGCCTTAATTGTTTCCTGCTTACTGCCATTTTGTGCTTTGATTTCTCCCAAAGGATTTTCTAGCCTTAAAGTGGTGTTGTATAACATTTGTAATTCTCTTCATTAAATTTTGTTGAATATTTTCATTTACACTGCCTGTTATGTGTGGAAAACTGTCAGTTATGCATGGTTGTCACCTGCATGTCTGGTAGAATATCTTTATTATCCTATAACTCAACTAGGGATAATTCCACCTATTTCCAATTGCATAACTGTCAGCTGAGATGGTCAACAAGAATATCTTCACAGTGCTCGCAGAGGTTTATTTGTGTTGGTAACATTATTAAAATGACTCATTTACTGAAGTAATAGGTAATATTTCTGTTACTTATGAACAACAAACCTGTTCTTTTTGCAATTTATTTTGGCCCAAACCTTTATTCGTTTTGATTAAGTACAGATGTTTCGTTTAAGCAATGCAGTGATGTTACGTCTGGAACCTAATTTTCTATTTTTATTAACTTATTGATCAATTTTAATGTGAATATTAATGATGACCTGACCACATCCAGTTTGTTAGCTCTTGGATAATCAAATGAGACAAATGTGGCAAAACCCTAATTCACGCTAGGCTATATGGTGCTCTGTTAATTTTCCAGTGTTTACAATACTTGCTGTCTTGCCTCACACGCATAGTTCTCATTTCTTAGGTGACTGGAGAGTAGCAAACCTGTGCACATTGTTGGAGCTAGTGCCCAGCTTTGCTTCAAGTTTCTGTTCTGCTTACATCCAAGGCTGCACTTACGTGCTACAAGTTCACTCATTTTGTATAAAGAATTGATTGGATAAATTGAAATATTCCACAGGTAGTTGCACCTGTATAATGCACCCTTGTGTTACCACTTTGTATGAATACTTAATATGGAACATTTTTACTACTCATTCATTTTTGTTGTGGGCTTTTTTTATGTATATGTAAGAAATGTTACTGCACCCAGATGAGCAGTTTGATTGTGCCTCAAGGATGAGATCAAAGAGCACAGAAGTGCAGGATCTTTTCTTAAACAAATCTTTAGTGTTGTCTGACTTCAGTATTTAATTTTTCCTTCATATAAATTAGGACAATATAAATTCATAGAAATTGTATTTTCATTAAGATTCTTCTTTGGTACCAAAAGCTAATAGTACATATTGTTAAAAGTTTATGTATCAGGTATATGCTTTCTGTTCTCCATTTTTAGGGTGGAAGAAAATTATACGTTCAGTGATATCAAAAACAAAATTATTATTTTGAGAAAATTCAATGTTTTGCTCAGATTGGAACTGGAGTTGGTAAGTAATGAAGTTAATTTGATTAATTTTGGTTTTGACTTCGTGTAGTGGGTGGGACAGAAATCACTCTGGGAAAATCATTACAGATCACTGGAAAAACTCTATAATACTAAACACAATTAAAGCTTGGAATATAATGCGGCAAAATGAGGGTAACTCACATAAAACATCTCCCTATGCTCCGATAATGGGAGCATGGGGATTTCAACTGGGGTTTACAGATGCCACTTTCAAACTCTGGAGATCCAGAGGTATCTCATGTCTAGGGGACCTATTTAAGGATGGGGTCCTGATGTCTTTTGAACAGCTGCATCAGAAATTCGGATTACGTAATGGAGACCTCTTTCGATTCTTCCAAATTTGAGATTACATATAGAAGAAGACTACGTTATTAGATAGTCTTTATAAATCAGACAGAGAATGTAGAGCGCTATTGCCAATGGGGGTATCTTCCGTCAGTACTATTTATCATTTACTACATGATGAAGTATTGGGAGATATGGACAATCTGCTTAAAACATGGGATCAGGATTTGGGACTAGAAATCTGTATAGAAACGTGAAATGACATTTGGGAAAACGCCAGAAGAATCACCATCTGCAACAGAACTCAGGCTATCCAGCTGAAGATACTTCATAGGGCCCATATAGCACCGGATTGATTGGCAAAATTTAAGGCAGGAGCATCTCCAATGTGTCCCAAATGTAAAATGGAGGTGGGCACTCTTGTACATTGCCTATGGACCTGTAATAAGGTCTGTAGATATTGGACTAAAGTAGCAAGTGCTCTGACAGAAATCTTAGGAACGGAAATTAGAGTGGACCTTGTATCTCTCCTTTTGGGCTTTTCGAACTTACCCTCCCTGGATATGCAAGGGAAGAGATTATTTTCTATTCTCTCTTTCTGTGCAAGTAAAAATAGTTTGGTAAACTGGGTGGCTGAGGGCCCCCCTGGACTTTCAAATTGGCACAGATTAATTATGGAATGTATTCCCCTTGACTTCCTTAGCAATATGGTGCACCAAAAGACCAAATTATTCCATAAAATATGGCAGCCCTTCTTGAATTATATAAATACAGATATTTCGGCCATCCTAACAAGGGCTTTTATTTAATTGAGATGGTGAACCTGGCTGGTCCGGGGCCCCTTGGGAGAGGAATCCTGCACAAATATGGGTTTTGTTACATTTGATGTTAATACATTCCGAGCATGTATCTCACTACCCAATTTCTGTGCTATCAGTTGGTTTTGTTTTTCGCTTATTTGAATAATGTAAGAGACTTAATTATACACTCTGGTTAGTTATAGGTTAGATTAGTAGTTAGTTGAGTTTTGTTTTTTTCTCTCTCGATATTTTTCTTTTGTTAAATTTTGGTTATTACTTATTTAAGATTTGATTGTATATCAATGTTTATACTTGGGTTTTTTTTATTTTGTAAACTTGTAAAAATGTTAAATTTTCAATAAAAATATCTATATTTAAAAAAAATCACTGAAAACCCACTGTCTTTCAGAATAATTAAATAAAATTTTGGCGTAGTTTTCAAATGATTTGAAAAATATTGGTTGCATGCAAATCAAGATTTTGTAACAGTACAATGTACGAAGAGATAATGCAGAAAGACATTAAACCGTGACATTCAGGCTTCTAATTTGCATTCAAGTAGAGCATTGGAGAAAATAATAGTCTCAGAATTCTTTTGAAGTAAAAGATCTTGTGAATAGTGGGAAACATTAAAGAGAAATGAACTAAGGCATGAGAAAGCATAAACAACTGTTTGAGGATGGCAAGCAATGTTCCGTCTAATTTTTTTTTCTTCTTATGACTTCTGAGGTTCGGATGTGGCAACAGTATCTAGAACTAGAAGTCAGTACTGCAATCTGCATTGGCACGGCAATCGACATGCGCAGAATGTTGGAGATGTACAGCTTGGAGGGGATGTTGGTGGCAAATTAAGTTGCTAGATTGAAAGCAGAATTATGAAAACAACCATGGTCAAGAATAAAGTACTTGTTTATTGGGGAAAAGGAGAAGGAGGTTGCAGAGTAGAATGTTAAGGGATAAGCAAGGACAAGCATCAGGAGGGAGCAGCTGGAATGAAGAAATTTGGGCAAGTTGGAGGCTAAGCTGGAAGCTTAGCAATCGTGCAAATTTCACACTGAACCACTCACACTCCTGTTTCTTTCCTTTGTACCGTCACTAGCAACTGCATGTGCGTTCTCATACCTGCTTAGTTCCTGCATGTGCCCCATCAACCTTGCTTTCACGCTCCGGTGTGCCTCATATGTCTCTGGTCCCACATGCTCTTTCCTCGCTACCCTATCGCTCTGCGTAGAAACTTCCCACCTGCCAAAGTTTGGTTGAGCAAATTTAGCTTGCAAGTGCATCAAGTATTTAGTTTACCAAATAGTTTATCAACCTTTTCTCTAAAAGATGTAGAGTGTAACAGCAAAGAAGCTTTACTAGACTGAATCTTGAGATGAGGTGATAGTGGGGTTAACAGAAATTAAACCAAGGAACTCTATTGATAGATTATTGCATCATATGAGAAAATTATGAACAGGTAGATGCTTTGATCAAGTGTCTAAGATATGAGGCTACAGTCTCAGATTAAGCAGAGGAGAAACCTCTTCCTTCAAAAAGTCTTGAATATTTGGTATTCTGTATCCTAGCCTTGGGGATGGTCTGCTGTTAAGTAATTGCAAGACTCCAATCGATAGATTCTTGGATTCGAAGAAGGTCTTGGAATTCAGGCTGATGTAAGAGGTAATAGTAGAAGCAGAAAATTAACCACGATCTTTTTGACTGGCAGAGCAGGCTCACGAAGAGACATTCGTGAATGAAACCCAGAGTTGAAAGTAATGACTGAAGGTTTTGCCCTAAATGATGCAGAGTGAGAGCTAGGTATATGTTTGACATAACTAGACATTAGGACACAATGGCAGACATTTGGATATTCTCAGTTATTGAGATAAGATAGTTGCCCTTGGCAAATGACGGTGTGTGTTTGGGGTGAGATGGAGGGTTGGTGAAAGGATCAGAGGGAGTTCTTGAGAAGAGCATCCTGAGATTAATTTGATTGTTTAGAATGGTCTAAGAGTAAAAACAAGATTTGAAACTGGAAGATGTGGCCATTTCATGAGCCAGATATGCTTGAGCCTTGAAAGCCTAGGCAGGTGCAGAGATCTTGCTGGGTATGGGATTATCTGCAGAATGGTTTACGAATTTTGGCCGTGGTGAACAAAGGCATTCAAGAGTCATCAAACCTATTAAGTGTTGCAGTCTCGTGAACGGCCTTCTGAAACTACGAGAAATACCTAATGTGATTTGTATTTTTCCCCTTCAGGAAGATTGTGAATTCTATTTAGTTGTTCATGAGTTGAAGATCCTGCCAGCAGAAACTGGTTTTTCTGATGCATGTTCATGGTATGAGGTATTCTGTGTATATATTTTTTTTAATATATCACATTGCAATCAGTTTTTTTTATTTTGTTAACTATCTGACATTTCAAAACTTTTCATATTTCAGCAACTTGGACTCCACTGTGCAGAAGAAGTTGAGAGAATTTTGGCAGTAAGTAAAGAGTATTCCTAAAGCTAGTGAGGATTGTGTAGGAATAAATATTTGACTGAGTTAATAATCGCTGAGAGTTGAAAAGGTGCATCAATTCTATTTGCAGCTTATTTCTAGGAGGAGCCAGGGATTTGAGACTGCTCTTGAGATTTTGAATTCTCTTGCATCCTTCCATCTTGCTACATTTCTCTCACTACCAAAATTCCTCACTGTTTCTCTCTTAACTAAGTCTTTGATCAGGTTCACTTTGCTTCCTTTTGTGAAGTTATTGGAGATATTTTGCCTTTTTAACTTGCTATATGAGTGTCACTATTCTTTTGCTTTACATTCTATTTTTGCACCAGAATCACCAATGGTAGTTTGTACTTGAATATGCTTCAGTCTTATTTGATTATTGCACTTTCTGACAGTGGGAACGGTTCAGTTGATTTTAACCTGAATCTATCTCCTGCTTATACTCCAAGCTCTCAGCCTAATTCACAAATTGTGCTATTGTTTCTTTTGAATTTTATTTCATGAATTGATGTTGAAATATTATTTACAAAAAAGGTAAGAGAATTAACATAGGGACACACCACATTTTTTGCATCAGTGCTACTGAAAGTACAATTTTCCCAAATGGAAATATCTTAGTCTCAGCTAGGTTGACTTTCCCATAGGACCAGGTTAGAGTCCAACAGGTTTAATTGGAAGCAAACTAGCTTTCGGAGCGCTGCTCCTTTCTGAAAGGAAGGAGAGATGGATGAATGAATCTGGGAATTCTTGCATAATTATTGTGCTTCATTTACTGAATGTATTGCTGGACTCTTGAAACAAGGTGGAGGTAGCCTTGAAAAGAGGAATAATAATAATAACCAAGAGTTACTATTAATTTTCCTCAAAATATAACTGGACTTTTACAGATTTCAAGAGCAACAAATTAGAAACTATTAGAAAATATGTTTATGATTAATGACTCATGAACTGTAAAACTTAATTTTGTAGAAACCATGTACATAACATGACAGAGCAATCAGGATCATTTTCTGGTAAGCTTCTTCTAGACTTTTTCTTCTATATGCTGCATTCCAATAACTTTTGCATTGTCTTTAATTTTGGTAAAATTTGATTTTAAAATGCGTTATGGCAATTCTAAAAGTACTGGTGTACAGTTTTAGTAACGAAACCTTTGCAATGGATCTTTAGTTTAAAGAGATTACTGAATGTAGAAGAGACAAGTATGTTTTTGCATACATGTAGTTTAGTTTGTATTGGTGGGCACTATTTGGAATTTTAAAGTTCAGCACCTAAATATATGGATATATCTAACATTTGATGCAAATTTTGAATTCTTGAAGCTAGGAAATATTGATGCTGAGCAGTGGAGCCACTCCCTTGTCAGGCACCCATTGAGTTCTTCCGAGTCATTTGTAACACACTGTTAGAAATCCTGGCCTTAGAAGAATTCCCATGACTGTACCACTGTCTTCTTTTTTTTTCTTTTTACACATCATCCTATGTCTTGTCCAGGGAAGGGTGTCAATTAATACCAGCTTAGAGGCACCTCTATGGTCTATGAGATGGCCCAACTTCCTGAACAACATGGAGTTTTATATCAGTAATATAACTCAAATCTCAAGTGAAATGCTGAACCCAATATAACTTGTTGGGAATGTAAGTTGGTTCAGTTAAGTCTTGTGTTCAGAGATTGAGTTTGGTGCTGGGTGCAGGACCACACTCCCTTACTGGAAATGAGGCAGATAAACCATTTCATGTATGTCTTCTGCATCTTGTAGCTGATTCAGAAATTACATTGCCTGAGGCCTGTTAGAAGGATACTTGGCCATCTGCTGAGGCAGAATAAGTGCATGATGGCCTGCAAACATGACTTTGTTTTTAAAAGGTAAAATTGAGGTCATGTTTTAGATGTTGTATTGGGGTGAGGCACTCAAATAATGCCATATGATTTATTTTTTCGTATGCAGCCAGCATTGTGAACAATGGAGTTTGAATCTTTTAAGGCTGCAAGATTTTTCTGAAGACTGCCACTTCTCTTCCCTCTTCTGAGGACACTGACTTGTACTGGTGTAACTTCAAACTCAGTTGAAACTAACCTTTACTGATCCCAAATGGAGAATTCAACGGCAGTGACATCATAGCCTCACTTGTTTCTGATGTCATCCACCTTCTTGCCAGCTGTGCATTTGACAGTTGTGTTCATTAGCATGAAAATTATCTCCCTCACCATTGTGTGAAATTGTCGAGTTCTAACTTCTCAGATTAGATAATTCAGAAACTAAATTGGACCCCTTTTAGTCTGTATGGTTTATTGCTCAACTCCACAGAATGATTATCCAAATGACTATCAGGACAGCTTGGCTATATCACTCTTTGTTTAAAAAAATACGGCACTTATTAAAATTTGAAGCCCAGATTGACTTACAAACCGAACATGGAGATTAACTTACAAGAGCAACATGGACATGAACGGTTGCGTTTCACAGGTTATTAATCAAAATCGGTTTGTTGAAGATCTGTTTGTAGCATGACTTTGAAATAATATTTCACAGAATTTGACATATTAAGTTTGAATTTAGGGTTATCCTCAGGTTTGCAATTAAGATGCTGCTGGTTTCCCCCATTGTCGAATATTTTATCTGGCTACTTTTATTGAAGCATTCATTTTGAAATGTAGCAAAAGGTTTTTTCCAAAGGTCTAATTCCCTATGGAACCAATGGTTTATATTCTGGAGAAATGATTGTTCGCTCGGAAACAACTTTCCTGTTATGTGATAGATCTATCGAAGAGGTCCATATGAGCAATAAGCGATTAGGCGCTTGCCACTTTTGCTGAGAGATTACCTGACCTGGACTGGCAAATCATTGTTTCTTTGAATATTAATATAACTTCATGTTTAATACTCTCTTATGTATAAGCTAAGTGACTTGGAAAGTTTTGCTGGAAAGTTGTGCCAGAATAAATGATTTTTAATGGGTATATTTTAGGTATCTGTCTGTCAGGTTTGATAGCAGCAGTGGAGGATGAAGATAATTCATTAAAAAGTGCAGTTGAACTCTGCCTTGATTTAACTGATAATTCAAAAGCATCAGCATCTACATCATCCTTTTTATTACCATCAATTAATCAAGCAACAGGATGGAAAACTTTGAGCAGAAAAGAAAAGGTACGGTACTTTCAATTGTTTTCTCATTTATTTTCAGTTGATACGATGAATTTATTTTGCTTGAATGTAGACTGAAGATGATTGAGGTGCAGTCTGAATGCAAAGGATTATAAAACTTACAGCTGGGCTCATATTCAGTCAAGATTGATGGAATGAAAATCTGTAATGTTCTGGTGACTAAAAAATGTGAAGTGAAAGCCTTGGCCACCTATTATTTTTCATTTGATGTCTATTACTTGACGTTACCATCTGTAAACATGTCAAATTCCAAGCTCACCACTACCTCTTTCAACCCCTTCAAATCATGGATTTGAATTTTGAGATTCTGGGTAGACTGAAACTGTTCTGGAGCCTCACACTGATCCCTGTTCAATTGTTTGAGTATTTTTCAAAAAATAAATGATCTATTAGTTGTGCACTATTGTAGTGGTGTGTAAACTGATGAGAATTACATTCACCATTTTCAGCAGGGGACAAAATTGTGTAAAAGTTACCTTCTAGACATTGTTATTGTGAAGCAGTGGTGATCAGCATAAATGTTGTAGGAGAATATAGAGTTGAAAATGTGTTGCTGGAAAAGCGCAGCAGGTCAGGCAGCATCCAAGGAGCAGGAGAATCGACGTTTCGGGCATAAGCCCTTCTTCAGGAATGTCATTCCTGAAGAAGGGCTTATGCCCGAAATGTCGATTCTCCTGCTCCTTGGATGCTGTCTGACCTGCTGTGCTTTTCCAGCAACACATTTTCAACTCTGATCTCCAGCATCCGTAGTCCTCACTTTCTCCTCGGAGAATATAGAGTGTCATAGTAACATATGTACCAGGAAAACCTGGGCCTTTTTTGTACCTATAGCCTATTAGCCCTCAGCTGAAGAAACATTCTCCTCCTTGTTGGACGTAACTTGGAAGAAGCTCTGATAGGAGGGGAAACTTCAATGCCTGTCACCAAGCGTGAATTGGGAGCACTATTACTGACTGAACTGGCAGAATGTTGAGTGCACTGCCACCATGTT
This sequence comes from Chiloscyllium punctatum, assembly GCF_047496795.1. NCBI lineage: Eukaryota > Metazoa > Chordata > Chondrichthyes > Orectolobiformes > Hemiscylliidae > Chiloscyllium > Chiloscyllium punctatum. Next base: position 55,392,580 of record NC_092764.1, on the reverse strand, counting down.
AAGTGGGATCGATTCAAAGGACATGTAACCGCTCAAACTGAAAATCTGTAAGATTCCATGGGTCATCAGTAGAAGGATTGCGTTCAGCCAGAGTCGAAGACAGAGATATCCCTCCGTGCGCCATTACTATCAAGCATGATCTTTGAATGACAAGTGAATACATTGAATCAACCTTCGAGATCCACATCTGTAAGGAGAACATTGACTGGTGCAGCTGTTGAATATCATGGCAGAGCTAAGTGGCAAACTTCCATCTCTAATGTAGGACTCCAACTTGTGTACATTCCTGCAAGCACGAAAGCTGTATGAGCCACTTGGGAGGAACGTAAAGATACCATGCTGCAAACAGAGGACCTCTGGCTTCTGTAACTCTGTCTTCAGGACGACTATAGGTCAAAATTTCATGCCCTGTGTATTGTAAAAATTTGTTAGTTGTTACATAATTTGACATATTTATTAGAGATTTATTGGAGTTTTATTTGCATAGCTTTCATTGTCCTTGATTAACCCAAATATTTCTAAGTGAATATTTGTTTTATCTTTTAGTTCCAGCAGCTTATCATTTCCTGACATTAGGCGATTTGCTTTTTTGATGATATTACCTGGTAGCCCTCAATATCTTGCCCAAGCAGACATTTTCTTGTCTGGGCAATGTGTTGGCTGACTTAGCATAACAGTAATCAAACCTGTGACCTCATAATTGCCTTATCTCAGTATCATATAGTTTAACCATTTGTCTTGGGAATTCAAGATGTAGATCATTGTAATTGTGCAAGTTGTGCAAACTCACCTGCTCATTTATGTCATAAACCTAATTGCTACCTTCCCCTAAAAACTTGGCATGATCCATTTGGGAATGTCTAACTTGTTATCATTTCCTGTTGCTTGTTTCAGTGGGGTTTATGCCAGTTGTTAATATAATTGGCTCAGTAGTCAATGATCACAATCTCATCTGGTTGAATCACTTTGCTTATGGTTGGTTTGAAATTATACTGGGAGGAAAATGTGTTTTTTGAATTTGATGCTTTTGGCCTAGGCACCTTTTTATAAAAGTAGCTGTACGTTTGCATTATTTTCAAGTTACAAGTAAAGTAGGTGAGTTGACAGTTCAAACATCATGAGCTCTTGTGATATTGTCTGTGCCTCTGGGCCAGAAGTCCAGATTCAAATCACAATTACCAGACATATTATAAGGTATCTGAATATGCTAATTAAAAATAATTTTAGACATGAAAGAAACCAGAATGTCAAAAGTTGTTTTGATAGTTTCGTATGTGTGTGTTGTAATTTTTCCCAATCAATTTTGTGAAAATTCTTCATTTCTAGGAAGAATGATGTTTGATATTATATGAAGAATAGTGTTCTGAGATTGAAGTGATAATGTCTATGTAGTCATTATGTTGAGTTGTTTTTATCTCCAATAGAACAAAAAAGATACCTTCACTATTCCCTATGCTATGCTTATGATTTCATCTAAACAAGAGGAAGCCTTAAATAATATAAAAGGTAATTAAGTTTTGTCGCACCAAGAATTTATTCAGTGGGAAATATACATTTAACAAGATTTTATTGATTGGTTTTTTGTTATTTTCTTTGTTTTTAAATGTATAGCTTGCTGTGTTTACCTCCATTGGTGAGCTTTGACTGTCAGTAAAGTGAGGTTGTCAACAATCACAATTCTTTAAGTAAGAATGGCTTACAAATCACCCAATGGAAATCTGAAGAAATCTCCGCTGATCTGCTTGTTCTTGAAGAATGCTGAGCTTCTTGAATGTTGTTGCAGCTGTAAAATACCAGGCAACAGGAATTTGATACAAACTGCACATCTTGTATCTTGTAGATTGTGGGCTACTTTGGGAAATCAGTAGATGTGATGTATCAGTTTAGTGTCAAGAGAAAATTGTCTCTTGTTTGAGATGGTCTTTGCCAGGTAGTTGTGTGGAATGATATTTCTTGCCACTTATCAGCCCAAGTTTGATTGTTGTCCAGGTCTAGTTACATGTGAACATTGACTTAACATTTGAAGAGTGGCAAAAGACACTGAACATTTCTTCTTTAAAAGCATTCCCAATCTGATCTTAAGTATCAAAGGATTGTAACTAATAAAGCAGCTGAAGATGGTGGACACTACCTGAAGCCACTACCCTATGGAAGTCCTGCAATGTTTCAGACTGAAGTGAAAGGTATATAATAACCAGCCATTTTAATTTTTGGTTTGGTATAAATCCAGTCAGTGGTGAGTTTTCATCTTATTCCATTTGCTTACACTTTGCCAGTATTTTTTAATGCTGCCTTGATGTTAAATGCAGTTACACTCACTCCAACTTATTTGGATCAAGGCTGAAATGAGGCTTTTTAGCTGAGTGGCCTTGGCAGAGTCCAAACTGCATTAGTTAGCAGGTTAATGTTGAGTGAGTGCTGCTTGAAAGAACTGTCAACTATGCCTTCCATCACTTTGATTTATCATGGATTGATGTGGCAGTAATTGATTGGACTAGATTTATCCTGGTTCTTGTTGGCAGGAAATAGCTCGCCAATTCTCGTATTGTTTCATACACATATCGGCTGTAGCTGTGCTGGAACAGCCTGGCTAGGGGCATAGTTAATTTCAGTATTATAACCAAGGTGTTGTCAGGGCCCAAAGCTTTTGTGGTATCCATTGCCTTTACCCATTTCTTTGTCTAACCCAGAAATCAAATTAATTAGTTGTAAACTGTTGGGAAAACTAATCTGCTTGCATTTTTATCATTTAGAATGGAAGGATGATTTTGAATGCACTGAAGATGCAGATTCTGAGATGGAGCAAAATGACAGCACAGATGTACTCTTACATAATGCAGGTCTGTTTTCATATAATGGGTGCAGAAGCTTTTGGAAGTAATGTATTAAGCACAGTAGCATTTTAAAAGCAAATTTTAAACATCAGTAAATGGAATTTGGCAACTTAGAGACCCAATATCTAACAGCTAACCAGTGATATGGGAAAGCAAATCCGTATAGAGGTTGGGGGTGAAATGAAATGTTTTTTTTCTTCTGCATATATACAATATCTTTAACAAATTAACCTCACTCAACTCTTAAAAGAAAGTCGCTATCCCAATCTTCCTCAACCCACTGTGATTGTGCATAGTTTCCCAATTTAAAGTAAGTAGTTAATCAAAGTCTTTGAAAGTTTCAGATTGTCTACTGAGGATTTTAAAATTGGAAGCACAAAGCATATTGTTCTAGTCCTCAGACATCAGTCTAAAAACATAACAGGCAGGCCCAGACTCCTGATCATTATCAAAAGATTGTGGTTTAAATACTTTATATCTAAGCACTGAGTGAGGTTTTATAGTCCAGACCAGACCCCATCAAAATATTTTAAGAAGGTAGCCTAGATCCTAATTTATTATTTTAAAGGTAAATGTAAACTGATGTGTTCCAGATGCAATTTGACTGGACTATCTACTTGACATTAAGCAAAACACAATTTGTTCAAACGCTATAGTTGAAATACAACAAAAGAAAGAAGAACTTAGAATAATTTAACTCTATTGGAAAACTTATCAGAATAATAGATACAGTAATTTTTCCTAATTAAATGTTCCAATAGGTAATATCCCATAAACACACCCTTTGGCAAAAAGTCAAATTCAGAAAACAGATTTTGTCGCACATGCAATCCTGTAACCTAAGAAGAGAACCCCCAGCTGTAATCAAGAGAGTGGAAAATAGTTTCTAATTCTTCAAGCCCACAACAGCAACTGCTGAAAATTAACTAAAGATCCTTGATTTGTGAGAACTTGACCACACCCATTCAGGCTGTTTCTATTGTGCCAACTTATTTTTTTAAAAAGTCCAATGCCTCAATGTTGTTTATCTTCTCATAGACTGCTTGTGACCTTTCCCCCAATCCCCTGTCTGGAAGAAACCAAGACAAAACATGCCACAGCATCATCACCTCGCGAGCATGATGTCTTCAACAGGAATTCATGGTTAAAAATGCTGCAACACTTGCTAACTCAGTGAATGAGGCTTGCTTGTTTGAATGGGTATGATGAGGCATTTGTGGAGCTGTACTCCAATAATGGGGTTGGTTAGTTCAATTAGCTGGATAGCTGGTTTACAATGCAGTGATACCAGCAGCATTGGCTCAATTCCCACACTTTCATTAAATGAAGGACAGTCCTTCTCAACCTCTCCACATGCTAGATCCTCAGGTTAAACTAACATCACACTTATTAGAGAATAATCCTCCGACAACTTAATCTTCTTATACTCCAGTGTGGATCAGTATCTTTTAAGGGGCATAGAGAAGATTGAAAAGAAAGGAAAGAGGGAATAAATCAGCATTAATACTGTCTTAACATATTTTTAAGAAATGTAATAAAACAGCTAAGTAGAGTTTGGTGTTGTGTGTTATAGAGGGACAGGACCCTGCACCTTCACAGAATCCTTGGAATGCAGTGTCGCCTTTGTGTCTTGGTGGAATTCCATCTTCAGAGGGTCAGTTATATTCTTGCATTGAAACTGTCTATGGAGTTGTGCATATTCTCCCTGTGTCTGCGTGGGTTTCCACTGGGTCCTCCGGTTTCCTCCTACAGTCCAAAGATGCAGGTTAAGTGGATTGGTAATGCTAAATTGCCCCATAGCGTCCCAGGCTATATGGATTAGGTATTCTGGTCACGGTTAATGCGTGCCTATGGAACTGGGGTGGGCAAGCGGGTCTGGGTAGGATGTTGTTTGGATGGTTGGTGCACTTGATGAGCCGAATGGCCTTTATCTGCAATGTAGGGATTTTGAGTCTAAATTTCCAAACAGACTAACTTGAGAATTAAAGGCTCAATGTCAATGTTAATTGAAGTGATCAATTACCTAGCTGGTTATTTGATAGTGAATGTTGTAGAGCCAGTATCTGAAGTCTGACTAGTTTAATAATTTCTTGTGCTGAACAATGAATCTTTGATTTATTTGGAAATAGTCTGCAGCAAGATCTGTTTAGATGGGTTAGCTTTATTTGTAAATATTAATTCTGTTATGTTTCTACTTCTAGATTCAACTTAGGGGAGCAAGGTATGGTCAGTGTTGTGGAAACAGAGTTAAATTGTAACCTATTGTCTGGGATGTTTATCTTTGGAAAGTGCTTTAGGTAAATTGTTAATTATGAATGGACTAGAAATTAAGCAAAATGCTGTGCAAAGAAAAATGTAGACATTTGGACAATTTTGAATAATTAATAGTTGAAAAGAAACAGTGTTTAGAATTTGAAAAACATCTATAAGATGGCAAATCGTGAGATGATAGGAGAGGATGGATTTCTACCTTTTGAAGGCACTATTCTGGTTCAAGTTAGCCTTCTACATTGTAATCCAAAATTTTGGTCTCAGCTTCTTGAATTTGACACAAATACACATGGTATCATTTTTCTTGTTTCTGGGATTCTTCTGTGCATTGATCAGTTAAATTTGCCAGTTAAATATGATAACTGTTACTACATTTCAAGAATAATTCTTCAGCTGTGAAATACTTTGTGAAATTCAGCAGTGTGCAAAGTGATAAATAAAATGTTTTTTTTTATTATTGCCTGGACCTATTGTAATCTGTGTCCTGTGAAATTGGCTAATGCATGTGGAGTGGAGGGTGGAAGTTGTCATACTTATGTTTGTGTATTTAAAGTAGTGGAGGAGTTGAGTGGTATGGTTTCCCATTCGGATTAATATAAAGTGACCTGTGTGGAAGGATGTTTTTAGGGGAAGAAAGTGAATTTGGAAAATCGAATGTGTAAAGAACAAAGAAGGAAATACTTAGTTGTTTCCTGGCCTGTTAGTTGATCCTTCAGATTTTTTAGAGCATGACTGTTGCCATCTCTATATTTATAACGAATTATTTGACAGCTGGTGGGGTTAATATGGTTTCATTTAATTAAATGATCTTTCCACCACTTAATTTGTAATATAATTAAGCTTAGTTATGTACAGATGAATAAACATTACTAAAGTGCTTATGAATTAGAAATTACATTCATCAATTTCCTGGGGCATTGCACATGGGAGTAAATCTCACCTGTAATTCTCAAGGGATCTGGGATCAATGGATGGAAGAAAGTGTATCAAGTACAATTTAATTCCCGTTTTTAAATTATAAATTCTGTTAATGTATTTTGTTATAAGTTATTTTGTCAGTATTTTAATAGTGGAAATCACATCTGTATGCAAACTTGTCCTGCTTTAATTGCAGCCCCCATTTCCCTACAAATTAGTATTTCAATAATAAGTGTGCCCTTCTTGAATTTGTATTGAAGATGTTGATTGGAAATTTGTGTTGGTGGAAGGACTAACAGAATAGCATAATTAATATGTAGCATTTTTGTTTTATTACAGAAACTTATGTTTCGTGTGCTTCAGAAACCTTTGAGAAGCATGTTGACAAATGTGGTGGTTGTCTGTCTTCCACATGTTGTGATACTCCTGGCTGCAGCAGGCAAGCCATTAAGCTTCAGCTTTCAGACAACACACAAGATCTAGAGGAATCATTAGAGTTGTATACAGATGGGTCTCAGCAAGAGCAGTCACATTCAGAAATATGTGCTGGAAGCCCCTTGCACACCCTAACCATACAGACAGACAGTGGAAAAGTCATAACAAATGTGGCAGAGCCTGACGAGATACCTGCTAAATCTGAAGACAGCAAAGAGAAATCTCTCAACCACAGCATGACTGCCTGCAACCGCATGTTTAAAAATATATCCCCTTTATCGGTTGCAGCTGACAATTGTAACAAGTTGAATTGTGTGGGCTTGTTCAAAAGCATTGCCCCACTGACATCAACAGCAGGAGGAAGTCATGCAAATCTAAATGGTAGCCCAGGTAAACAGGTACTGAATTACACAACAGCAGCTCGAAACATTGTGCTGGAAGCCAGCGAACGGCGGTTTGATGGTGAAAATGAAGAACTATGTGAAATTCATAGAGGTGTCAAAAGGAAACGGCAATTTACAGATTTTGATCATGAACCACACAGAAACAAAGTTGACCAGAGCACTTTGTTGAAGTGTGCAACTGTAAGTGGGGGCCAGAACTCATGTAATGTCAGTAGTGATGGAACTTTGATCGGAACAGATCATTTTAAAGAAATAACCAATGACGTTTGTCAGATGGATGCCATTGCTACGTGTAAAGAGTCTTGCAGAAGGCAAGAAGGTAGTAGGGGTATAACTTTGAAAGGTACTGATTTGAGAAATTCATCAGAAAACAACATGATGGTATCAAGAAAATATAATAAACTTAATTTTGTTTCTGAGAAACCACCTCAACAAGTCCCAGATTGTAGAAGATCAGCGTCCTCAGAAATTCCTATTGTGCAGCCCACAGAAGATGTTGCTGCCAGTGTGAATCATGTGCTTTCTCACAATGCTAAGCAGGACAAAGTTAAATCTCTGGTAAGTTATCTAACAAGCAGTAACTTGAAGAAAACAACCTGAGTCTGTCCAGCTTCCCCTCAGATCTAACGTGCTGCAATCCTGGCAACACCCTGGTAAATGTCCTTTGAACCTTTCCAATCCAATCACACCCCTCCTAAAGAGTGGTAACCACAACTGTTCACAATGCTTCAGCTATGGCCTAACCAAAGTTTTGTGTAGCTGCAACATAACTCCCCTGCTCTTCTAATGTGTCATGACTATTAAAGGCATATGTCCCATATGCTTTCTTAACCATCCTATTAACCTGACCTGCCACCTTCAGGGATAAGTGGTCAAGCATCCCAAGATCCCTCTATTCCCTTGAGGCTTACAGAGTCTTGCCTTTCATTAAGCACTCCCTTGACTTATTTCTTCCAAAGTGTAACACCTTGCATTTATCAGGGTTGAATTCCATCTATCCATCTGACCAATCCGTTTATATTTTCCTATATCCTAACACCTTCCTTCTCACTGTCAACCACCTGGCCAATCTTTGTGTCATCTGCAAACTTGCATATCATCCCTCCTATATTGATACCTGTATCATTTATATATCATGAACAATAAAGAACCTAACACTGATCCCTGTGGCCAGTCACTGGACACCAGACTCCAGTCACAAACTCCTTTACTTCCTACAGGGACCTTGGATGCAACTCATCCGACATGGGATTTATCCAATGCTATGCTAAAACCTCTGTTACTACTTCTCTCCTTATGTCAAATGCGTCAAGAACCATTTAGATCCTCTCCAAAGATTTTGTACCTAAACCCTCCTCTCAAGTAAAGACAGAAGTGAAGTACCCTATAGCCCTATCAATGTCCTTCAGCTCCTTTGGTGTTTAATTGTCTCTACTTGTTCTCTGGTTATGCTCCTTCCCCTTAATAGACATGTAGAATGTACTGGGGTTATCATTAATTTCAGCTGCCACTGTTTTTTCACATTTCCTCTTTTTTTCTCAGAATTGTGTTTTAAGTTCTCCCCTGCGCTTTCTGTACTTGTTAAAACCTCTATTGATTTGCTGCCTTTGCACGTGCTTCCTGCTTAGCCAGACCTGAATATCCCAAGAAATCAAGCGTTCTCTGGGCTTGTTCCTTTTTGGGTGACATGTAGGAGCAAATGTTGAGCCTGCACTCTTTCCATTTCCTTTTTGAATACCCCAGTGTTCTGCTGTGGATTTTCCTGTAAGTAACTGTTCTGAGTCTACTTTGTCCATTCTACTTAGTTTCTTTTTAGCTTGCTTATTTCATTGTTTCGTTCTGTTCTTTTCATTTTCGCAAAGTTTATCACTTGGATGAGTACACTTTTGATTGAGATTTTGTAAATCTAGAAACATACTTTAGGAGCTTCTGTAAACTTGCAGGTTTCTCATATGAGTCATAAATACCTTTGTATAATCTTTGCAGAGACATCCTGATGGAAGCCAATTTTTGTACACCTATCCAGAACCCACTCATGAGCTGATCTCTCAGGTGAACTCTGTAAGGTTTGTATTCTGCATATAGTTTGGTTCTTTAAAATTATCTCACGTTTCCATCTGTGCTTGCACTTAGTGAATCCCACTCTTATATCATTAGAAATCCTTGGTTAACCCACTTACAACCAATAATTTTCCTTTCCTCTATTACAGTACCAGATGATGAACTCTGTTCTTAGTGTAGTGCCAGTAGGAATGCAGGTTGAGAATGGTCTGTTTTCCACCTCTTGCATCACACATAATTGCCTAGATGTTTACTTTTGAAACAAGATTTTTCAAGTGCTTTTCAGTGTAGGGAAATACTTGACAGCCTTGTTGGATCATTGTTGGGAAGGTGAAAGCCTGAATAATCTAGGATGCCTTGATAAGGCATTTGAAAACAAGGGGAGAGGTGATAAGATGGACAAAGTTCCAAAGAGTTGGGAAAAGAATTTTCTGTAAAATAAGCTACTAACTATGATCGGGAAAGTAAGGAGTAAATTAGTGCTGGAGGAGCAGAGGATTTATGAAGCTGTGTAAAATTGGAGTATATCAGAGTGAATTGAGCTCTCTGAGATATTTGAAATTGATTTTAAAATTGATTTTTAGGGGTTTGGGTAATCAATAGAGCTTGAGGTATAGATGAGAATGTGGACTGCTAGATTCTACATTAAGAGCCAGTGTCAAGAGTATTAGAGAAATCAATTTACCATATGATGAAGAATGGATTAGGATTGAGGTAGGACTGGAAGAGTGGTCGGAACAGAAATGTGCCAAGGGTTCAAAGATGGAAACAGCCATTGTTTAATAATAGACTGCAGACGCGAAAGATGCAGAGTTGTGGGTCGAGCAGTTCGCCAAAATTTCATACCTCATTGTAAGCCTGAGATGAAACACTGGGAAGATTTGATGGAGTGAAAGTTTATTTGGGAGTCAAGAGTGGTGTTGGTCTTGACTTCAAGGATGTTTAATGAGGGTGGCGTTAGTCTTGAAATACAATGCAGGAAATAACAGATTTGAGCTTTGTATGATTAGTGTAGATTTGAAACAGCCTCCATATTGCTACTGAAACAGAGCATATCAATGAATAGAACAGAGGCCCCGAGTGCTCAAGAGATTGCAAGTGAGCAGGAAGAGATGCTTTTGGATGGAGCTTCTAAAAATATTTGTTCATTGTATAATGGCATCACTGTCTATTATACTGTAATGGAGAAAGAAAAGGTTGACGATGGGATTGTCAAAGAAGATGAGGCAAAAAAGTGAGCTGCTGTTTCTCTGGTTATTTGGTTAGCACTCTTAGCAAGAAAGTGGCATATATAGGAAAAATGGAAATGAAGTTTCACAACTTTAGAAGGGAATGCAGTAGTGGAGCAGCAGTTGGAATGAGTAATGAGAGAACTAGCATTTGTTTTTAGACTATTGAAAGTTTGGAGAATCATAAGCACCACACTGATACATAGTGAGAATGTGACTGAAAAGGAAAGAACAAGAACTGGGAGGTGATGGTTTCTGTGATTGTCCATGATCTCCTTGGGCAGTTAGGGAAACTAAATGATGGAATTGTGGAATAATGAGCTAGGGACTATGGTAAGTAGTTGCAGCCTTGGTTTTATCCACATTTGCAGTTTGTTGTCATACTGGAAAATGCATGAAGAAGAATTCTGAGAATGTGGCAAAGAGGAACTTGGAATTATTTCTCTTTCCATGATGAGCTTTGGTAGTTTTTGCTTACTGTTTGTTACATTTCTAAATCCTTGAATTAATTCCAAATGTACTTATGTCATTTTAAAACTTGGGTATTGTTACTAATGGTTTTGTCGAGAGTCCAAATTTCAAATAAGTCATTGCCTGAGTGGAAAATAAATCATGATTTATTAATAAAGATTATTTCAGTTGTATAAATCTTTAGTTTTGCTCTTACTTTGCTGGGTGCAGAATCATAGAATCCCAGTGTGGAATGAAGCCATTTGGCTCATTGAATCTGCACTGACCCTCCAAAAAGTATCCCACCCAGACCCAGCCCCCGTCATATTTCTGTAACCCTGCATTAACCATAGCTAATCCACCTAGCCTACACATCCCTGGACACTAAGGGCAATTTAGCATGGCCAATCCACTGAACCTGCACATCTTTGGAATGTGGGGCAAAACCGGAGCACCCGGCAGAAACCCACGCAGACACACAGAGAATGTGCGAACTCTGCACAGATAGCTGGAATTGAGCCCAGGTCCCTGGCGCTGTGCAGCAGCAGTGCTAACCACTGAGCCACCCCAGAAACTGCTGACATTTTTCTTGTACATTGATTTAATTTCACAATATCTGATTTTTTTTTTCCTCCAGGGTTCCCTGTGAGTTGCTGAAATGGGCTGTTTCATATTTTACTGAACCAAGTTTGACACACAACTAACTGCTGTTCCTGGCTGGCATGTAACTGGTTATTTATTTTGTTGCAACTTGAGCTAATGAAATTACATTTCCCCTATGTTTTAATGTTGATCCATGTTATTTATTTATATCAGTCCTGAATACCACTGCCTCGGGTAAAAATAAATTGACACACACCAAAAATAGGGATGCTAGTATAACACTGCATGCCTGGGCTGCTTTTGGCACCACTTAGCTGTTGACTCAGCAGAACCATGGCCTGAAACAAGTATCTGTCCATGCATCATTTCTGGCTGGAAAGATGTACAGCCCTGGAAGACAAAGGAATTGGACCAAAATGAATGAGTTCATGCCCTCAATTAACATGAAGTTTAATTTCTGTGGTGAGTTTTGGAGAAGACAAATGATTAGCCTTGTATTGAAGGTTATATAATTATAATAGATAACAATTATAACTAAATACTGTTCCGAATTGTTCAGTGGTGTAATTTTGGTTTGTGTGTATGATATTCATATCAAAATCCTTTTACAGTGTTTTTAGAAAATAAAAATGCTCAATATTTAATTTTCTTGAATTTTTGGATGACTGAATTGCTATCAAATAACATGTATCTATCAAGATGTAATATGCATTTGTTCAAACTTTGCTCTATCGTTGAACCCTAAGTTTGCTATGATAACTCCATCATAGCAAATTGGTTTGTTCCATCACTTCATCACTTCCACATTTTCAGTTTCTTAATCTCAGCAAAATCTTCAGTGACTTGTATCCTGATCATTCCCTTGTAGGACATTTTCACTCCTTGTTCAAGCCCAAGAGATTTAAACTATACATCTATTACTAAATCAGACCGTACTACATCAGATTCTTCTACTAAACTACTCATTACTCTAGGATTATCCAGAAAGGGAAAAAAAAACTTTTACCGCTGTAGTCAGTTCTTGAAACCATTTCTTTCACTTAAACTTACCCTTAAAGACAAGTAATTCTGGGCCAATTTATTGCCACAGTGGAGACCGTCCATTCAGCTCCTTATGCTTCTGTTTTTTCATGTTACCTATAAGTCACACCCCAGGTCTCTACCGTATTCTTCAATGTCTGCAGTACCTATCCTGATAGCCTCTCAACTTCTCTCCCATGATATCTGTCTTCTACTTCCTGTTAATGTCCTGATTGTCAAATTCCCCTTATTGGCTTCTATATTGGTTAAGATTATAAAACTACGGTAGCTTTATTTAAATGGCACCTGTAACATCATGCTTTAAAGGAGTATTTCTGAACAAAACTTGACACTGAGGGACATGTGGACAGGAAATGGTAGGTTTTAAGAATCATCAAAGAAAGAGAGCTTGATAGAAAGTCAGGGAGATTTAGGGACAAAATTCAAGTTGTTAAGGGGTGAGTCGCTTGAAATCATGATTAGCAATTGTGACGTGATTAAAATAAAAGATGTTTAAGTGTCCAGAATTGGAGAAATGAAGAAATCTCATTTGATGAAGGCTATAGGAGGTTGCATAGATGGTGAAGGAGTGGGTTCATGGAGGGATTCAGAAACAGGCATGAGAATTTCAACAAATGTTGCTGTACAGAGGTCACATTTAGCTCATGTAAACAGAAATGCATGCGTGAATGTGGCTTGATGTAGTGATTTGATGTGACACCAGGGTTGTGAATAGTCTTGTTCAACTTCTTGTCAGGGAGAGGAATAAAGCCATTGGGCAGGTAATAGAGTTTGAGATTGGGACTGAAGATAATTGCTTTGCAGGAAATTCCTGCTTATTCAGGATTGAATGTCAACGCAAGTAGTCTGCCAATTTAGAGACAACAGAGGGCTAAAATGTGGTGATGTTTAGGTAGACCTGGATATAAGTATTATGCATGTGGAACCTGATATATCTTTAGATGATGTCATCCAAGGGCAGGATGTAGATTCAAAATAGGTCCAAAGCATTGATAACAATATGGGTGTGGGAAGAAAATCTCTTGCAGTTGATTATCTGTGACTGGCTAGATAAGAATGCAGCTAGACACATGCAGTCCCACCCATCTGAATAACAGAGGAAAGGTTTGTGGGACAGATGATATGATCCACCATGTCAGAGACTGTGGTCAGGTTAAAGGGGAATGACTGTCAGACCTCTAGAATATCATTTGTGACTTTGAAAAGGGCTGTTTCCTTACTTTGCTGTTTTGAAAATGCGCTTGGAGGAATTCAAAACAGTATTGAAGGAAAGAAGGATGCATATTTATTGATAAAATTACAACAGTCTAATTTGGCTTTTCCTGAAAGCAAATTATAATATTATTAGAGGTTGTTCTGTTAGCTAATGATCAATTCAAATCTCAAAAAAACAGTAATCTATTTGTAACACGTGTTGAGATGAGCATATTAATACCATAATTGACATCCCACTAGCACTGTTGCAGAACTTGGAATTCTCAACTAAGTCCTTAAGTTTTCTCTGTTTTGTATCTAAACTGCAGTAAACATCTGTCAGTTGCTGGCTGTGCATTCTGTTGTCAAAAATTAAATTGTATAAAATTAATAATAAACCTGACAGTTACATTTGAAGTGAGAACTATATTGGAGCAAATGATTGGGTTTTTGAAATAGCACTGTAATGTGTGGGGTGCAAGTAAGTTTGTGTGGGCAAGGTTTCTGGTGAAAAATGTTAGTGGCAGAGTTAGAGGGGAAACAACACTGCATTTATTTTTTCAGCCAGGATGTGAAGATCCTGGCAGAAGTGCACAGCAGCATCTGGTGGGGCAGATTTTCACAGGGAGCATAGCATTGTTGCTGACTGGAAGACTGAGGCCTATAGTTTCAAATTTGTATTAGGACTGAGCAGATCGTACATAATGTCTTTTCCAGTTCTCTGTCTTGTTAATGTATTCATTTAACCTGAATTCTAATTGGTTGATTGGCAGAAACATGGCCAAGAGAACAAACAATTGCAGGCGATGTGCAAAGCCTGTTACAAACTCACAAGTACTCAATATCTTGTATCCATTCTATCCTTGGTATTGCCAGGAGGTGATGGTGTTAGTGATCCAGAATTCCAATCTAATATTCTGGGAATGTGGGTTGAATCAAACCAGACAGGTGGTGTTTGATTTCAATTTAAAAAGCATCTAGAATAAAACAGTAGCTAGTAGTAACCATATAACCACTGTTGATTGTTGTAAAAAATCTATCTGGTTGACTAATATCCTTTAGAGAAGGAAATTTGTTGTCTTTACCTTGTTGGCTTACATATCACTCCAAGTACACAGCAGTTTGGTTCACTCTTCGCTGTTCTCTGGGGAGTTAGGGGCAGGAAATAATTGCTGGCTTGTGACACCCATACCCCATAGATGAATAAAAAATAAATTAAAAATACGGACATATTTAGTACAGGTTTGCAAGTCAATTATATGTGAACATTCTGATTATAATGCAAGCTTTAAAAATTGCTTAAAACCGGTTTGTTTTTTAAGCTGCACATTACTGTATGTTTAAGCAGGTGTTTGACTCATGCATTAGTCCTTTATTAACCTACTGTAATGGTAATCGTTGTTTCTGATAATTCTGTATTCTTGGTTGTTAAGGGAGAGATACTGCAGTGAAACAAGTTAGTTGGTTTTGTTCTAATCTATTCCCAATTTTTCCAGGTCTGCCAGGTAGGTGATCAACTATCCAGATAATCTATCCAGATGAACTATCCAGAGCATTCCATACAATTTAGTTGTTGCAACTTGACTATTCATTTGTCTAATCTGTTATTTTCTTTTGCTGACTATTTTTTTTAAAAAGCAAGATCTTCAATTTCCTGTTATGAGTGTGTTCATGCGAGATATTTTGATATTTTATAAATATTAAACTTGAAACAGTCAAGACAAAAAGAAACCAATTGTGCTTGGTGTGGTGCTTGAAGTGTGACTTGGGATATGCATGGTTAATGAGAGTCTTTTTCTAAAAATAAGAGCTGTTTTAGTAGCTGAACTATACATATTTTAAAATGTAAACAGTTTTAAATCAAATTTTAAGATTTCTAATGGCTTCCGTATTTTTAAAATCGAGTTTAAAATATATGAACATATGAATTGGGAACAGGAGCAAACCATTGAGAAGACAAGTCTGCTGATCTGATTGCAACCTTGAATCCACATTCCCACCTTCGTCTTTCAAACCCTTGCTTAGATTCTTGACTTTAAGGTAGTTTCTATCTACCTCTGCCTTAAAAATCTTCAAGGGCTCAAGTTCCACTGCCTTTTTCAGGGGATCATTAGAATCTCAAGTGTGGAAACAGGTCATCTGGTCCAACAAATCCACACCGACCCTCCGAAGAATAACCCACCCTACCCTATTTCCCTGACTAATGCACCTAACCTACATCCCTGAATACTATGGCAACACTAACCATTCATCTAACCATGCTGACTATCCCTGACAATTCACCTAACCATGCTGATTATCCCTAATCAGTCTCTGCCTCTCCAAATGAATGTAATCCTATCTCTCAGAATCCCCTCCAACATCTTACCCATTGCTGATGTCAGACTCACTGGTCTATTGTTCTAGGCTTCTCCTTACAGCCTTTCTTTAAACAAAAACACATTAGCCACTCTCCAGAACTCTGCCACCTCCCCTATGACTGTAGATGATACAAATATCTCTGCTAGGGGGCCGCAATTTCTTCCCTAACTTCCCAAACTTCCCACAATGTCCCGGGATACACTTGAATAGGGTCCTGAAGATTTATGTTTCCAAGACCTCCATGTTGAGAAACTACCCTGAAAATATTCTATGAACTTTCTCCCTCTTTATGGGTATTTAAGCGGGCATTGGATAGGTATATGGAGGATAGTGGGTTAGTGTAGGTTAGGTGGGCTTTGATCGGCGCAACATCGAGGGCCGAAGGGCCTGTACTGCGCTGTATTGTTCTATGTTCTATGTTCTATGTTCTAACTCCTCAGCTAGGCTACCTATGCCTATCTTGACTTTCCCAGTTGATTATGTAGATTGAAATCTATGATTATTACTGTAATCTTGTGATAACTCATTTCTTTTTTACCCACCCTGCTGTGTGATTACTGTTTGGGTTCTGTATATCAATTCGACCATTGATCTCATTATTATCCAAATTGTTTCTACATTTTTGTTTGCCTGAACTTTTCAGAATAGTTCATTTTGGGGCATTTTTAAAGACTGTGTTCAAATTTAATGTCAG
Organism: Chiloscyllium punctatum; assembly: GCF_047496795.1. Taxonomy (NCBI): domain Eukaryota; kingdom Metazoa; phylum Chordata; class Chondrichthyes; order Orectolobiformes; family Hemiscylliidae; genus Chiloscyllium; species Chiloscyllium punctatum. Next base: position 55,376,085 of record NC_092764.1, on the reverse strand, counting down.
TCTGTACCTGGTTTTCCTGCAGCTTGATGTATGAATTTCTCCAAAAACCAAATTCTTGCCAGAAAGAACTCTAATCAAGTTCATAAAAAAAAACATTTTCTGGATAGCTGCAGATCCTGGCACACTGACTATGCAGGAACTGCACAAGTTTTAAACTCCCACAGCTCCAAGCTTTCCCTGGGAGCAGACATGAAGTGTGTTGGATTATTATAAAACTGAATTGTTCCCCCATGTGTGTGCGTGCACATTCTCTATCTTCTCCCCATCCAACTCAATGTACCATGAATCTCAGAATTTCCTTTGACTTCCTTGATCCAAACTGACCCCCTGGCTTGCCTAGAACTAACTTCTCTTCCCTGCTCACTTGCTGTCCCACTCATTTTCCTCACCTTCCCATGTTATCCCAAACCACTGTACAAGCTTAACTCACCCTATCCCTTTTATCCACTTACCACCCCACCTAATTAACCCATACACTCAATAACACACCAGGAGGTTCTGAGACGTTTTAATTTATCAGAATTAAAAAAAAGTATGTGGCCTCTGTGAGGATTTCTGCACAAACTGCATTTGGAAGGATCCCACATCAACATATTTTCTGGTCAGAATTAGAAAAGGTTTCTGTTACTGTTTGGAAAATTTGGGCCAATAATACAATGTCTCTCACTTAAATAATGTCTCTTCTCTATTGTCCAGCTGAGTGGGACTGAGATTGCTTGATTCACCTCATCTGTTTGTAGACCTGCCATCTCCAGCAAATACCTTCTTCCTGTATTATCTCCAACTTAACATCCCCTTCCAGATTAATGCCCCAAATGTTTTCCTTACGATTAATATTTGACTGTCTTGTCTGTAGTTGGCAGGCTGAGTTCTCTCCTTTTTGTCAACAAGGATCATCAAATCTTCTGGTACCAATCCTAACTTTTTAACAAGATTGGAAGCTTATTTCCTTCAGCATTCCTAGGATGCATTCTAAATAGACCAGAAGAGTTTTCTACTTAAAGCACTCCTAAACCTCACAACACGAAGGATTTGGGTTTGATTCCAGCCCTGGATGACTGTGCAAACTCCATACATTCTCCCCACTTCTGGGTAATCTGGTTTCCTCCCAGAGTCCAAAGATGCGTAGGTTAGGTGGATTGGCAATATAATGTATGTAGTGTTACAGGAATAGGATAGGAGATGGGTCTGAATATGATGCTGTTCAGAGCTTTGGTGTGGTCTCAATGGGCCAACTGGCCTGCTTCTCTATTGTGTGGATTCTATGATTAAATACATCCTATTTAATTTCTCTACTGCGTGTCTTTACTGAGACATTGCATTGTTCCTCTTTAGTGAAGTCAAATCAAAAAGTACTGTCTTTAGCATTTTTTTCCTGTTCCTCAATTGCAAACCCACCCTCAATACCTTGATGACCCTTTTCAAGTTCAGTTTACAGCCTATGATGAGTTAATTCATTAGAATGAGGGTTTATTGTGTTTCTCTTTATCCCAGGAATCAAGTTTAACAATTGTCAATTTTTTAAAAATTTATGATTGCTGCTCAGCAGCTGCTGCTACAAAGTGAACATGTATGACTATTGGATAAAGACAGAAATGCACAGGCATGTGAATTTCACTTGGCCTTTATGATCAAATAGTCTCCTAAGATAAATTTGGACTTCTCTGCCCCCAAGAGATAAGCAATGCTGATAGTTGGAATGTTTAAGACATATTAGACTTTTGTACACTAATGATGTCAAGGAATTGTGGAGTTTAGGAATGTAAAAGGGGTAGTGGTACAGATCAGCAGGATTTGATTAAATGATGAAGCAAGCTGAAGGGGCTGAAAGCCTTATTCCTGTTTCTATCACCAACCAGGCTCTCAAAAAGGTTTGCTTGGATAGGTGGTCAGTGTTCACTAATCACTAAAATGACACCCCTGTTTAAAAAGGGAGTAAGGCAAAAGACGGAAAATTACAGACCGATTAGCCTAACCTCGGTTGTGGGTAAGATCCCGAAATCCATTGTGAAGGATGAGATTTTTGAATACTTGGAAATGAACAGTAAAATACAGCAAAGTCAGCATTGTTTCATCAAGGGGAGGTCATGCCTGACAAATCTGCTAGAATTCTTTGAGGACATAATGAACATGTTAGACCAAAGAGAGCCAGTGAATGCTATCTATCTGGAATTCAAGGAGACCTTTGATACAATGCTGCACAGGAGGCTACTGAGTAAGATAAGGGCCCATGGTGTTAGAGGCAAGGTGTTAGCATGGATAGAAGCTGTCAGGCAGAAAGCAGAGTATGTTGATAAAAAGTCCTTCTCAGAATGGCAGCTGATGACGAGTAGTGTTCCACAAGGCTGTGTTGGCACCACCGACTTTTCACTTTATACATTAACAATCTAGATGAAGGAACTGATGGCATTGTGGCTAAGTTTGCAGATGATACAAAGATAGGTAGCATTGAGGAGGCAGGGAGGCTACAGAAGGATTTGGGCAAAGAAGTGGCAGATGGAGTACAACGTGGGAAAGTGTGAAGTCATGCACTTTGGTAGGAAGAATAAAGGCATGGACTATTTTCTAAATGGGAAGAAAATTCAAACGTCTGAAGTGCAAAGAGACTTGGGAGTTCTAGTCCAGGATTCTCTCAAGGTAAACTGGCAGGTTGAGTCAGTAGTTAGAAAGGCAAATGCAATGGTGGCATTTATTTTGAGAAGACTTGAATATTAAAGCAGGGATGCAATTCTGAGGCTGTATAAGGCAGTGGTCAGACCACATTTGCAGTACTTTGCGCAGTTTTGGGCTCCATTGGGAAGGATAAACTGGCCCTGGGGTGTATTCTCAGAGGAGGTTCATGACAATGATTCCAGGAATGAAAAGTTTAACACATGAGGAATGTTCGAGGACTCTGGGTCAATACTTGATGGAGTTTAAATGGATGAAGGGAGATAGGCATTTGACAAGGTTCCCCATGGGAGCAAGGTTAGATCTCATGGAAGTAAAAACAATGACTGCAGATGCTGGAAACCAGATTCTGGATTAGTGGTGCTGGAAGAGCACAGCAGTTCAGACAGCATCCAAGGAGCAGCGAAATAGACGTTTTGGGTAAAAGCCCTTCACCAGGAATACCTTGAGAGATCTCATGGAATACAGGGAGAACTAGCCATTTGGATACAGAACTGGCTCAAAGGTAGAAAGGTGATGGAGGGTTGATTTTCAGACTGGAGGCCTGTAACTAGTGGAGTACCACAAGGATCGGTACTGGGTCCACTACTTTTTTCATCATTTATATAAATGATTTGGATGTGAGTGTAAATATAGTTAGTAAGTATGCAGATGACACCAAAATTGGAGGTGTAGTAGACAGCGAAGAAGGTTACCTCAGTACAACAGGATCTTGATCAGATGGGCCAATGGGCTGAGAAGTGGCAGATGGAGTTTAATTAAGATACCTGTGAGGTGCTGCATTTTGGGAAAGCAAATCTTAGCAGGACTTATACACTTAATGGTAAGGTCCTAGGGTGTGTTGCTGAACAAAGAGACCTTGGAGTGCAGGTTCATAGGTCCTTGAAAGTGGAGTCGCAGGTAGATAGGATAGTGAAGAAGGCGTTTGGTATGCTTTCCTTTATTGGTCAGAGTATTGAGTACAGGATTTGGGAGGTCATGTTGCGGTGTACAGGACAATGGTTAGGCCACTGTTGAAATATTGCGTGCAATTCTGGTCTCCTTCCTATTGGAAAGATGTTGTGAAACCTGAAAGGGCTCAGAAAAGATTTGCCAGGGTTGGAGGATTTGAGCTATAGGGAGAGGCTGAATAGCCTAGGGATGTTTTCTCTGGAGTGTTGGAGGCTGAGGGGTGACCTTACAAAATCATGAGGGGCATGGATCGGATAAAAAGAGAAAATCTTTTCCCTGGGGTGGGGAAGTCCAGAACTAGAGGGCATAGGTTTAGGGTGAGAGGGAAAAGATATAAAAGAGACCTAAGGGGCTCCTTTTCCATGCAGAGGGTGGTACGTGTATGGAATGAGCTGCCAGAGGAAGTGGTGGAGGCTGGTACAATTGCAATATTTAAAAGGCATCTGCATGGACATATGAATAGGAAGGGTTTGGAGGCATATGGGCTGGGTCCTAGCAGGTGGGACTAGATTGGGTGGGATATCTGGTCAGCATAGACTAGTTGGATCGAAGGGTCTGTTTCCATGCTGTACATCTCTATGACTCTATCTAATTGAAACATACAGAATACTGAATGGCTTGGACAGAGTAGATGTTGGGAAAACGTTTCCATTGGTAGGAGAGACTGGCACCCAAGAGCACAGCCTTGGAGTAAAGGGAAGACCTTTTCTAGAACGGAGATAAGGAGAAACGTCTTCAGCCAGAGAGTGGTGAATCTAAGGTATTCATTGCCACAGAAGGCTCTAGAGGCCAGGTCATTGAGTATATTTAACACTGAGATAGATATGTTATTGAGTATCAGGGGGAATCAAGGGTTACGGGAGAAAACAGGAGAATGGAGTTGAGAAACTTGCCAGCCATGACTGAATGGTGGAGCAGACTAGATGGGCTGAGTGGCTTAATTTCTGTTGCAGTTTCTTATGGTATAATGTGTGAACCAACGTTTTTCAGAAAGCCAGTAGAAAGAAAACAGAAATAAACTGAAATGTTGACGCATAAATAGAAGCAGATTCTAGTGTATTATAGCAAGATTGTGTTGGAATGTGCTCTCCAACATAATAGTTTTGCCCAAAGCACTGCAGGAAATTAAATTTTCTCAAGAAGCTATATTGAGGGAAATGATTGCAGTCAAACCTTCTACATAGTTTCCAAGAAAATTGTTATTGATCACAAATGCTACACAACTTACACAAGTTAGTATACAAGTATTAATATGAAAATTGTTTGAAAGGTTATATTAATACTTTGAATAAATGTAAATAATTTGTAAGATATACAAAAGTAGAGAGTTTAAATTGTGTACAAAATGCATGACTCTGTCCTTGGGTTTATATTCATAATACTTTGTTGATATTGCTTTCTGATAATGTTTCCCATACATCCCTTTACTCTACTGATTGACAGTTTGTAGCCACGTTAATTCAGTTTGTTAGAGCTGGGTTTAAAAGTTTGCATCCATGGACTGATGGAGTTTTTACAATCTTGAGAGAGACATGTATTTCACAAACTATTTCATAGACACAAGTTAATGGCCACTGTGTGGCAGTGCATTTGCAATTCCCTCAGAATACTTGTTTTCCGCATATCCATTTTAAAAAAATTGGAGATTGCAAAATATAAAACAATTCCTCAGTCCTGAGAAAATAGATAAAAGTGCTTTACAGGAAATTTTATCTAGTTACTAAATGCTTCAGACTGCCCAGGATCCTCAGTCTTGAACTGACCTTGCTTCCTGTAACATGATACTCCTTGCACAGTATTGCTGGGATGTAAAGCTTCATGTGTTCCCCTCTGAGTTGTACCCCTACTATTCATTTGAATTAGGCACCATCCTCAAAAGCATATTGGTTATGGTAGGAGCATTTGCTCAATATATTATTACAGGAAATTAACTTTGGACAAGACGCTGCATAATGTATTCAAAGTCTTTATTTGTTTCTTTATTTATCCAACATACAAAAAATTAGGAAGTATAAAACCATTTAAAAGCAGAACCAAGTTGACGCTATTGTATTATCAGTGGCTTCATTTCATCAATCCTATAACATCTTGAAGTTTTCAAGAAGCCTTTCTGTCTAAAACTGGAAAAGGCAAGCAATTTAGTAACAAAAGTTGATTTTCATCTCCATTTAACAAGCATTCAAATACTATTTTTAATATTGTGTTAAATAAAACATAATAATGAGGCAGAAATTAACTCCACCACTTCAATATACGTTTTGGATACTTGTGGGGGGGGTGACTTACCAGGGGTAAGCAACGAGGTTCAGGCCTCTGGCACGGAGCCTGTCCCCGTTGCTCAGAAGGGAAGGGTGGAGAAAGGTAGAGCGATAGTTATTGGGGACTCAATAGTGAGGGGCACAGATAGGCGGTTTTGCAGGGACGACAGAGACTCACGATTGGTATGTTGCCTTCCAGGTGCAAGGGTACGTGATGTCTCTGATCGTGTTTTCCGGGTCCTTAAGGGGGAGGGGGAGCAGCCCCAGATCGTGGTCCACGTTGGCACCAACGACATAGGTAGGAAGAGGGGTGAGGATGTTAGACAGGCTTTCAGGGAGCTATGTTGGAAGTTCAGAGCTAGAACGAACAGAGTTGTTGTCTCTGGTTTGTTACCCGTGCCACGTGATAGAGAGTCGAGGAATAGGGAGAGAGAGGAGTTAAATGCGTGGCTACAGGGGTGGTGCAGGAGGGAGGGATTCCGGTATTTGGATAACTGGGGTTCTTTCTGGGGAAGGTGGGACCTCTATAAACAGGATGGTCTACACCTGAACCTGAGGGGCACCAGTATCCTTGGGGGGAGGTTTGCTAGTACTCTTTGGGAGGGTTTAAACTAGCTCTGCAGGGGCATGGGAACCTGGAGTGTAGCTTTAGGGTACAGGACCTTGAGTGTAGGGAGGTTAGGAACATGGCATCGATCTTGAAGGAGGGTGCCTGTAAACAGGAAGGTGGCTTGAAGTGTGTATACTTCAATGCCAGAAGTATAAGAAATAAGGTAGGTGAGCTTGCAGCATGGGTTGGTACCTGGGACTTCGATGTTGTGGCCATTACAGAGATGTGGGTAGAACAGGGACAGGAATGGCTGTTGCAGGTTCCAGGGTTTAAGTGTTTTAGTAGGGTCAGAGATGGGGGTAAAAGAGGGGGAGGTGTGGCATTGCTTGTCAAGGATAGTATTACAGCAGTAGAAAGGGTGATGGAGGAAGACTTGCCATCTGAGGTAGTTTGGGCGGAGGTTAGAAATAGGAATGGTGAGGTCACCCTGTTAGGAGTTTTCTACAGGCCTCCTAATAGTCCGAGAGAATTAGAGGAAAGTATTGCAAGGATGATTCAGGAGAAGAGTGAAAGTAGCAAGGTGGTTGTTATGGGGGACTTTAACTTCCCAGATATTGACTGGGAAAGCTATAGCTCGAGTTCGTTAGATGGGTCGGTGTTTGTCCAATGTGTGCAGGAGGGTTTCTTGACACAATATGTAGACAGGCCAACAAGAGGTGAGGCTATACTGGATTTGGTTCTAGGTAATGAACCAGGCCAGGTGTTAGACTTGGAGGCAGGTGAGCACTTCGGGGGCAGTGACCACAACTCGGTGACTTTTACTCTAGTGATGGAGAGGCATAAGTGTGCACTGCAGGGCAACAGTTATAGCTGGGGGCAGGGAAATTATGATGCGGTGAGGCATGACTTAGGATGCGTGGATTGGAAAACTAGGCTTCAAGGGAAGAACACAAATGATATGTGGAGATTGTTCAAGGAACAGCTAATGGGTGTCCTTGATAAGTATGTACCAGTCAGGCAGGGAGTAAAGGGTCTTGTGAGGGAGCCGTGGTTTAACAAGGAATTGGAATCCCTTGTGAAAGGGAAGAGGGCGGCCTATGTAAAGATGAGGCGTGAAGGTTCAGTTGGGGCGATTGAGAGTTATAAGGTAGCCAGGAAGGATCTAAAGAGAGAGCTAAGAGCAGCGAGAAGGGGACATGAAAAGTCCTTAGTTGGTAGGATTAGGGAAAACCCAAAGGTTTTCTATAGGTATGTCAGGAAGAAAAGGATGACTAGGGTAGGTATCGGTCCAGTCAAGGATAGTAGTGGGAAGTTGTGTGTGGAGGCGGAGGAGATCGGTGAGACACTAAATCAATACTTTTTGTCAGTATTCACTCAGGAACAAGACGTTGTTGCCGATGTGAATACTGAGTCACAATTAATTAGAATGGACGGCTTTGAGGTATGTAGTGAAGAGGTGTTGGAAATTCTGGAAAGGATGAAAATAGATAAGTCCCCTGGGCCTGATGGCATTTATCCTAGGATCCTCTGGGAAGCTAGGGAGGAAATAGCGGAGCCATTGGCCTTGATTTTTATGTCGTCGTTGTCTACGGGAATAGTGCCAGAAGACTGGAGGATAGCGAATGTGGTCCCCTTGTTCAAGAAGGGGAGCAGGGATACCCCGAGTAACTATAGGCCAGTGAATCTCACTTCTCTTGTGGGCAAAGTCTTAGAGAGAATTGTAAGGGATAGGATTTATGAACATCTGGATAGGAATAATGTGATCAAGGATAGTCAGCATGGTTTTGTGAAGGGCAGGTTGTGCCTCACAAACCTTATTGAATTCTTTGAGAAGGTGACCAAGGAAGTGGACGAGGGTAAAGCAGTAGATGTGGTGTATATGGATTTTAGCAAGGCGTTCGATAAGGTACCCCATGGCAGGCTAATGCAAAAACTACGGAGGTATGGCATTGAGGGTGCATTAGAGATTTGGATTAGGAATTGGCTGGCTGGAAGTAGACAGAGGGTAGTAGTTGATGGTAAAGGTTCATCTTGGACGCAGTTACTAGCGGTGTTCCACAAGGATCTGTTTTGGGACCATTGCTGTTTGTCATTTTTATAAATGACCTGGAGGAGGGGCTTGAAGGCTGGGTGAGCAAGTTTGCGGATGATACGAAAGTCGGTGGAGTGGTGGACAGCGAAGAAGGATGTGGCAGGTTACAGCGGGATATAGATAAGTTGCAGAGCTGGGCAGTAAGTGGCAAATGGAGTTCAATGTAGCTAAGTGTGAAGTCATTCACTTTGGTAGGAGTAACAAGAAGATGGATTACTGGGCTAATGGTAGACTACTTGGTAGTGTGGATGAGCAGAGGGATCTTGGTGTCCATGTACACAGATCTTTGAAAGTTGCCACCCAGGTAAATAGTGCTGTGAAGAAGGCATATGGTGTACTGGGCTTTATTGGTAGAGGAATTGAGTTCCGGAGTCCTGAGGTCATGTTGCAGTTGTATAATACTCTGGTGCGGCCTCATCTGGAGTATTGTGTGCAGTTTTGGTCGCCATATTATAGGAAGGATGTGGAGGCATTGGAACGAGTGCAGAGGAGGTTTACCAGGATGTTGCCTGGCATGGTAGGAAGATCGTATGAGGAAAGGCTGAGGCACTTGGGGCTTTTCTCATTGGAGGAAAGAAGGTTTAGGGGAGATTTAATAGAGGTGTACAAGATGATTAGGGGTTTAGATAGGGTTGACAGTGAGAACCTTTTTCCGCGTATGGAGTCAGCTGTTACTAGGGGACACAGCTTTAAATTAAGGGGTGGTAGGTATAGGACAGATGTTAGGGGTAGATTTTTTACTCAGCGGGTTGTGAGTTCATGGAATGCCCTGCCAGTAGCAGTGGTGGACTCTCCCTCTTTATGGTCATTTAAGCGGGCATTGGATAAACATATGGAGGTTTTTGGGCTAGTGTAGGTTAGGTAGGCTTCGGTCGGCGCAACATCAAGGGCCGAAGGGCCTGTACTGCGCTGTATTTTTATATGTTTTATGTAATATCATTTTTAAATTGAATTGTACTTAACCTAAGTTGTTCCCAACCCTCACTGGTCAGAAGTATGATACAACTTCCATAAAGTGTGACTATTTCCTTTACCCTATTTCTTTCCCAGTCTCACTTTGTATCTCTCACTTCTTTAAAATGATACATTCTGTCAGAATGAATCTCACAATTCATTCAACACTCTAAAGTGCCAACTGGTGAAACATGAAGGCTTTGGACAGGGAGTCAGAGTTGAGGAGGTAGGACAAGTTTAAATCATCAAAGCTGATTTGCCTTTATTGGATTGGAGCACCTGAAAAGTGCTGTAACATAGATCATTCAAAATCATTAAGAATTTGTTGATATCATTCATGTTTATCACGATAAATAGCATTGATTTGCCACTGGATCTTGTTTATTGCAAGTTGGTTAAATGAGGAGTTGGTGCCACTTGTAGATTCCAAAAGATTCCCATTGCTGCAGTTCTTCACTGCCAACGGTCTTTCCTCAGTCATCTTGGTTCAGTAAATTTATTACTGAAAGCACTATGAGGCAAAAATATAACTGCTTTTCTTTCAACAATTTATAATGATAGGCACAATGCTAAATCTGCTCTGAGAAAGTGCTATTGAGAAAAGCTAGGTTCCCCCTCCCCTCTCCATTGGTACCTATTTTAATCTCTCCAGTCTGCAAGATAACCCTGAAATACAAACTGGAACATTTGCACAAAGAAGAGGTAGTGCATCTCATAGCTTGTCCTGGATTCCTGTTCCAGATCAAAACATTAAATAGCTATAATGCAGCCAATAATGAATCTGTAAAAACAAACAGTAAAAGTAATATACAGTGCTCTGCTCTGGGATATTTATGTACGTTCAGCTTAAAATATTTTATTTCCTATTTTCTATTATACATTTAAAAAAATTGTATCGAAAATGATTGAAATCATGTCCTGTTTCTGATTTTTGCAGGATATTTCAGTGAGGTATACTGGACAGACATCTGCGCAAGTTTTAGTCTGTTTATGCTGAAGTATTTTTCTCCTTGAAAGACCACATTGATTCTTAAGCACTCTTCTTCAATACTGATTGGAAAGATTTTCTTCTAAAGTTAAAGTTGCTTCTTCTGTGCCTTTCAAGTTAGCTGTAGGTAACAGTGCTGTTATGTAGGTTTCACCTTTATCTGTAAGGTTAATAGTGATTAATACAGAATCTGACATTCTTTGAACATTTTTAATATTGATTACATTACTTTTCCAAATAAATAATGGGCAATATAAACTGGACAATGAAGAAGGGAAGAACCAGCATTCAAATTTTCTGTTTAACTACCGTCCTATATTTTTAATAGTGAGGTGAAGCAGAACAATCTACTGGTAAGGGAATAATTGTGACTGGATTTCTTGTTTGAAACAGACTACCATCTTGTTAACATCACATGATGCCCCCAGAATTTGGCAGAACTGAAGCCTTGAAAATGTCAGAGTTGTTTTTAAATAATGCAGATGGCATATATCTTTCTGGTTAAGACAGTATCTGGATTTCTTTAGAAACTGCACATGGCATTCAATTTCCATATCATTTAATAGATTTGAAAAAATTAGAAGGTTTAACTGTTTTCCTGCATGTTCAAAATATCAGAATAAAACACCTATGGAGCGGGTTTGAGTGGCTGTCGGAGGGGAGGGCCGTGGCAGCAAGGGTGACCAGGGTCGGGGACGTGCTGGGTGCCGGGGGCCTGGGCTTGACGCTGCCGCAGGACATAGCGAGCAGGGCAGCGGTAGACGTCCAGTATGTGGCCACCGCCATCTGCTGCCTTAAAACGGCGGTGCTCGGACCCGACGTAGTGTACCAGTTGGAGGACGCTCAGGTGTGTGGTGGGATCTTGTCCGCGCTCACCCCAGCCCAGACGGAATTACACATTGGCCCCAAGGTCCCGTACTTCCCACGGAAGCCTGTGCCCCACAACTGAGCCGCCTCCGGAATTTTAATTTTGTCCCCTTAAAGGATGTAAAAAGGCGGGTCCTGTATAGACTGCTGCTGCACACCATCCACCTCTTCTCCCTCATCCACCTCTTCTCCCTCATCCACCGTCCGGACACGCCTTGGCGTGCCCATTTGCCACCGGGCGGTGGGGATCCCCAGTGGAGGGCTCTCTACGCGGGAGTCCTCCCCCTTTCTCTCAGGGATCTGGGGTGGAGGGTGCTGCACGCAGCAGTCCCCTGCAACCACAGATTGAGGTGGTTCACGGACTCTCAGCCCAACTGCTTGTTCTGTGGCGCTGTGGAGTCCGTGGACCATGTATATATTGGGTGTGGGCGTTTGCACTCCCTTTTTGATTTTCTGAAAAACCTCCTTCTCTGCTTTTGGTTGTACATCAGTCCCACGCTCCTGATCTTCGGGCACCCGGTACGGAGGAGGGAGGGTAGGTCTGAAGACCTCCTCATGGGTCTGCTCCTGGGCCTGGCCAAACTGGCCATCAACAGGTCGAAGCAGCGGGCCGTGGAGGGGGTCGTTAGGGCCGACTGCCTGCCCCTCTTCCGCGGTTACGTTAGAGCCTGGTTGTCCTTGGAGAAGGAGCACGCGGTGTCCACCAACACCATGGAGTTGTTCCGGGAGAGGTGGATGCCACAGGGCATGGAGTGCATTATTTCCCTTTCCAACTCTATTTTGATTTAGTCCCTACCCTCTCCTTTACTGTTTTGATCACACAGCATTGCCCTTTGATGTGAAGGGCAGTGCTTGTCACTGGCCACTCGAGTGTTTTCCTATCTTCCTGGTGGTGGAAATTGAATAAAGATTTGTGCACTTAGTGTCTTTCACTGTGTCTCACACCTGCACACACACACCATGGGTGCTGGGGAAAAAATAAGCAGTACTGCGGTTAGGTGGTAGTGTGGGGGTTAAATTTAAAAAAAATATAATCAGGAGATCATTACCGAAAAAAATGAAAAAAAGAACACACCTATGGACACCTGATATAGCTTCAACAGAGCTCAGATTAGGACTGAGGGCATACTTTGTATTAGCCATAGAGTCACTTTGTTCAGTTGAGTTGGTTCCACAAGTGCAACCCTATAAAGAAAGATTAATCACAAATACTTTTAAAGCTTCTTACAGGCTGCCTAACCTGTAGTTGATTGACCTCAGGGATAGTGTAGAATAACGCTGACTGGGTAGTTTCAATCTCTGTCCCAGTTCATGGAGGACCTTCTTCCATACCTTGTCCAACACTTTGTGGAATAATGTCCCTATATAACCAAGCTATACAGCCAAATGTATATCTATCTCTCTTTCTAATGGGGAGAGATTCCAGTGGGTTTGGCTTAATGTTTGCCTGAATCAGCTTTCATTTCTTGTACACGTTTAATAACAGCGTCAAGTTCAATATGTATGCTGACAGACCCAATCTCTGTTTATTGTCACATGTCATATTCAATGTTCATTCCTAGATGACCTGAAGTTTTCCTCAGTTAACTGTTGAGATGACTACAGCTATTGTTTTGATCCCCATCAAATCTGTTGCCTGATCCCTGCCAGAGGCTGTAATTATTGGCATCTATTTAATCTAGATGAACTTCCAAACATATAGCCATTCATCTCTAAGGTTATCTATTTACTGAAACAAAACGATTGTTCCTGTCTCTGTTCATTTGCTGCTAAAACACTATGCCTCAGATTGGACTATTCCAATGCTTTTCTAGTGAGCTGCCCGTTGTCCACACAGGATACACATGATTTTATCCAAACCTCTTTCATATCTGGACCTTTGCCTATTCCCATCCATTAATAATGCTTGCAGTCCAAAATGTCCAATTTCAAAATCTTCAATCTTGCTTTCCAGATTCCTTCATGAGCTTTGCCTCTCCCGTGTTTCTGTAACTTCCTCCATCCCTGAAAACCATTAATCTCTGTACTACATATACATCCTTGATTTTAACTGCAGGACTGGTGTCCTTTGCACAATCATCACAAGGTTAGCAATGGGAAGTTCACAGATGATGGCAGTATTTGCTATCATCCATGACTTATACTGAACCATTTCCTTGTGCAGTTAGACCTGGATAACATTCAGGTTTGTGCTGATAAATGACAAGTAACATGCTATAGGGAGTGAGCAGTGTCATGCTCTGCCAGTAAGACAGCACAGAGACACCAAGCAGAATTGTACAATTCTGATGTTCCAAACTTGAATGATCAATAGACGCTTAATATGTAGGCTTGTTTTGCAAATCCATATCCACAATTCATTAGGTCCTGTCTGCTGCCAGTTTCTTATCATTTTAACAATATATAAATGAAAAGAAGACAAGAAAGAGGAAATAAACTGGACGATCGTCACCAACTCAGTAGCTGGTTTCATACTTGTAATGATAGTCTCATAACCTAAGTATGGTGGCATGGCAGGAGAAAACCAAACTGCAACAAGTAACTTCTTAAAAATAAACTATCTAATTTTCAATTTTTAAACAAAGGATTAGTCAACTTCATACTTTCTGGTTTCATTGGGTTGCTCAGCTGATTCAATTGTTTTTCAGAGGTAGCCAGCATTCTCATTTGGAGAAATAGTTGTGAAGGATGGTGGTTTGTAAATAGAGAGGGGAGAAACACTGATTAGTACAGCTAAGCTGTGTTTAAAAAATTGCTGTTTTCCATCCCCTTCCTGAGAGGGTGGAATGGGGTCTCCAGTTTGGATGGAATGAGGGTTGAAGAGCAAGGGGTGGCTCTCAATGGGATCTACTTCCTGATGCCAAGTTTCTCGATCAAACGCAGAGTGCCTTTCAATGACTAATTTCTCTCCTTCCTGGGAGAGCACAAACAAACCTTTGAATTGACTTCGAGGGGGGAGCATTAAATTCTATCCTTAATCTCATACTTCTAGCCTGTATGTGAATTGGTCAGAATTTCAAGGAGCTGGTTGCAATGAGTGAAGTCTAAAGTGCATCTACCTGTTATTGAGCAGGTACCTTTCAATCTTATAAGCCTTCAATTTTCAAGTTAAACTTTTAACTTCTTAGAACATGAGATATTCTTTCTGCACCAAGGAACATCTCAACCATTGATTCTGAGAGTTCCCTGAGGCTTCTATTCAAAGCTGTGAAGCAAAATGGTAGAAATAGGTTGTCTCTATTTTCTACCTTAACAGTGAAATAAGTCATAAATAGTGAAGTGACTTGGTATGGTAAAAGAACTAGGAGAAAGTGAGGACTGCAGATGCTGGAGATCAGTCGAGAGTGTGGTGTGGTATGTGCAGCCTCATTTCTGATGAAAGGCTTATGCCTGACACATCGATTCTTCTGCTCCTCGGACGCTGCCTGACCTGCTGTGCTTTTCCAGCACCACACTCTTGACTCTAATTGGTATGGTTTACTGTATCACAACAAATCCCACAGATTTCAATATTTGCTGTATCTTACATATGCTGTACATATGATTAGCTGTATGCGCTGTGTGTAGTATGTATTGCCTGTACCAAAATTCTGTGTAAAATAGTCTAGGAATGAAAATAGTGGTAAGTCATTTCCCTAATTACTGAATTTTGGGAAAAAACAGCAAATAAAAGTAAAATACTGCAGATGTTGGAAATCTGAAATAAAGAAAAAATATTGGAGAAACTTAGCAGGTCTAGCAGTATCCATGGAGAGAGAAACAGAGTTAAACATAGAGTTTCTGATATAATTCATCTTTAGAACTTAATTAAATGGTCAGCTCTACCTTCGGATGGTAAACGTTCTTCATTGTTCTCTTTTTCTTCCCAGTCATTGGCCACTTTCCTTGTTGATATTGAATACAATGATGAATGCTTTTCTGTGCTGGTCATTTCATCCTGAATTAGACTTTTTTGCAATGCTACAGATTTTCTTGGAAGTGGTACAGGATTTATACTTTGTTCTTTGTTTCCTTGTTGCAGATTTTTCCTGCGAGGTGGAGGAAGCAGGATTCTCTGGTCTCCTAATGGCATTTCTTGTCTTTTTGCTTCTTCTTTATTGTCAGATTCTGCATTCCTGGCTCCTGTGGATAACTGTTCTTCAAAATTCTCTTCTTTATCTGATAAACAAATGAAGACTCCTTCTTTAAAAATTATGCAAATATCAGGATGTTGGTTTTTAAAATCTTTTTCTTCTTACCTCTATGCACAAATGAACCTTATGGAATTGTCACTTATTGTGCCTTTTTACTGAAAGTAACTACTTTTCACAGCTCACAGGACCCATCATTTGCCTAACACTTCACTGCAATGCCAGTACTGATACATTACCCTAAACAATAATATTGGAAGGCTATTCAAACTACAAGCATACAGACAACCTTATTGTTTCCTGGTGCAGGAGTTCTAGCAGATTATTATTCTGCGTAGCAAAATATACCAGTTGTAGCACCCAAAGACCACACCAGCAGAACTCAGTTATTCAAAAGCTGGGGAATAAAATTGGCTATCTCTGATTTATATAAATCAATGCTACAATGGCTCATTTACCCACTACATCTCTGATTGCCTGTGTCATGGTCTTAAAAAAAATTCGCCATTATAAAGTTATTATCAAGCCAAGACCAGTGTCATTGCACTTGATCTGAACATTCTTTAAACCTTTGGTGTTCCTCAGTTAGAGCGTCCAGTTGAGAATGATTATAAGGAATTGTATTTGCAGTAAAACCTTTATTAGAGCACAAGAGCTTCTTACCATATTTTATCATCATTCATCAGCCTTGATTCCAGTTAATAAATCCAGTTTCAGAACATGGGGCTACCACGGTTTTGCTAGATTTCTGCTGACATTAATATTAATAACGGGAAGGAAAACTTGGAGTTGGCATGTCTTCTGTTTCAGTACAGTAAATCAAAATTCCAATTGATTGTCTTTTCAAAATATCCTAAATATTCCACAAGTAATGTCTGTGGTCATGTAATTAATGTCAGGATTATGCTTTGGTTTCAATAAGTTAATTGATGAGAAGGTTGCATGTGAAGGAAGTTGCCTTGTGGGTAACTTAAAAGGTGGTGGCCAATTACTATGCAACTGTAAGTTGGCAAAAGTCAATGTCTTCAGGAGAAGGTGAGAAAAAGAGTGGTGTGAAGCATGCATAGCTGTAAAATGTTCAATAACTACCATTTTCCACAGTATTTAAGTCTTAAAAGCTGGAGAAATATATTTTAAAAATTACCTGCATTATTGACTGCAAACGTTTTAGCCATATTGGTCAGTGCAGAAAGTTTCAAAGATTGAGGGGGAGGCTGTGGTATGTTCTTTCCAGGGATTCCTCCTAAAACAAAACACTAACTGTAAAAGATCTATTTTTCTTATCTTGAACAGTATACATACAAATGAAATGCCTTTACAAAGAAACTGATCTCACAAGATCAATACAAGGGAACCATTTTTACTCGTTCATCTATAAAAATCATTGCTACCTGATGAAGGAGCAGTGGTCCGAAAGCTAGTGCTTCCACATAAACCTGTTGGACTATAACCTGATGTCGTGTGATTTTTATTTTGTCCTTTACAGCTGCAATAGTTTCAAGGTGTTATCTAGCAGAACGCTACAAAAGTTTGATGCACATTCTTTTTAATAATTTCATATAAAGATCTTCAGTGTATTATTAAAATTGTGTTTAGATTCAGTGAGAAGCATTTTCTGGTAAACTTCATCCTGTATTTGTGGTAGATTAAATATATTGTTTTCATACTAACCCTGTATTGAAGACGTTGGCCCAAGTTTGGCTAGAGTTATTACAGCACAGAATACATCTCTTTGCCTCAGCAAGCATATGCCATCTCATTTTCGAGCAGTCCGCCAGTCCCATTCCTCAACTGTTTTCCTGAAGTTCTGCAAGCTTATTTCTCTCAACTGCTCATCCAGTTTGTTAAAAAAATGATTATCTCAGCTTTCTTCATTATCGTAGGCAGAGAGTTCCAGCAAATTACCACTTCATAACCCCTAGTCCATTTACCATCAGCTGACAGGAACAGCTTCAATTCCTCCCTTAAACTCTCCAAGGAGAACAACCATAGTTCTCCAATCTAATCTAGTAGCTACATTCCCTCCTTGAACCATTATGGTACGTTTTCTCTGAATCCTCACATGCTTCCTAAATTGTGCTGACAACTGGACACCATACTTTGGTTGTGCTCGACCAGAGCTTCATAAAGCACAACTTTCCAGCTTTTGTAAAGAGTGTCTCTATATGAGATTCAAAATCATATACTCTTTGTTGACTATTCTTCCAAATTGTACAACTACATTTAAAGATTTTTGCACACAAGCCCCAGGTCCATCTGTCCTTGTAGAATTTAATATGTTAGACTCTCCTTGTCACTTGTTTGCATTAAATTGTATTTGTTAGTTATCTGCTCATTCTGCTAACCATCTATTGGTACCATCCTTACTGTTTGCCAACTTCAGAGTTTGGCATCATTGACATTTTCAATTCTACTCTTCTCCAATATTCAAAATATCTATCAATAAGCGTATATTAACTAACCTTTGAGGGAGACCATTGTGTACTCCAATCTGAGAAACAGCCATTTACTATGACTTGATGTTTTCTGTCCTTAGGGTAATTTATATCCAAGGTGACAATCACGTTTCTATTCCAAAAGCTTCAGTTCTTTTGTTAACCAACCTTCTATGTCATATATTGCTAAAAGCCTTTCTTAAAAACCACATGGATAACATCCATTTTATTTTGTCATCAACTTCCATTTACTTCAGCTAGTTAAGCATAGGTTGCCTTTTACAAATTCATCTTAGCCATCTTTAATTAACTCAAAACCCTCCAAGAGCTGCTTAATATTTTATGAACGGGGTCATGTTTGTGACTTTCCTACATTCTCTTGCCTCTCCCATAACTAGGTAAGTTTGAATAATTATGGCAAACTCTTCTGCTATCCCACGTTTCCTCAGCAAACTGTGATACAAATCCAGGCTACATGATTTATTGATTTTAAGTACAACCAGCTGTTCTATTACATTCCACCTGTCAATTTTGACTTCAAACATTTACTATCTCTGCTTTCATCGATAGTTTGTCAGTGCCCTCTTCTGTCGTAGACACCAATACAATATACTTACAAAGTATTCTAGCCTTGCCCTGCATCTCTAAGCATGCATCATTCTCTTTGTCCCCGATAGATCCCATACTGCCTTTTGCAACCCACTTACTATTAACTTGCTGGTAGAACATGTTGGATTCCAGTATGTTTTGGCCACAATTCTATTCTCATATTTTATCCTCACCTGTCTTTCTTCTCCTCCTCATCTGCCCCTCAACCTTTTCTTGTTTGCAGAAAATACCATCTTCTTCCAGAACATAGAACAGTACAGCACAGTACAGGCCCTTTGGCTCGTGATCTTGTGCAGAGCATTTATCTTAATCTAAGACCAACCTAACCTACACACCCCTCAATTTATTGCCATCCATGTGCTTGTCCAGCAGTTGCTTAAATGTCCCTAGTGTGTCTGACTCTACTACCACCACTGGCAGTGCATTCCATGCAACCAAAACTCTGTAAATAACCTTCCTCTGACATCACCCTATACCTTCCTCCAATCACCTCAAAATTATGACACCTTGTGACAGCCATTTCTTTACTGGGGAAAAGACTCTGGCTATCTCATCTATCTAGGCCTTTCATTACCTTGATAGAGGTGTACAAGTCACCTCCCTTCTTCTCTCCAGTGTGAAAAGCCCAAGCTCACTCAACCTCTCTTCATAACACATACCTGCAACCCAGGCAACATCCTGGTAAAATCTCTATTGCACCCTCTCTAATGCACCTACACCCTTCCTATAATGAGATGTTCAGAACTGGACACAATACTCCAAGTGTGGTCTAACCAGCATTTTAGAGAACTGCAGCAAAACCTCATGGCTCTTAAACTCAATCCCCCATTAATGAAAGCCAAAACACCAAAAGTATTCTTAACAACCCGATCAACTTGGTGGCAACTTTGAGGGATCTATGTACGTGGTCCCAAGATCCCCTGCTCCTCCACACTGCCAAGAATCCTGTCTCTAACCCTGTATTCAGGATTTAAATTAGACTTTCCAAAATGAATCACTTCACATTTATCCACTTCTTAGCCCAGCTTCACATCCGGTTAATGTCTTGTTGTAGCCTGCAACAGCCCTCGAGACTATCCAACACCATCGACCTTTGTGTCATTGGCAAACTTACTAACCCACTCTTCCACTTCTTCATCCAAGTCATTTATAAAAACTACAAAAAGCAGAAGCTCAAGAATAGATCCCTGCAGGACACCACTGGTCATTGACCTCTAGGCAGAATACTTCCATTCACAACCACTCGCTGTCTTCTTTCTGCTAGCCAATTCCGTATACAGACAGCCAGATTTTCCTGTATCGCGTACCTCCTAACATCCTGAATGAGCCTGTGGGGAACCTTATCAAATGCCTTTACTGAAATCCATATACACCACTTACACTGCTCGACCTTCGTCAACTTGTCACATCCTCTAGAACTCAATAAGGCTTGTGAGGCATGACCTGCCCCTCACAAAGCCATTCTAATTATCTTTAATCAAACTATGTTTTTCCAAATCATCATACGTCCTATCCCACAGAATCCTTCACATACTTTGCTTACTACAGATGTAAGACTGACTGGTCTGTAATTCCCAGGGGTTTCCCTATTCCCTTACTTGAACAGAGGAACAAAGTTCGCATCCCTCCAATCATCTGGTACTACTCCCGTGGGGGGTGAGGATGCAAAGATCATTGCCAGAGGCACAGCAATCTCATTCCTTGCTTCCCTTAGTAACCTTGGATATATCTGGTCCAGCCCTGGGGACTTATCTATGCTTCCCAAAATTTCCAGCACATCCACTTTCTTAACATCAATTTGTTCAAGCCTATTAACCTGGTCCACAGCGTTCTCACTATTAACGAGGTCCCGCTTTCTAGTGAATACTGAAGCAAAAACTCATTTAGGGCCTCCCCTACCTCTTCAGACTCCAGGCACAAGTTCCCTCCACTCTCTCTGATCATTCTCTTATTCCTCATGTAAGTGTAGAACACCTTTGGAAATCCCTTAATCCTTCCCACCAAGACTTTTTCGTGCCCCCCCCCCCCCAAATTTATCCTCAGTCCATTTGGAGTTCTGTCCTAGCTACCTTGTAATCCTCCAAGCTGTGCCAGATCCTTACTTCCTCAACCTTAAGTAAGCTTCCTCCTTCCTCTTGATGAGATTCTCATCATCCAAGGCTCGTTGACCCTCCAATTTCTTGCCTGTCTCAGTGGGACAAAGTTATCCAACACTTGCAACAAGTGCTTCTTAAACAGCCTCCACATTTCTGTTGTGCATCTCCCGTAGAAAACAGTTAAACTTGAAAGGAGTCAGAAAAGATTTACAAGGATGTTGCCAGGATTGTACCATTTCAGCTATAGAGAGAATAGGCTGGGGCTGTTTTCCTTGTAGCATTGGAGTCTGAGGGGTGACCTTATAGAGGTTTATAAAATCATGAGGGGCATGGATAGGATAAATAGGCAAAGTATTTTTCCTGGGCTGGGGGAGTCCAGAAGTAGAGGGGCATAGGTTTAGGGTGTGAAAGATATAAAAGGGACCTCAGGGGCAACATTTTCAGGCAGAGGGTGGTGTGTGTATGGAATGAACTGCCAGAGGATGTGCTGGAGCATTTAGTACAATTGTAGCATTTAAAAGGCATCTGGATGGGTATAGGAATGCTTTAGAGGGATATGGGCCAAGTGCTGGCAAATGGGATCAGATTAAGTTAGGATATCTGGTTGGCATGGATGAATTGGACCAAAGGGTCTGTTTCCACGCTGTATATCTCTATGACTCTAGAACAATTGTTCCCAATTTATAGTCTGTCCAATAGCAGTATAATTTCCTCTCCCCAATTAAATACCTTCCCATACTGTCTGTTCCTATCCCTCTGCATTGCTATGGTAAAGGTGAGGCAGTTGTGATCATAGTCACCGAAATGCTCTCCCACTGGGAGATCTGACAACTAGCCTGGCTCATTGCCTGGCACCAAATCCAATATGTTCCGCCCCCGCCCCCGTCAGCTTATCTACATACTGAGTCAGGAATTCCTCCTAGACACGCCTGACAAAATCTGCTCCTTCCTGACCATATGCACTAAGGAGGTTACAATCAATATTGGGAAAGTTGAAGTCACCCATAACAACAACTCTGTTACATTTGCACCTTTCCAAGATCTGCTGTCCAATCTGTCCTTCCACGTCTCTGCTGCTATTGGGTGGTCTATAGGAAACACCCAAAAAAGTGACTGCTCCTTTCCTGTTTGACTTTCACCCATACTGACTCAGTAGACTACTCCTTAACAGCCTCCTTTTCTACAGCTGTTTCATTCTCTATAAATGTCCCTAAACTGTAACTGAAACATTGCCTTTCCCTCTTGTTCTGCTGCAGTTTTTCCTGCCAAAGTAGTTCCATTTTACCCTTGCTGTATCCTCTCTTATTCCATTTTAGTGACCCCTCATCCAATGTAAAAGATCTGCTTTAGATTGCTCCTTGCTCATCTTCACTGCTAACCACTTTAACCTATAAGGGTTCACCTCATTCCCACAACTAGATCCATAAATGGGGATGGTGGCGTTGTAGTAATCTGACTGGACTAATGATCCAGAGGCACAAACTATTGCTCTGGGGACATGGGTTCCAAATTTCAGATGGTAGAATTTAAATTAAATCAATAAATCTTGAATTGAAAAATAGTCTCAGTTACTGTCATTGATTAGTTCACTAATGTCTTTTAGGCAAAGAAATCTGCTATCCTTTCCTAGTCTGGTCTATGTGTGATTCCAGATCCTCTTAGTGTCATAGTAAGCCATCCCGTTCAAGAGCAGCAAATGTGCTCCTTAACATATTTATAAATTCCTCCTGACTTCTTACCATTTGCTTTAACATTACTTGGAGTAATTGAAGTCCTCCAATATTTCCACTTTACAGTTCTGGCACATCTTTGCAACTTCAGCGCAGAGTTGCTTCTCTAGATCTCTTTTGCTATTTGGAGAAATTATTCCCAAAGCGATAGTTGTTTTGCAACTTCACTTAAATGGCTTTTGCCCTGACTCCAAGGGTATCCCTTTGCTACAACACTACAATGTCTTACTGTTTATTATTAATGAAACATTATAGTGAACTCTGTTGTTTTATCTATTTGTTGCTGAAATGTTTCTTTAAATAAAAGTTTTTTAGTTACAGTTTAAGTCATAAAGTCTGAAAAAGTTGTTCAAGTAGATTTAGGCAAGTATAAGTTTCTGTTGGTTTTTGTAACATTTTATTTTGCACCTACATTAATAGAAAGGAAAACCTGTAACCTGTAAATGGTATCGATTATTTTCTTTGGACAATATATCATCTTCTTAAAAAAACTCGCTTAATATCAAAGAAAAGCATTTCATATCTTAGATCTGGATATAGGATATACTTTTAAGTTACTTCACTCCATTAGTTTAGATCCCACTGATTCCTGTGCAGCTTAGTGTTTGAAACTATAATAATTCAGAAAGCATGTCCACATCATAGAATCCTGAAAGTTAAACTGTTGATATAATACAAGACGACTTGTACATTAGTTACTTTATCACTGCATTACCATATCTCCAAGTAATCCAGATCACTGGGCTAATGTTCCCAGGATAAGGGCTCAGGCCCCATCGTGAGAGATTTGGTGCTGGTGAAATTTGAATTAAATTTTATAAAATTTGGTCTAAGAGCAATCATGTAACCACAGTTGTATGTCGAAAATATCCAACTGGTACACTGATATCTTGTAGGAAAGGAAATCTGCCATCTTTACCTCGTCTGACCTACATGTTATTTTGGATTTAGTATTCTTTAATGAAGTAAGATTAATTAATTATCGCAAAGTAAAAGGATCCCGTAGGTAAGAGTGATTATAACATTCTGTAATTTCAAAATCAGTTTGAAGACAAGAAACTTGAGTTCCACACTAATGTTGTTGTGTTTAATAAAGCACAGGCTTGAGAGCATTTTTGGCTTTAGTGAATTGAGCAGGAAGACTGAAAGGTAAGACTATTGGTTGTCAGTGGCAGACATTTAAGGAAGGTGTTCAGTTCCTCCCAACTAAAATTTATGACAAAGGGAAAGAAAAATTGTAACGGGGGCAAAGCATCTATTGCTAAACAAAGAAATTACAGATAACATAAAGAGAAAAAACTACGACACACTATGCCGCTTTATATATTACCACATAACCCTAACCCTGTTTTTGTGGCAGGCTGGAGGATTGGGAAACCTTTAAAGACCAATAAAGGGTTACTTAAAAAGAGAACAAAGGTGAATTTGGAAAAAAAAATGCATAAAATATGAAAAAAATATAGCAAAAGCTTCGAGAAATACATAGAGGAAGAGAGTAGCTAAAGTGGACATTGATCCTTTAGAGGATGGTACTAGTTAATAATGGGGAGCATAAAAATGGCAGAAACACGAAGTCAGCATTTTGTCTTGGTTTTCATGGTGGAGGATACTAAAACCCTCCCAATAGTAACAAGTAATGTAAAGGATACAGGATAAAGGAGAATCTTATAACAATTGCCATCATTAGGGAAAGTATACTAAGCCAACTATTGGAATTAAAGACAGACTGGTCCCCAGGCCTGATGGCCTTCATCTTAGGGTCTTAAAGAAATTGATAGCACAGATAGTAGATGCATTGGTTATAATATTTCAAAATTGTTTAGATTCTAGATAAGTTAGAATGGATTAGAAAAATGCCCCTCATTTTAAGAGATGCAGAAAATAGGAAACTATAGACAAGTTAATTTAATGTCGGTCATTTAGAAATTGTTGGAATCCATTAAGTAATACTGTATATGGACATTTGGAAAATCAAAACGCAATTCATCAGAGTTGGATTTAACATTTCGGTTCGAGTCACCCTTTCTCAGAATTGTTCAACATGTTAATTCTGATTTTTCTCTCCACAGATGCTGCAAGACTTGCTGAGCTTTTCCAGCAATTTCTACTTTTGTCTCTGATTTAGAGCATCTTCAATTCTTTTGGTTTTCATCACATTCAGCATGGTTTTTGTTGTGGTTCTGTTCGCCGAGCTGGGAATTTGTGTTGCAGACATTTCGTCCCCTGTCTAGGTGACATCCTCAGTGCTTGGGAGCCTCCTGTGAAGTGCTTCTGTGATCTTTCCTCCGGCATTTGTAGTAGTTTGAATCTGCTGTTTCTGGTTGTCAGTTCCAGCTGTCCGCTGCAGTGGTCGGTATATTGGGTCCAGGTTAATGTGCTTATTGATTGAATCTGTGGATGAGTGCCATGCCTCTAGGAATTCCCTGGCTGTTCTCTGTTTGGCTTGTCCTATAGTAGTAGTGTTGTCCCAGTCGAATTCATGTTGTGGACTCATAACAGCACACAAACCAATAGCCACTCTCAGACAACAACTCACCAGAATGAAGGACCCAATACCCAGCATGAGCAAAACCAATGTAGTGTACGAAATCCCATGCAAGGACTGCACAAAACACTACTTAGGACAAACAGGAAGACAGCTAATGATCCGCATCCATGAACACCAACTAGCCACGAAACGACACGACCAGCTATCCTTAGTAGCCACACACACAGATGACAAGCAACATGAATTCGACTGGGACAACACTACTATTATAGGACAAGCCAAACAGAGAACAGCCAGGGAATTCCTAGAGGCATGGCATTCATCCACAGATTCAATCAATAAGCACATCGACCCGGACCCAATATACCGGCCACTGCAATGGACAGCTGGAACTGACAACCGGAATCGGTAGATTCAAACTACTACAAATGCCGGAGGAAAGATCACAGAAGCACTTCACAGGAGGCTCCCAAGCACTGAGGATGTCACCTAGACAGGGGACGAAACGTCTGCAACACAAATTCCCAGCTCGGTGAACAGAACCACAATAACGAGCACCCGAGCTACAAATCTTCTCACAGACTTTGAGCATGGTTTTAAGAGGAGTGAATTGTGTTTCACTAATTTGCAAGAGTTCTTCGAATATGTGGCAAGGAAAATGGGTAATTATACAAAGAGAAAATACATAAGATATATTCGTGATAATATATTAGCTTGGACAGAAGTTTAGCTCACCAGCAGACTTAGGATAAATGGGTCTTTTTTGGGTTGGCATGTTGTAACTAGTGAGGTGTCATGGGGGTTGGTACTATTTACAATCTATATTAATGAACTGGATGCAGGAATAGAATGTATTATAGCCAGATTTGCAGACACTAGAATAAGTGGAAAAGTAAGTTGCAATGAAGTAAAAAATATTTACAAATGGATATGGATAGGTTAGGTGAAATGGGCCAAAAGTTGGCAAATGGAGTTTACCGTGGATAAGTATGAGTATATTCGTTTTAGTCAGAAAAATAAAAAGGCAAAGTATTATCTAAATGGAAAGAAACAGCAAAATGGTTCTGGTTGTGTATGAGTCACAGAAAACTAGAATGCAGGTACAACAGTTAATGAGGGTAAATGGAATTCTGGCATTTATTGATAAAGGAATGGAGCATAAAAGTAGGGAAGTGTTTCAACTGTATTGCTGAGACCGCGTCTGGAGTACTTGAGGAATTCAGAGAAGGTTTGAGTCAGAGAGTCACACAGCATAGAAACTTGACATTCAGCCCATCATGTCCAAAATATCATCAAACTACACTCAGCACATTTATCTGCATTCGCTCCATAGTCTAGTATGCTCTGGCATTTTAAATGCTCGTCCAGCTGATTCTAAAATGTTTTGAGAGGACCTGCCTCCACCACCCTCTTAGTTAGTGTGTTTCACATTTCCACCACACTCTGGGTGGAAAAAATGTTTCCTCAGGTCCCCTCTTTACCACTAACTGCTCACCTTAAATTTATGCCCTCTGGTCATTAACTATTTACCATGGGGAACACATTCTCACAATCTGCTCTGTCAGTGCTCCTTACCTCAATCAGAACATAACCCCCTCTGCTCCCAGGAAAACAAACCCAAGCTATCCAGTCTCATCTTATAGCAGAATTTCTATCCCTGGTGACAAACTTGTGAATCTCCTCGACACCCTCTCCAGTGCAATCATGTCCTTCTGATAGTATTATGACCAGAACTGCACACAATATTCCACCTGTGGCCTAACTAATGTTTTATAATATTGTGACAAGACTTCTTTGCTTCTATATTCTGTACCTTTACTAATGAAGGCGAGCATTCCATCATTCCATATGCCTTCATCTGCATTCTGATTACTGTGTGACACCTTCATGGATCTATGGACTTCTACATCAAAGTTCATTTATTCCTCAGTACTGTCTAGGGACCTAACATTTATTGTGTATATTCTTCCCTATTTGACCTCTCAAAATGCATAAATTCACATCTATCAGGATTCCACTTAACAAATAACCCTACCACCCTGTGGCCGACCACTTCAAGTCCCCCTCCCACTCCCACTCCCCCAAGGACATGCAAGCCCTGGGCCGCCTCTGCCTTGGGACCCTCCAACCACACGGCCTCAACATCGACTTCACCAGTTTCCTCATCTCCCCTCTCCCACTTCATCCCAGATCCAACCCTCCAACTCAGCACTGCCCTCTTGAACTGTCCTACCTTTCTATCTTCCTTCCCACTTATCTGCTGTACCCTCCCCACTGACCCATCATAATTACTCCCCCCACCCCCGCATCCACCTATCGTCTTCCCATCCACCTTCCCCCAGCCCCACCTTCACTGTCCTATTTATCTCTCCACTCCCTTCCCCCTTGACCTTCCTGATGAAAGGCTTATGTCCGAAACGCTGATTCTCCTGGTCCTTCGATGCTGCCTGACCTGCTGTGCTTTTCCAGTGCTGCACTTTTCAATTCAGATTTAAATTCCATATGCCAATGCTCTGACCAATTTGTCAGTAGATCAATATCACTCAGTAGCCTGAGATCATTCTCCTCATAAAAAAACACCTCCAATTTCAGTGTCATCCACAAACTTAACTAATTCACAATCCCCAGGATCTGATCAGGTGTACCCGAGACCTCTGTGGGAAGCTAGAGAAGGGATTGTTGGGCCTCTTGATGAGATATTTGTATCATCGATAGTCACAGGTGAGGTGGTAGAAGACTGGAGGTTGGCAAACGTGGTTCCACTGTTTAAGAAGAGCGGTAAAGACAAGCCAGGGAACTATAGACCGGTGAGCCTGACCTTGGTGGGGGGCAAGTTGTTAGAGGGAATCCTGAGGGACAGGATGTACATGTATTTGGAAAGGCAAGGACTGATTAGAGATAGGCAACATGGCTTTGTGTGTGGGAAATCATGTCTCACAAACTTGACTGAGTTTTTTGAAGAAGTAACAAAGAAGATTGATGAGGGCAGAGCAGTAGATGTGATCTATATGGACTTCAGTAAGGCATTCAACAAGGTTCCCCATGGGAGACTGATTAGCAAGGTTGGATACAGAACTGGCTCAAAGGTAGAAGACAGAGGGTGGTGGTGGAGGGTTGTTTTTCAGACTGGAGGCCTGTGACGAGTGGAGCGTCACAAGAATCGGTGCTGGGCCCTCTACTTTTTGTTATTTACATAAATGATTTGGATGCAAGCAAAAGAGGTACAGTTAGTAAGTTTGCAAATGACACCAAAATTGGAGGTGTAGTGGACAGCTAAGAGGGTTACCTCAGATTACAACAGGATCTTGACCAGATGGGCCAATGGGCTGAAAAGTAGCAGATGGAGTTTAATTCCGATAAATGCGAGGTGCTGCATTTTGGGAAAGCAAATCTTAGCAGGACTTATACACTTAATGGTAAGGTCTTAGGGAGTGTTGCTGAACAAAGACCTTGGAGTGGAGGTTCATAGCTCCTTGAAAGTGGAGTCGCAGGTAGATAGGATAGTGAAGGCCCCATTTGGTATGCTTTCCTTTATTGGTCAGAGTATTGAGTACAAGAGTTAGGAGGTCATGTTGCGGCTGTACAGGACATCGGTTAGGCCACTGTGGGAATATTGCATGCAATTCTGGTCTCCTTTCTATCGGAAAGATGTTGTGAAACTTGAAAGTGTTCAGAAAATATTTACAAGGATGTTGCCAGGGTTGGAGGATCTGAGCTACAGGGATAGGCTGAACAGGCTAGGGCTGTATTCCCTGGAGCTGAGGGGTGACCTTATAGAGGTTTACAAAATTATGAGGGGCATGGATAGGATAAATAGGCAAAGTCTTTTCCCTGGGGTCGGGACGTCCAGAACTAGAGGGCATAGGTTTAGGGTGAGAGGGAAAAGATATGAGAGAGACCTAAGGGGCAAGTTTTTCACGCAGAGCTTGGTACGTATATGGAATGAGCTGCCAGAGGATGTGGTGGAGACTGGTATAATTGCAACATTTAAAAGGCATTTGGTTGGCTATATGAATAGGAAGGGTTGGAGGGATATGGGCCGGGCGCTGGCAGGTGGGACTAGATTGGGTTGGGATATCTGGTCGGCATGGACAGGTTGGACCGAAGGGTCTGTTTCCGTGCTGTACATCTCTATGACTCTATGACTAGACTAGTTCCAAAGACGAAAAGCTTATGATGAGAGATTGAACAATTTAAGCCTTCACTTGATAGTGTTTAGAAGAATGTGAGGAGATCGACTTTAGGTATATAAGATGCTAATGGTGATTGACAAAGTAAACGTACAGTGGATGCTTCACTTCTTGGGCTAGCCTAGAATGAGATGTCACAGTTTTAGGCTAAAGGGTGGCAGATTTAAAACAGAGATGAGGAATTACTTCTCTGAAATGGTCTTGAATCTGTGGAATTCAGTACCCCACAGTACACCAGGACACTAAATATATTGAAAGGAGGAGATACAGATTTATAATTAGTAACAGGCTAAAGGGTCATAGGGGGCTGGTAGGAAAGTGGAATTGAGGCCGAGATGAGATCAGCCATGATCATGTTGTACGGTGGAGCAGGCTAATGGGACTGAATTGCCCAATCTAGGATCCAGGCTGTATTTAAGATACATTTTTGAAAAAGGTATAGTAAAAGATAGGCTCTGATTTGATATTTACAGCTAAGAAAAAGTGGGCAATGCGCAGCTTTATCCAACCAGAATAGAGTTGGAGCTCACCCCTGACTTTGATCTTGGAGATGAAACTATGTTGTTTTGCACCAATTTTGTTTCATCTCCAATAACTCATTGCATTATCAATACTTGTGTTTGAATTTTATATGCAAAAAGTGCATGAAGCAAACTTTCACTCCATTTGTGATAGCTGTTGAAATGTATTAAGAGGAAGAGGAGATTTTAAAAGTCATGCCAATATTTGAAAGGTAAATTAAGTTTGCTATGTCTTACCATTACTGTCTGATCCTTTTAATTCTGATTCTACATTCTGAAAAGTAGAAAAGGAAAAGATTGAGTAACCATACAGAATGCATAATGTTTGGTACATGTACTTAGGTGTTTTAATACTTTTGCTCTAAGTTATTAAAACAGCTATTAAACAATACTCTCTATAAATCAGCTAGAAATAATCTATTAATTCAATTGCTTATTAAAGTCAGAAGATCATTTTCTTTTGCTTTACTTGTGTGTTATTGCAGCATCAGGCTGAATTAGGAACTTTTCCCCTGCCCACTGCATACATACTCTGAAATTGGTGCTGTTGCTAATACACGGATAACTTGCAAGCCCAATGATTTGTCAAAGTATTTCTGGAATTCCCATGAGAAATTTAAAACACAGCTTTGTAATTACTTTACATATCATTAATCATTAAATATTCTAAACCCAGGACTACTTCCATCTAAAATCACAAGGGCAGCAGATACTTGGAAACACCACCACATGCAAATTCCCCTTTCAGCAACTCACCATCCTGACTTGGACAGATATTGCTATACTTTCTTTGTTGCCAGGTCAAAATCCTGGGAATCCCTCCCTAAGGACATTGTGGGTCAATCTCTACAGCACATGGACTGCAGCAGTTCAAGAAGGCAGCTCAACACCACCTTCTCTAGGGCAATAAATACTGGTCAGACAGCAATGCCCATGTGCGAATAAAAAGTGTCCATAATGTGTGTGATTTTCACCCAAGTCTCCCGTATTGGCAACGCAACTGTCCAGAGGGAGGTGCTTGACAGCAATCCAGGAAATGTCTCTCCATCCAATCTTCCTCTCCTCCATGCAAATCTGAAACTCAATGGCTGCAATGAAGGAAGAGGAATCACAGGTACGTACTGGCATCCTGCTGCCTTGGTGTCAAGTTTATGTGTTGTATGTTTCTCCAATGACAGTAGAGTGAAACATCATTCTATCCACAAGCTTTTGAAACTTCCTGTAATAAAAATTGTTCCTTACTGTGCTCATTTTATAAATGGGTACAAAAAGGACTAATTTCAGTGTGCGTTATCATGTGTCTCTGGATGTGTGGTAAATGTGTGATGTAGGATTAATGCGAGTTATTTTTCAAATATTAGGCTCTTGGATATGCTAATGCTAATCCTGATTACTCACTTTGGTCCCTTACAAAATATACTGCTCTGAACACAGCATGCCTTGATATTCAAAAATAAGCAAAATAAAAACTGCACTTGAAATATAATTCACCAGTCATGACAGGATTTGGGAGTTCCAAGGGTTAAGAGGGGCCTTTTAAATAGCTAGCAAGATCTTGTAGGAACATGGGAACAGGGGAAAGCTATTTAGCCCCCTTAAGCCTGTTTTGCCATTCACCGAGGTCATGGTTAATCTGTGACATAATTTTACATATCTGCTTTTGACTTTAATCTTATTTTGGATAACAAAAATCTATGAATCACAGCTTAAAAATTAACAACTGATTGAACATCAACTGTTGTGGAAAAGAGTTGTAAACCGCAATATTCTTTGTATCACAGAATTCCTACAGTGTGGAAACAGGCCATCTGACCCACCAAGTCCACACTGACCCTCCAAAAAGAGTATCACACTCAGACTCATTCCCCCACCCTATTACTCTACATATCCCTGAACACTATGGGCAATTTTGCATGGCCAATTCATCTTTAGACTGTGGGAGACACTGGCAGAGCATGCTAACTCCACACAGACAGTCACCTGAGGTTGGAATCGAACCTGGGGTCCTGGCACTGCGAGGCAGGAGTGCTAACCACTGAGCCACTGTGCTACCCATTGGGTGGAGAAGCGTTTTCTAATTTCCCACTTGACGATCGCAGATTTATTCTTTGTCTGTAGACCTATACTCCCTGATAGCGAAAATGGTTCCTCCTAATCCACCCTAGTTATTCTACTGAATATCATGAAATTTTGATCAAATCACCCATTAGCCCTAGAATCATACAGTAAAGAGGCCCTTCAGCCCATCCAGTCTATATTGCCAAAAATATACTACTACTTACACTAGTCCCACAGCCTTGAATGTTCTGACATTTCAAGTACTCGCCCTTTTTTTTCAAAGGTTGTGAGATTTTCCACCTCAACTACCTTCCCAGTAAATGCATTCCAGAACCCCACCATCATCTGGGTGAGAAAGGATTTCTTTAAATCCCCTTAAAACCTCTTACTTTTCACTTTTAAATTATGCCCCCTTATTGGTCACCCTTCTACCAAGGATAATGACTGCTACCTATTCATCCTGTCCTCAATCTACTCCATGAGCTTTTACCTTCTTTATCAGTTTCCCCACGTGAGATCTTATCAAAGGCCTTGCTGAAATCTGTACAAACTACATAAGATGCCTGACACTCATCCAAACACTTGATCACGTCCTTGAAAAGTTCTACCTGATTTGCTAGCATGATCTTCCTCTGACAAACCATACTAACTATCTCTGATCAAACCTTGCCTTTGTAAGTGGAAATTTATTTTCTCCTTCATTACTTTTCCTACCATTGATGTTAGACTCACTGGTCTACAGCTCCCTGGTCTTTCTCTACCACCCTTATCATAAAGTGAAAGCATGTTAGCTGTCCTGCAGTCTTCTGCTCCTCCCTTGTGGCCAGAGACAGTTAAAAAGTTAGGGGTCGGGGCTTTCTCCCAGATTATTGGGGATACAACTCATCTAATCCTGTGGATTTGTCCACTTTTAAATCTGCCAAAATCTTGAATACCTTCTTTTATCAATCTGCTCAGAAATTCAGAGTCCATCTTCTCAAAATCTGTTCTTGCAACCTCATTTTTCCAAGTAAAGACAGATGTTCTCTGGCTTGTTGCTCCTATATTTGACCCTAAGGGAACCTGTTCAGTCTATACTCCCCATAGTACTTTTTGAATGCTTCCCACCATTCTGCTGTATATTTACCCGAAACTAGCTGTTCCCAGTCTTTTTTGGCCAGATCCTGCCTATAATAGACTCCTAACAGGGTGACTGCCCCATTTTTAGAGTCATAGAGATATACAGCAAAGAAACAGACTCTTAGGTTCAACTTGTCCATGCCGACCAAATGTCCTATATAAATCTAGTCCCATTTGCCAGCATTTGACCCAGATCCCTCTAAACCCTTCCTATTCATATACCCAAGCAGATGCCTTTTAATCGTTGCAATTGTACCAGCCTCCACCACTTCCTCTGGCAGCTCATTCCATACACGCACCACCCCCTACGTGAAAAGGTTGCTCCTTAGGTCCCTTTTATATCATTTACCTCTCACCTTAAACCTATACCCTCTAGTTTTGGATTTCCCCCACTCTGGGGGGAAAAAAACCTTGCTTATTACCCTTTTTTATTCCTGAGTTCCACCCAGAAAGCCTCATTTGATGACCCTTCCAAGACACATCATTCCTCTGTACTGCAAAAACTGACTCCAGAACTAATAATGTGACACCTTTGCACACCCCCGTGACTTGCCTGAAGATCCTATACTCCGGAATGTTAAGTTGCCAACAACATCTCAGTTCCATGTGCCAATTCACACCCTTAACTCATATGTCTTGCATCTAATACCCCCGGCATTAAAGTGGAGGCCATCCAGTTTCACCTTACTCCCTTCAGACACCACATCGCTGAACTCACTTTGCCATGACTCCTTTTCTAAATTATGCTGTGTTATTAAATTAACACACTATGACCCCTGCCCCTGCTGAATTAGTTTAAATTCTTCCCAAGCCTTCTAGGTTCCAGCAGTTAAAATTCTATAAGAGACCCTCAAAGTTTGAAAAAAGAGAACCTTGGAGGATTAATTAGCCCATTTGCATTGTTCCCATCTAATTCCTTTTGTACCCTGGGAATGGAAACCATCTGGTGGTTCTAGGAACTTGTTGCTCTTTAGTGGTATTAATAGTTCCATGACTGTTAGAAGACTTCGATACATTAATTTTCTTGCATCTCTGGCTCTGAGTCAATAATATAGTTTTCTGGGGAGTCTGGTATGTTCCACTGTATCTCCTTTTCTATTGTAAAGAAAGAAATTATTTGGCCTGCAGGAGCTGAAGAACCTGAGTGTGTCTCTCTCTCACACACATCATATATCCATTCCTTTTATAATGTTTCTGCCTCTGTTAGTTCTTTATTGTCTTGATCAAGTGGATGTTCAATATTGAGATGGTTTATCAAGTCTTAATCTTGTTGCATTGGTCATGAAGTACCAGTGCAGAACTACAACTGAAAGACACTATGGTTCGTAATGCTTCAGATAAAGTGTGTAATCTATATTGTGGAAATAAAGGAATTTGATTTTATATGTTGTCTTCTCACATTCTGAGGAAGTGCATTTACAGCTGTTCCTCAGGCCAATGCAATGACAGAGATTTCACTGTAGGATCAGAAAGATTTCTGCAAACCCTGCCAAACAAAGCAATTTCAAATACTCTTGTGACATATTCAAAATAAAATATGTCTTACCAGTTTTGTCTTAGGGTCAAAGTGCAACACCTTCAGTCCTGCCCTCTCGAGAGTCCGATGTATGTGTTGCTCAGATCTGAGCAACTGATGTCCTTCACACAGCTCAGTTTTGGATTCCTATGTGTTGATAGAAATGATGAATTCCTAATATCGACTAACAAAACCAGAGGTTTCAAATGACAACACAATATTCCTTTTAGACAAATTTCAGACAACACCATCTCTAGCTCTTCACAAGATACAAAAATATGAACAATGAAATTAATAAAACTTCTTTCACTACTAATATATGGAGAATCTTTCATTTCTGCCTTCTGACAGTGTTAACTCATCCTGGCTACTGGATGCCAAAATGCTGACTCTCTAGGGCTGTGGTTTTCCATCAGTGTGCTGCAACAAGTTGAGAAGTGTCCTTTGAAATTTTTGGGTAGCAGCACCACCTTTTATCCGATTGTCAAGGCTTCTTCCATAATTCCGAACTCCTTCGGAGCCTTGGTGTCTATTAGTCATGGCAGTATCTAAGACACTAGGTACCCCTATCAACTGTGCTTGTGCAAGGCACCAGAATCACACATGTGTAGACTTATGATACTATGTATGTATTGTGAAAAAGTTATATGTGTGTTTATCTAATTGAAATATTCCTCTATTGAAAAGTTTGTTAACCACTGTTATAGGGCATCACCAGAGTTTGAACTTGGCCTAAGATAACACTTATCATCTTCAAGATGCCTCCCCATCTTGATTTTATGCTAATCCTCCTTCCTTTCTGGTTAAAGTCAAGGGTGCTGGGACCAAATAGTACAGCTCCATCTCCACCATTATCAGCTAACTGAACACTGATCATTAAAAAAAATTCTGATGCCACTACCAATCTAATCATCAAAGGAATCAAAAATCAAAGACTGTGGATGTTGGAAATCTGAAACAAAAACAGAAAAAGCTAGGGAAACTCAGCAGGTCTGGCACCATCAGTGGAGAGAAACAGTCAACATTTTGGGTTTAATGATTCTTCTTCAGAGCTGATTGTAATTATGAAATTGTTGGTACGTATGTTGAAGATTGGGGTGGATGAAGGGAAAGAAGTAAATGATAGGTGGAGGTGGAGCCCAGTGAGAAAGAGAACAGCAGATGGGCAAACAAGGGAGGGATGAGCTGGAGAGAAAGAGAAACTGCTAGGTCTGACCATTATAAGGTGAAAATGGGTTGACTGTGGTGAAAACAGCCCATATAACAATAAGGCCTGATGTGTGGGGGCCCAGGAACAGTATGGAGGTGTTTAGGCCCTAAAGTCATTGAGTCTTGAAAGCTACAGGGTCCCAATGTGATGCATAAAGGAAACTTTGGTGGATCCACTATCTGGACCACTGGCTGATTTAGGTACACTCACAGTGCTGTTAGGAAAGGAGTTCCAGGATTTTACTCTGACAATGAAAAAATGCCAATGATTTCCAAGTCAAGACATTATCTTGCTTGTAGGGGAATTTGCAGATGAATGTCCTCCCATGTGTCTGCTGCTCTTGTCTTTCTAGGTTGTAGAAGTTGTAGGTTTGGGTGGTGCTGTCAAAGGAGATTTGGTGAATTGCTGCAGTGCATGTTGTAGATGGTACATACTGCTGCCACTGTGGCTAGGGGAGGGTTTACTACTTTTTCTCTTGTAGATTGAACACAAATATTGTGCCTGCAGTTTCCTTAGTTGCTCCTTGAGAATGCAGAGTGTTTGCGGTATTTGAAGTTGGGATGATGGCGGGGGGGGGGGGTGCGGTGAAGAGAGATCAACATTCAAAAATATTTATATTGGTATATAAGAAAATTGTCACGCAGCACAGAAAACTTAATGATTAAAATTAATAAAATGTTGAAAATAAAGTGGATGTCATCAGGATCTGAAAAAAGGAAAACGTTACTGATTCAGCTATAACCTCTCATCAGGTCTGAACAATGGACACTTTTGATATCCAGCATTTGCAATTTTGTTTCAATCTGTTGATGGACGCGATGCAGCACATTTTATTTTGCAACAAATATATAATATTCCCATTTTTAGTTTTACACATACCTTGCCTTGTACTGTGAACTGCAAAGACAAATCCTCGACATCCTTATTTCCGGGGAGCAGAATTAACGAGCGTGTTTTGAGACCTCTCAAAGATGACTGGTGCCTGGGTATACAGTCTTGTTTTGGTTGTTCTGTACTGCCCTCTTCTGGTTTGGCTTGATCAAACATTTCCCCAGATTCTTTTTGAGGTTTTAGAATATCCACAGAAGAATTTTTCTTGCCTTTCTGTTGGTTTCTTTCAAGTTCTTTCTCGACCTTTTGCATTCTGTTGAAGCGGGTTTTCTTGAAGGCAAACAAGTCACTGAGTTTAGGATATCTCTTTTTTGTTTTTGGAAGCGATGAAGTAGTGCTTGGGTCTTCAAACTTTGGAGACTGGTCTTTCCTGCAAAAAGCAGAGAAATAGCTTAGAAATTAGTCAGACTCTCACACCAAAGCATTAAACCAATTGCTGTATACAGGAAAAGTATAGCTTGTTTATTGTTTTGAATTATAGTAAATAATAGATTACTATACAAATGTTGATTCAGCCTGGAGTTGCCACCTGAAATTTTACAACATTGATTCTGGTGATTATCCCCATGGAAAATAACTTGAGTGCAAGGTCATGCCATCTGAATCTGCAAATAGCAACATGTCATTTTGATGAATACTTACAAAACAACTGTGTACATAATATTGCCAGTGTCAATCTTGGTTATCAGTTCTTTGAGTTACCACAGCAAAGAAGATTTAGCAGACCTGTCCAAAACTGGACTGGCTACAGAGGATGTCCTTCTAAAAATTGGATAAATGATGAGTGTTGTGTACAGGAAGGTTTGGGTTTCTGTTCCTTTCTGATAAGTAATACCACGCAATGAATTACAATTTTCTGAGTGGCTGCATGGTATAAAACGGTCTGGTTGGACAATCAACTAAATCTGCATTCAGTGCTGGGGGTAATTATAACCTGACAGAAAGTGAGCAGGATCAGATCTGCTGCCTGTTTTGTGTTTCTACTGAAGGAAAGGTAGAAAAGGTATAAAAGGGTTAGAGAGGAAGACTATGAATCATCCCTTTAAAATAAAAGGAAAATAAAATTCAGTTCTTTCACAATACATAATCATTGTTTTATCTAATACACCCAATGCTTCATCCAATTATATGCTCATACATGATCTGAACAACTATCAGAATAATTCAATTAGGTAGGCATTGGAGATTCAGGCACACCACCAGCATCAAGTGTTGTAGAACATAACCTTGTTTAAGTAGATAACAACTAAGATGACATCCGACAGATCAGTGAATGAGTAGTCTACAGTACAAAGAGTACAAAGTCATTTGATAAAATGTCACCAGACACTAAAGGTAATTAGAAGTGTCAAATGTGGCACAGGATTCTGCGGATTATGGACCTTGACTCCAAAAATCAGCTAATGATTAGATTAGATTCCCTACAGTGTGGAAACAGGTGCTTTGGCCCAATAAGTCCACATCAGCCCTACGAAGAGGTACCCACCTAGAACCATTTCCCTCAGACTAACACTATGGGCAACTTAGCATGGCCAATTCACCCAACCTGCACATCTTTGGACTGTGGGAGGAAACCGGAGCACCTGGAGGAAAACCACACAGACACTCGGTGCAAACTCCACACAGTCACCCAAGGCTAGAATTGAACTTGGGTCTCTGGCGCTGTGATGCAGCAACGTTAACCACTGAGCCACCCAAATGATGGACAATTGCAACTGGTGGTTATAATACAACAGAAACACAAGTGAAATATATGTTAATGACATTGTGGAACATGAGAAGAAATATTCAGATCAATTCAGATTTCAGTTAGAGAGTTGCAAGGTGGAAGGGCGGTGGCTCAATGAGTTTTGAGAAGGTTGATCTCCTGCCTCTTTCCCTGCCCGCTGTGTAACCATCCCCTGTGATGAAAATACCTTTTATACTTAAATTAAATGTGTGTACAGTTAGGAAGATGTTTTATATTTAATATTTCTCAGAGGACTTAAGTTTTGATGGATTGTGGAAAATATAGTTACTTATGTTTTATCGAAATTCCTGGTGTGATTTTTAAAGCAGCTTGTTTTAAAATCACTGTCAATATTGGTGATTTTTGTTTAAATAAGGCTTCCTAAGAAATCACATGATTGGTGATAACTGCTTGCTTCTACAGGGGCTGTTTGAATAGTGATTGGCTTAGGGAATGTTTGGTTTTGGTATCTGGAATTAATTGGGGACAAGAAGCCAGCAAGGAAGGCCTGCCCAGCTAATTCATTCCATTTCCAAAAAGGAAACCCTCTTTTGAATTCAGTGGTAAAGTCATTTGTTATTTTAATAGAGTGACTGAAGGAATATAGCAATGTTGTATTTCCTGATTAAGATGTGTCTGTAGAGACTTCAGAGATAACCATGAATGATTTGGTCATATGTGCCAGAAGATAGTAATAGACATTCTACACTTTATCCTTTCACATTTAAGAATAACCCAATTAGCCAAAAAAAGCCAGAAAACCAATTGCTGCAGATAAATACCTCTTTCTGCTTTTCCAAAGTGTAAGATTGTGTTTTCATGTATGTTGTGGCAATATTTACGGGAATAAGCATTTATACTTCTCTATTATTAACTGTGCATGTTTATCACTATTTCGTTTCATTGAATAAGTTTTGTTTTGATAATAAACCAATAATTATTTATCTGGCTCAAAGATCTTATTTAAAATTTGATATTGATAAGGTGTCTGATTAACCATGTAACTGGAAAAACTACTTTAATTTTAGCTTATGACCTGTGGAATAGTGAAACTTCAGCAACAGTGCATACCTAATTGTCATAACATTCAATAAAACCTGAAGTTAATTCTGTTTCTTTCGCTACAGTTGATGCTTCACATACTGAGTATATCCTTTGTAGTAATAGATGGTAATGAAGGCAATGTGATTGATGGGTTTATGGGTTTTGAAAAAAACAGTTGATAAAGGAGCACAAAAGACCGATTAGCAAAAAATAAATATATGGAATTAAAACTGATGTGTTAGTGTAGATATGAAATTTTTTAGAAAGCAGTTGTGAATGTCTTTTTCCTCAGAAATGAGGGTAGTATAAACGACGGCTTCCTGCAATTGATACTAGGATAACACCTTTTTTGGTATATATTAATGACATGGATCTAGATACAATGGAGAAAGGTTTCCAGATGTAACAAAACTTGGGAATGTAGGAAATAGTGAGGAGGATACTAACAGACTTCAGGAGAATGCAGACAGTTTAGTGAAGTGGGAAGCCATGTGGCAGATTAAATTTAATACAGAAAAATGCGACATGAATCCCTTTGGCAGGAATAATGAGGAAAGGCAGCATAATCTAAATGGAACAATTTTAAAGAGGGTGTCAGACAAACAAGCCCAGGGATGTACCTACACACACATCTAAAGGTGGCAGGACATAATGTTGAGGCTCTTAGAACAACATCTGAGATCCATGGTCTTATAAATAGAAATGAGAGTTAAAGCAGGCAAGTCAGGTTAAGAGAGGTACTTCTATCTTGCAGCACCACTCATCAATTATTAAAACTTCAAATTAAAAGCCAGTCACAGATGCTGCACTACCATGTGAACAGACAGATGTGCAAGGAGCAAAGCCTGCCTCGAGTGGTGGTCCCAATCATCTGCCAAGAGGCAGTCTCCAAGGAAATGGTCTATTTTTGATGCT
Organism: Chiloscyllium punctatum; assembly: GCF_047496795.1. Taxonomy (NCBI): domain Eukaryota; kingdom Metazoa; phylum Chordata; class Chondrichthyes; order Orectolobiformes; family Hemiscylliidae; genus Chiloscyllium; species Chiloscyllium punctatum. The sequence continues at coordinate 55,336,074 of NC_092764.1, read as the reverse complement.
GCAAATGGGAAGACTTTTCCATTCCAATCATGTCATTTGGAAAATGGACAGGAAGTGATGTTGCTGACAAGGCAAGTGAATAGTTCTCCTACTGCCCACTTCTATATTTAACCCCAAATGTGGCAGATACTGCTTGGAAGGTTATAATGTCTTTTAAAAACAGAACTATTTACTGTTTTGGTTTTGATATCTCCTGGCTTTTGTAGCCCTCAGAAGGACTGGAGAAAGCAATATTAAAACATTGGCATTCCTGCAATTCAAGTTAGTTGTTGTCAATGATAACATGTTGCAAAAAGACAGAAAAGTTATCAGCTATGTAACTGAAAGTTCACTGAGTTACAACAGGACCTGGATAATATTGGGTGTACAAAAGATGGATATCACTTGTACCACATAAATGTCAGGTAACCACCATTTTGAACGAGAGAAGTCTTAATCACTTTCCCATGACCTTCGCTGTACTATGTTTTGCAAAGTCAGACAATGATCATTGTCCAGAAGTCAGACTGGATAAACTTCATTAGGATTGTAGTCACAACATCAAGACACAAACTGGAAATCTGTGGTGTGTGGTTCACCTCCTTAATTCTTTTGCTCCATTTACAAGGCTCAAATCAGAAATGTGATGGAATACTTGTCACTCACTGGGATGAAGAATCACTGAAAGCAGCAGGCACAAAACTGGTTTCTTCTTGAATTATCTTCTTTGTGAAGAATTCTTCTAGTCCTAGATCTAATTTGCTGTTGGTTACATCCTCTCCTTTTTCCTGGTCCGCAGATTGTACCTATGCCAAGTACAAACAGATGCAACTGTATAGCCCAGTCTGACAGCATTCAGAGAGCAGGATACTAATTACAATTTCAATAATCATCTCAATCCTGTTTGATGATCATTTTCACTTTAAGAATTTCAAGAACACATTGAATCATTGTTTCTAAACTAATGCAGTTTAAGAAAACCTTCATGGGATGTGGACATTTCTGGCTAGTGTTTATTGCCTGTCCCTAATGACCCAGAACATTACCTGGGTACTTGGAGAAATAGGAGAAAGTGAGGACTGCAGATGCTGGAGATCAGAGCTGAAAACGTGTTGCTGGAAAAGCGTAGCAGATCAGGCAGCATCCAAGGAGAGGGAGAATCGACGTTTCGGGCATGAGCCCTTCTTCAGGAATACGCTTTTCCAGCAACGCATTTTCATCTACTTGGAGAAATAGTCTAGTAATAATACCAAGGGATCATCACCTCCCCTAAATACTGTAAATTGTATAACAGACATCCTTATCATTCAGTTTTCCCCTCTGTCTATTTCACTTCTCTCCCCAGAAAAGCTGTCAGAGGTTAGCAGTTAGTGATTTCAGAGGCTCCCTTTGACTTACTATGATTTGACCCCAACTTAAGGCTGTTTTGACTTGACTGAAGACTGCTGACAATGATAACAAGTCTTCTGGCTTTCTGTCTGTACTAAATGATATGGCAAGACAGAAGTACTGTGAACCTGGCTGATATGGCATCAGAGGCCAAAGAGAAAAGACAAATCTGGGTTAGCATCCAAGTAGGCCCAAAGCGAGTGCTAAGAAAGTAAGTGAGCAGCTTGGAGAGTTTATGAGGCGGGGTCCTTGCAGCAGCATTTCAATGCTTGCTGCCAGTGTACCCTGAAGTGCAGCTTTTAAGTGTAAAGCATTCGCTAAGTTAATTTGGGAGGTGCAATGGGGTCCTGAGGAGCTGGCAGGTGTCATATGCCAGTGTACAAGGATGGATGTGGCAAGTGCTTTGAGATGTCTCACTCTCTCAGCAGAGCAGTCAACGGCTGTCTGGTGGTGTTTATTTTAAGTCACGGTATAGTCCAGTTTTTTTTTAAATGGTTAAAATTTAAAGTTTCTTTTAAGCGCCTAGCGGACTCGGAAGCTGGTGTCGCACTAGCTTACCTGGGAAGGTTTTTTCTTTATAAAAACGCGCAGGCGAGGAACCCAAGGCACTACAGGGGTAGAGCCTCCCACCCGCCCCCCTCCTCGAACCTAATAATAAGACCCGTTGTGATAAGCAGGTAAGTGCTGCATTTTGCTTGTTTGTTTCTTTAGATCCAGTTTTCTTTTTAAAGTTTACCTTTTAGAGGGATGGCAGCGAAGGCAGTGCAATGTTACTCTTGCAAGATGTTTGAGGTGAGGGAAGCCATTAGCGTCCCTGCTGATTACACTTGCGGGAAGTGCACCCATCTCCAGCTCCTCCAAGACCGTGTTAGGGAACTGGAGCTGGAGTTGGATGAACTGCGGATCATTCGGGAGGCAGAGGGGGTCATAGATCAGAGCTTTAGGGAAGTAGTTACTCCGAAAGTTATAGAGAGATGAGTGACAGTGAGGGGGACTGGGAGGAAGCAGCCAGTGCAGGGACCCCCTGCGGTCGTTCCCCTCAATAACAAGTATACAGTTTTGGATACTTGTGGGGGGGACGATTTACCAGGGGTAAGCAACGAGGTTCAGGCCTCTGGCACGGAGCCTGTCCCCGTTGCTCAGAAGGGAAGGGTGGTGAAAGGTAGAGCGTTGGTTATTGGGGACTCAATAGTGAGGGGCACAGATAGACGGTTTTGCAGGGATGACAGAGACTCACGTTTGGTATGTTGCCTCCCAGGTGCAAGGGTACGTGATGTCTCTGATCATGTTTTCTGGGTCCTTAAGGGGGAGGGGGAGCAGCCCCAGGTCGTGGTCCACGTTGGCACCAACGACATAGATAGGACGAGGGGTGAGGTTGTTAGGCAGGCTTTCAGAGAGCTAGGTTGGAAGCTCAGAGCTAGAACGAACAGTTGTTGTCTCTGGTCTGTTACCTGTGCCACGTGAAAGAGAGTCGAGGAATAGGGAGAGAGAACAGTTAAATGCGAGGATACAGGGGTGGTGCAGGAGGGAGGGATTCTGGTTTCTGGACAACTGGGGTTCTTTCTGGGGAAGGTGGGACCTCTATAAACAGGATGGTCTCCACCTGAACCTGAGGGGCACCAGTATCCTTGGGGGGAGGTTTGCTAGTGCTCTTTGGAAGGGTTTAAACTAACTCTGCAGGGGCATGGGAACCTGGACTGTAGCTTTAGGGTACAGGAACTTGAGTGTAGGGAGGTTAGGAACAAGGCATCGATAAACAGGATGATGGCTTGAAGTGTGTATACTTCAATGCCAGAAGTATAAGAAATAAGGTCGGTGAACTTGCAGCGTGGGTTGGTACCTGGGACTTCGATGTTGTGGCCATTACAGAAACGTGGGTAGACCAGGGACAGGAATGGCTATTGCAGGTTCCAGGGTTTAAATGTTTTAGTAGGGTCAGAGGTGGGGGTAAAAGAGGGGGAGATGTGGCATTGCTTGTCAAGGATAGTATTACAGCAGTAGAAAGGGTGATGGAGGAAGACTTGCCATCTGAGGTAGTTTGGGCTGAGGTTAGAAATAGGAAAGGTGAGGTCACCCTGTTAGGAGTTTTCTACAGGCCTCCTAATATCCCGAAAGACGTAGAGGAAAGTATTGCAAGGATGATTCAGGAGAAGAGTGAAAGTAGTAGGGTGGTTGTTATGGGGGACTTTAACTTCCCAGATATTGACTGGGAAAGCTATAGCTCAAGTTCGTTAGATGGGTCGGTGTTTGTCCAATGTGTGCAGGAGGGTTTCCTGACACAATATGTAGACAGGCCAACAAGAGGTGAGGCCATACTGGATTTGGTTCTAGGTAATGAACCAGGCCAGGTGTTAGACTTGGAGGTAGGTGAGCACTTTGGGGACAGTGACCACAACTCTGTGACTTTTACTCCCGTGATAGAGAGGGATAAGTGTGCACTGCAGGGCAGGAGTTATAGCTGGAGGCAGGGAAATTATGATGCGGTGAGGCATGACTTAGGATGCATGGATTGGAAAAATAGGCTTCAAGGGAAGACACAAATGATATGTGGAGCTTGTTCAAGGAGCAGCTATTGGGTGTCCTTGATAAGTATGTACCAGTCAGGCAGGGAGTAAAGGGTCTTGTGAGGGAGCCGTGGTTTAATAAGGAATTGGAATCCCTTGTGAAAGGGAAGAGGGCGGCCTATGTAAAGATGAGGCGTGAAGGTTCAGTTGGGGTGATTGAGAGTTATAAGGTAGCCAGGAAGGATCTAAAGAGAGAGCTAAGAGCAGCGAGAAGGGGACGTGAAAAGTCCTTGGTTGGTAGGATTCGGGAAAACTCTAACGCTTTCTATAGGTGTGTCAGGAATAAAAGGATGACGAGGGTAGGTATCGGTCCAGTCAAGGATAGTAGTGGAAAGTTGTGCGTGGAGGCAGAGGAGATTGGAGAGACACTAAATCAATACTTTTTGTCAGAATTCACTCAGGAACAGGACGTTGTTGCTGATGTAAATATTGAGTCACAAGTGATTAGAATGGATGGCTTTGAGGTATGTAGGGAAGAGGTCTGGGGAATACTGGAAAGGGTGAAAATAGATAAGTCCCCTGGGCCTAATGGCATTTATCCTAGGATCCTCTGGGTAGCTAGGGAGAAAATAGCGGAGCCATTGGCCTTGATTTTTATGTCGTCGTTGTCTACGGGAATAGTACCAGAAGACTGGAGGATCGCGAATGTGGTCCCCTTGTTCAAGAAGGGGAGTAGGGACAGCCCTAGTAACTATAGGCCAGTCAGTCTCACTTCTGTTGTGGGCAAAGTCTTAGAGAGAATTGTAAGGGATAAGATTTATGAACATCTGGATCGGAATAATGTGATCAAGGATAGTCAGCATGGTTTTGTGAAGGGCAGGTCGTGCCTCACAAACCTTATTGAGTTCTTTGAGAAGGTGACCAAGGAAGTGGACGAGGGTAAAGCAGTAGATGTGGTGTATATGAATTTTAGCAAGGCGTTCGATAAAGTACCCCATGGCAGGCTAATGCAAAAACTACGGAGGTATGGCATTGAGGGTGCATTAGAGGTTTGGATTAGGAATTGGCTGGCTGGAAGGAGACAGAGGGTAGTAGTTGATGGTAAAGGTTCATCTTGGAGTGCAGTTACTAGCGGTGTTCCACAAGGATCTGTTTTGGGACCATTGCTGTTTGTCATTTTTATAAATGACCTGGAGGAGGGGCTTGAAGGCTGGGTGAGCAGGTTTGCGGATGATACGAAAGTCGGTGGAGTGGTGGACAGCGAAGAAGGATGTGGCAGGTTACAGCGGGATATAGATAAGTTGCAGAGCTGGGCAGAAAGGTGGCAAATGGAGTTCAATGTAGCTAAGTGTGAAGTCATTCACTTTGATAGGAGTAACAAGAAGATGGATTACTGGGCTAATGGTAGACTACTTGGCAGTGTGGATGAGCAGAGGGATCTTGGTGTCCATGTACACAGATCTCTGAAAGTTGCCACCCAGGTAAATAGTGCTGTGAAGAAGGCATATGGTGTACTGGGCTTTATTGGTAGAGGAATTGAGTTCCGGAGTCCTGAGGTCATGTTGCAGTTGTATAATACTCTGGTGTGGCCTTATCTGGAGTATTGTGTGCAGTTTTGGTCGCCATACTGTAGGAAGGATGTGGAGGCACTGGAACGGGTGCAGAGGAGGTTTACCAGGATGTTGCCTGGCATGGTAGGAAGATCGTATGAGGAAAGGCTGAGGCACTTGGGGCTGTTCTCATTGGAGAAAAGAAGGTTTAGGGGAGATTTGAGAGGTGTACAAGATGATTAGGGGTTTAGATAGGGTTGACAGTGAGAATCTTTTTCCACGTATGGAGTCAGCTGTTATTAGGGGACACAGCTTTAAATTAAGGGGAGGTTGGTATAGGACAGATGTTAGGGGTAGATTCTTTACTCAGCGGGTTGTGAGTTCATGGAATGCCCTGCCAGTATCAGTGGTGGACTCTCCCTCTTTATGGTCATTCAAGCGGGCATTGGACAAACATATGGAGGTTATTGGGCTAGTGTAGGTTAGGTAGGCTTCGGTGGGCGCAACATCGAGGGCCGAAGGGCCTGTACTGCGCTATATTTTTCTATGTTCTATGTTCTATGTCAGCATCATGATGTAGGTCTGGAGGAACAAGCAGTGATTTGGAATCTCAGACTTCCATGTTGAGAATTCTCAACATCTAGTTTCCTCACAGTAGGAGGGTGCATATTAATGAGGCAAGATGTTCAGTTAGTTAGGCTGACAACAAGCAATAATCCCCTTAATAAGCATTTCACTGCTGCTGAGTCAGGACCTCATTTCAAAGTCTGGAATCTGTTAGGAAGTACAATATTTAAAGGCCTTGCTAGGATTTTCGTACAATTCTCCCAGATTTCTTGCCATAGTCTATGTCATTCAGGGCTTGATAAGATTTCTTCACTATTTGTAGATATGGCTGACCCCAGGCCTGCTGGAAGTATTTCAGTGTGATTCAAAGTGCCTGCCACTTTATCAACTGTTCATTGCTATTACTTCATGCATTCATTTATTTCAGGTAGAAATGAAGAGAGAGCTACCTGCACAAAGACAGATACACAGAAATTTCCCTTGACATGCTCCTCTAATCTCAGTTAACGTCACACATTAAGATGTTGGTCCAAAATCAGCAGAAAGTTGTCAATACTTGTGATTTTGTAACTCTAAATTTGATTTGGTATAAATAAAACATCTTCAGTGAGCCAGATACTAGCAGGTTTATTCTAAATTATGAAAACAGCATGTGATTTGGAAGCACAACCTTACCCTACACTGATCTCACTGTCACATTGACAATTCATCTCTTTAACAACAGGAAGGAAAGGAAGAAATGTACTCTTTTAGGGTTAGAGGAACCTCAATTATCCGACATTCTATTAATCGAATTTCAAATTATCCAAAAAAGATCGCGAGGTCCTGATGCTTAGCTAACTATGTTATCCAGCATTCGATTAACAGAACAAAATACTTCCCCCGCCCGTGTCCTTCAAATAATCGAGGTTCCTCTGCAGTCATTTATACTTTGTAACTCCCTATCTTTCTTATTTACAACATAAATTGTTAGCAATTAATCTAGGAGATTGTGAAAGATAAGTAATTAGCCTAATTTTTGCTAAACTTTTCTCCATTAAAAATACTTCCAAGACAGACTTACAGTAGGCTTGGAGGGTGGATGTTTCCGGATTCTGTTTGGTCTTGGCCTGCCTTTGGTACAATGCCTTAGTTTCATCCCTTCAATTGGCAAATCCATAAGAGAATCTGTAAACGTTGTCTCTGCATTTGTAGGTGTGTTATTTACAGCATTCATATCAGTAGAGATTGGTTGTGACTTGACTGTCAATAGTTCCATTGCTTCAAAATCTGTTCCTTCAAATTGTCTTTCTGTTTCTATGTCTGAGATTCCTGAAGGATAGATGATAAAAACATTTAGTTTTTGGCTACTCTTCTTTGAGCAGCAAGTAATAAATTTGTTGCTCATTATTTATTCTGTTTTACACATTCCACCATCCTCTGCTGAACTTCTGACTTGGACTGGGCTCCCCTGGTGTCCTTCTACTCTGGCATCTCATTCAAATGACTATTCATTATAAAACCATTCTCCCTATTTGAGTATCACATTCCAGTATAATCCTTTGCTCATGTACTCAATGTAATTGTTTTCTGGAGCCGCTGTTGCACGTGAATCAGTTTGGATGATTTTGCTCCTTTTACTCCTCTGAATGCCTTCACCAATTCTAATGGACCTTCTGACATCCAACTTATATTGGTAAGCTTAGCATTGAATGCAAATTAAACTTGGGGCTTTCCTGTTCTGGGTGCCTTCAGTGGATATGAATTTACTCCGTGGAAGAAAAGAACCTTTTATGTGAATAGAAAACCAAACCACTTTCTCAGACACTAGGAGGATCATTAGCTTCCCCTAACTTGCTACATTACAAAATCAGAAATCGCTGGAAAAACTGAGCAGGGGTCTTGGCAGCATCTGTGGAGAGAAAATAGAGTAAATATTTAGGATATAGTGACCCTTCTTCAGAATTGACAAACACAACTAAACCTAACTCAACATTTTGTTCCCAGTAATTTGCATGGGGTATTTTCAGGACAGTTAGTCACCTCAGACTTAAGAAGGAAGTTACACCAACACAAGTTAATGTGCCCACTGAACACCGGGTGTGTGATATTCAAGTCAGATGACCCTGACCTTTCCAGGAAATCCAGATATGACCTCTGTAAAGCCATTAAAGATACCAAGAGGCAATACCAGACTAAGTTGGAGACCCAAACTAATCATATAGACATCCACCATTTGTAGCAAGGCCTACATGACATAACAAGCTACAAAGTGAAGTAAAACAGAATAGCAGACAAATCTATATCCCTCCCTGATGTGCTCAATGCATTTTATGCTTGACTTGATGGAAGATCAGTAAAGCGGTGTCCCCTTTCCCCGACAGCATTGGATGCACCTGTTTCCACAGTTACCGCTGCAGATGTCAGATCAGCTTTTCTGAGAGTAGGCCCAAAGAATGTAACTGGGCCAGACAGAGTCCCCAGCTATGCACTCAGACCCTGTACAGAGTATTCGCTGACATCTTTAACCTCTCTTTACTACAATCTGAAGTCCCCAACTGTTTCAAGAAGATCACTGTCATCCTGGTACTACTGCCCAGTGGCCCTGACCTCTATAATTATGAAATGCTTTGATAGATTAGTCATGACCCATATCAAATCTAGCCTCCCAGCCTGCCTTGACCCCGTGCAATTGGCCTACTGTCACAATAGGTCTAAGGCAGACACCATCTCCCTAGCCCTACACCCATCCCTGGAACATCAGAATAATAAGGATACCTACATCAGACTTCGACTTATTGACTACAGCTCCGTCTCCATACTATAATGCCAACCAAACTCCGAGACCAAGGTCTCTGCTCCACCCGCTACAACTGGATCCTCAACTTTCTGACGAACAGACCGCAATCAGTAAGGATAGGCAACAGCTCTTCCTCCATGACAACCCTTAACATTTGTGCCCTGCAAGGATGCAATCTCAGCCCTTTATTGTACTCCCTGTACACTCATGACTATGTAGCCAAATTCATCCTAACTCAAGTTCATTGATCACCATTGTAGGCTGGATCTCAAACAATGACAAGACTGAATACAGGAAAGAGAGAACGTGCTTGGTGGTGTGGTGTAAAGATCACAATCTCTCCCTCATGTCAGAAAAACTGAGGAGCTGGTCATCGACTTCAGAAGGTGGAGGACACACTCCTGTCTACATCAATGGAGCGGAGGTGGAGAGGGTCGAGAGCATCAAGTTCCTAGGAGTGATGGTCACCAACAATCTGTCCTGGACCACCCACACTGATGCAACAGTCAAGAAAGCACAACAACACCTCTACTTCCTCAGGAGGCTAAGGAAATTTGGAATGTCCAAAAGAACTCTTACCATGCTTTACATATAAACCAAAGAAATTATGCCATCTGGATGCATCACAGCTTGGTATGGCAACTGCTCTGCCCAGAACTGTAAGAAACCTCAGACAGTTGTGAACACAGCCTAATCCAACACTCCAGCCAACCTCCCATCCAGTGACTCCATCTATGCCTCTTGCTGCCTTAGGAAGGCAGCCAAAATCATCAAAGACCCCTCCCACCCAGATTCTAATCTCTTCCATCAGGTTGGAGATACAAAAGCTTAAACACACATACCAACAGGTTCAAGAACAGCTTCTTCCCCACTGTTGTTAGACCTTTGGATGCACCTCTCAAATTTCAAATCTAATATTGATCTTGCTTCTTAAACACCTTCTCTGCAGCCATAATAGCTGTCTTCGCTATTGTATTTGTTACCCTGTCCTATTACCCTATGAACTTGGTATGGTATAATGTGACTGTACTGCATATGAAACAAAAAACTTTTCCCTGTACATGTGACAAGAATAAATCAAATCAAAATCAATGCATTCTACACCATTGGCTGATGTGAAGTAAAAAAAACCTTCCAGACCTATTTTCCTCTTCAGCAAGCACCTTGTCACCAAAACAAATGTTAAACTTATTGCACTGCATTTTCCTAAAATGTTGCTGCCAGCTTTTATGTGTATTATCTAATCTAAAGGGACTGATGACTCACTCTGCATCTGCTTCTTAGCTCTCCTCTCTGGTGGATATCATTCAAACTTCAGAGGAGTAAAATGTAAATATCCTTCTGTTTTAGGTAGATCTCTGCTCACAAATACATGGCAGACATATTGTCATAAATTTAATTAAAGGTCTGCATTACTACCAGCTATCTTAAGACCTTAAGGTGTAGAAGCAGAAGTCAGACCATCAAATCTGCTTCAGCATCAATGAAATTATGACTGATCTGATACTCAATTCCACTTTCTTGCCTCCCACCAAAGTGTGGGAATTTGAGGGGTGACATTTAGATGTTTGTAGAATTGTGAGGTTCATGGATAGCATGAGTCATGGGGGTCTTTTCTCTAGGATAAGATAGGGGGCATATTTTCAGGACGAGGAGTAAGACTGGGGGGACTACTTTTTCCACATAGAGGATCGATCGTTTGTGGAGTGAACTGCTACTGGAAATGGTAGATGCAAGTACAGTTACAACATTTAAAAGACATTTGGATAGGTACACGAATAGGAAAAGTTTAGAGGGATATGGGCCAACTGCCAGCAAGTGGGAAACTTGGTCGGCATGGACAAATTGGAGGGACTGTTTCTGCACTGCCTGACTATGTGCAACCCTTTATGCTGAGAATATACCTCTGGTCCTTGACTCCTCCACAAGGAGAAACAATTTTTCTACATCAACCCTGTCAAGTCTTCTAAGAATTCTGTATGGTTCAATAAGATCATCTTCTATTCTTCTATATTCCAGTCAGCACATGCCCAATCTACCCACCCTAAACCTCGGAAGATAGTCCCTTCAAACCTGGTAGTAGCACAGTGAATCTTTTTTTGACTGCGTCCAATATTAGTATGTCATTCCTTAGGATAAAGGGTCTATAATTGTTTACAGTATCCCAGCTGTGGATTGACTAGTGCCACGTACAGTTTTAGCAAAACCTTTCTACTTTTGAATTCTATTCCCTTTGAAATAAACATTCCATCTGTCTTCCCTATTACCCAGTGAACTTGAATGCTAGCTTTTGTGATTCATGAAGAGAACTCACAAGTCCCTCTGTTTTGTAGCCTTCTGCAGTCATTTTCCATTTAAGTCATATCCAAGTCTTCTTTTCTTTCTTCAAAGTGCATAATCTCACATTTCCCCAGATTTTATTCTAACTGCCAGGTTTTTCCCCCCCCAACTCATTTAACCTGCCCATATTCTTTTGCAGACTTGTGTCATCATTTGCCTTCCCATCTATTTCTGTGTCATCTGCAAATTTCCTACAGCACGTTCACTTTCTTCATCTAAGTCATTAATACATACTGTAAGTAATTGTGACCCCAGCACTAATCCCCATGGCACACTCCTAGTTACAACTTCCCATCCTGAAAATGCCCCTGTTATCCCAACTCTCAGTCTTCTATCAGTTCACTCCTCTAAATAACAAACTTCAGTGGTCTAAAATGTAAATTTACTTAATAAACAATGTAAAGTGTCCTTTTTTGAGTAAACTTCAATTTTTTTCCTTAATTCGGTTTCCCGCAAGGTATGGTGAATAACTATCAACATTTTATTAGAAAAGAGCAAATTACAACTTGGGAATATATTTATTAACCACAAGTTGATGGCAAACAATCTCTCACTGCCACCAACAATTGAAAATGTGGAGTGACAGTGGGCAAAAAACCTAGCTATGAGACTCAGCAACAGTGTAGCACTCCTACACTTGGCAGTTTTACATAAAGATGACTTGCAAAGGAGCTTTGAATTATTTGAGTTGCCAGCAGGCTTGAGTGAATGGGATGTCTACTATATTTCCCAATTGTTAAATACTGAGAGATTATACACTCTCAACATGTGAGCAAAGAATACAATCATATGTTCTAAGTTGTCTAACTCCTTTCCCTTAAATGTTATGATCTTGTAATTAGTATTGACTTTAATTGCTTATCTGGGCTAGAAACAGTCAGTAAAATCAGTTTAAATAAACGTTAACATGACCACTTACGGTTCAAGGCTGTGGTTGGTCTGATTCTTCTAGAGTGTATTGTCCTCCTGCGAAGCATAGACACACTCTACAGAAGAGACATTACATCTGTATTACTACTAACATTTAAAACTGAAAGCATTTCACCACTCTTCACACATTCTTAATAATTTGATTGGAATGTATAGTCAGGGATTTATAATTGAGTTAAAATGACCATAAACGTATCCTATTATGATTTATGTTACCTGCTTCATTATGTTATTGAAAAGTCAGTAGCCTCTGAACATAAGCATCCTCAACAACAACTTATACTTGTATAGAACCTTTAACATGCTAAATTACCCCAAAGAACTTAACAGGAGCATTATCAAACACATTTTAACAGCAAGCCTCATAGTAGATATTGGGCAGATGACAAAAAACTTGGTCAAAGACTTTGTTTTCAAGTGTCTTTAAAAGAAGGAAATAGCAGTTAATAGATTTAGGGAGGGAATTTCAGACATTGGCACCTAAACAGCTGAAAGTATGGCTGTCAGTGGTGAAGCAGTTAAGTGCATAGCAGCAGGGAGGCAAACGGATTGGAGTGATGGGATGGTAGCTTGCAACAATAAAATGGACAAGTGTTGGCTTTTGATGCGATGATGACAGCAGATTTAACCAGCAAGGTGTAAAGATACATGTTCGGGGATATATGTGTACTCCATCTCTCATCATGTATTCAAGAGTTTCAGTATGATCTCACCAAGTAAAGCTTTTCACTTCTTCCTTCAGGAAAATGTTAGTTTTCCCACCAATTCTGGTGATTGGCTCAGATTTATCGACTTCCACTTTTGATAGTACCATGATCGTTGATTAGAAACACTCATGCAACATACTTGTTAATAAAGTCCAGCTCAATTTTGACACAGTGTTGAATTTATTAAATTTGTAGATGAAAAAGGAATGATAAATAATACTGGTTTTCTGAATAACAAGTTATGGCAAAAGAACAGCATGATGTGGAAATTCAGTGCAAATGAGATTTTCTAATGCACTGCCCCAACAAGTTTGAATCTGAACCTTAAACAAATGTAGATATAACTATCTCAATCTCCTCCTCAGAGCGCAATTGAGTGTCATTGATGAAATATAGGGTTGAGAGTGTGCAGAATGGCATGGCTGTACTTAAACAATTAAGTCTGAGGGATTGAGCTATAGTTCACAGTGACACAAGAGAATTGGGTGGGCGTCCATTTTACGATATTTCCTATATATTATACAAATGAAGGTCACTCTTATCTGATGGCTACTGGTAACTGTAATCCAAAAAATAATCTCCACTTCCCATTGTCTCTCCCCATGGTATTTCAAGTACTTATCTAATTTCTCTTTCACTGAAAGAATGCTCTTTGCCTCCGCACTTTCTGTTGCAACCCTAATTGTCTTCTCAGTGATAATATTACATTAATGATACTTCATCAGGAACACGTGGTGCTCAAACCTGGTTTTGAACAGGTTCTACTTTCTTAAGTGATCATCACTCAACTAATGCATAATAGGTGTACAATTAGAATATTCAATAGGGAAATTGGATAGAAGCTAAACAAAAAGCTGAGGACAACTAGGCATCAATTTGAAGCCTGGTTTGAATATTTGTACCAAATTCTTCTGTGTTCTTCGGAGCCTAAAGCTTTATTAATTTATGCTGTAAATAATATTTGACTAAAGAAAACAACCTCAATCAGGATTCTACAGTTTTTGATGAGCCATGAAAAAGCAGCTTTTTCAACCCAAATCTTAACAACATTAAGGCATGAGAAGGAAGGCAATTCTGAGTTTAAGTCAATTTCATACTGGAACACCTGCTGTGAATAATACCTCAATTGGTGCCAAGTCATTGTTGGGTGAACTCAATAAATCCATGTTTCCATTAACTGTGATTTCGTCTTTCGAGGTTTCTGAACCTGCTTTGTCTGATGATGGTGTTTCATTTAGTGGTTTTGACGCATAAGATGCCTAAATGGAGAAACACTTAATTGAGTGTATCATTGAAATGGCAAGTAAAAATACTTAGTTATTTAAATTATGGAGTCAAAGAACTTAAGCACTTGAAGAGTGAAAAGACTTCTGATGAGATATTTGGGTTAGACATTCCGAGAAACTGTTCCGGCTCCATCACTATAAATACATCATAGATCAACTGCCTATCTTAGCTTTGCCTGATTGACTACAGTGGAATGGGCAAGTATATTGTATATACAACAGACAACTAACACAGTAGTTTTCTACCAAATGGGTTAGGTCAACCGTAGCCCTGGATTTTTCCATGCACTCTTATCCATGTACATACGTCTTCAGAGCCATGGCAATATGGAGGATTCTTAACATCTTACTGAAGTGACTGATCAAATCACTCAGTTGTCAAGAAGGTAACTACCACTTCTCCTCAAGGGCAATTAGAGGTGGGCAATAAATGTTGGAACATGGGCTATGTTAGCATGGCCATGAATTAATGGAAGAATAACATCATTCTGAATGTTTTGCTTTTACTTTTTGAGATAAGTACTTGAATACACAGATAAAAAAAATAGTTGGCACTTAGAATAACTTAATGGGTGGACTAACTGGCCTGCCCTTTTCAATTGACTATTATATACAAACATAGCAACAGGATTAAATTTCTTCAAAGCTATTTTTGTAACTTATACATAGACTTGTTTTTCCTAAAATGACCAGTGTGGATAAAGTCCTTAGTAGAAAAGGTTATAAAGCATAGAAATATCCATGGTAAAGGGAGGACCTTCATGGTAGGTAGGGGAGTGTGGTTCTATGACAGCCTGAGTAAGGGTGAAACTGGAACCAGGCTGACAGCCTCATAGCAGAGTAATGGAAGAAGAGAGCAGCTCAACTCCTTCAACAAACTAAGGGAGCAGTGAGAGGACGAGGAATGGGAACAGTGTTCCCTCTAAGCTGTGCAGAGATTGCACACTGACATCAGCGGCAGGAAAAATCACCAAGAATGTAAAATGGGGGGGAAGCTGCTGTAGGTGGAGGAATAGAGGAATGGGGATCAGGAAATTGGTTCCTAGTTCCTCTGGGAAGGTTGGACAAATGGGTGGTAGCTGTTGTGGGGTAATGTGTGCAGACAAAGAGCCTCCAACAGAGGGAGTGGAAATGGAGGCGTACACATGGGAAGATTGCAGTGGGTTGAATTAGGTGGAGGAGGGTCAGGGAGTGGGGCATGAAATAGGGATCATGAGGGTGTGTCCTACACCAGTGGCCCCTGTGAAGGGAATGGGCAAGATCTAAATGGTTCCTATACTGCAAAAATCATATGATTAGTTGTTTGTTTGGAAGTGACTGGGTGCAAGACTGGGAGCAAGAGAAATTGTGGATCCTTGGACTGACACACTACTTATACTTTTACTCAAATTGTATAGTTAAGTTTCTATTAAATTTAATTCCATCACTATAAATAAAAACACAAAACACAATGGAATGTATAGCAACACTCACAAGCTTCTGTTTAGCAATGGTTAGGTCCTTCAGAATGTGGTCCACAAAGTGGTCAATTAGAGCAGCAGTGACACTGAGCTTCACTTCACTGTCAACAGAAAACAAATACTATTCATTATTTACTAGAGCTAATCAAGAATTTTCTCTACCAGTGGAATCACCCTAGTAACAATTCTACAGGAAACATCAATTCTTTTGTACAAAACCAGTTTAACTTTGCACTGTGTGCTAGTTAGTAATGATTCTAAACAACACTAATATACTTGCAGCTCCATGGGCAGGAAAGAGTATACTGAGCATTGTTATCATGGGATCATTACTACCCTGACAATCCTGTAACTTCTGTAAATGCCCAATTTGGAAAAAAATACCTTAAAAAATGACCGGAAACAGATCAAATGTGCAGTAGAGATCTTATAGTTAGTTCCAAAGTGATAATTTAAAGAGTCTTCAACACCAACAAGATATATTGCAAATGTTTTAACATTTTCCTGATGGTTTGTGGACATAAACAGAAGTTCTCTTCACTCATCCGGGGTCGAGGGCATTGGCATGTTTGCACTTCACAAGTAGGCCAACAAACAAGTGACATTTTATTAGCTGGACATTTCTATCCCACTTTCATTATGAGCAAATCCATGGTATAAATAAAAAATATAGCACCATACTTGACAAAGAACAGTAGTCAAATATTACATGTTCTAACATAATTTGCCACTCTGCTTCCAGTGAACAGTCACGGCTGCAGCAGTGGATAAATTTCACAGTGGCTAGCTGAGGTCAGTATTCTGCACATTACTGCTAAGTATGCACTTTGAACCACAACTTTATGAGTCTCTGAATATCCACACAGGATTTGACGTTTCTAATTCCAATTCCTTTCCTCTCTCTGGTTTTTTAAAAGCAGCTTTGTGTTACCAATATCTACTACACATGGGACTGAGATTTTCACAGTTCATCTTACTTGTAATCCAAAGCCAAGAGAGAGGAAAATTATTCATTAACAAGTTCCAAGTTGCTAAAATAAGCCATTTTAATTCATAGTTTTCATAGTAATATATCCAAGCTCTCAGAAGCTCTCTTGTTTCAAAAATGAATTATATTAATACTTAATACTTTGACTTTTAAAATTAATTTGTTTTATTTTAACAGAAACAAAAACATTCTAACAGAGATGGGCTCAGGAAATTTTGGTTATTAAAAGGGAAATGAAATTTAAGGGGAATCAATTTTCATTAAATAGTTATGAATGAGTGAAGTCCATTGTCCCATTCTATACTTTTTTCTCTTGATAACCATTATAAGTTATGCACTGCTAAAAAGATGGTGAATCTCTGTTCAACTTAAAAAGGTGACGTTGAAAAATAAAATCAAATCTCTGTCAATAAACACTTTGAACAAAAACTTCTTCTTGACGTTACTTCTTTGTTAAATGGACTTAGTGAAGAATTAGTGAAACTCTGGCATGTAAGACTATCCAGACCTGAGTTTGTTCACAATCTCCAATCCAGCCTGTTCAACAATTACGCTCCTTGTAAAGTCCTTGGGGATGAAGTTTTTACTGGATACTTTGTTAGCCAGCTGCTCCTGAATATTGGCTTTCTGCACAACATTAGGACAGAGCATGCTGGTGGATTTCATGAGGGACTGAATGAGTGTCTAAGAAGAGAATGAAAAAGAAATCATTAATATTTTGAAAATTTTGTAACAACATAAAAATAATTTTAAGAATGATTGGACTCTTAGTAAAATGTACTTGTGCTGTGACACACTTTTATGGTTGCTTTTTGCAGGTGTCATGTCCAGAGTAGTATAAAACTATTGTTAACACTACCAGAAAAGATACCCAATACTTGTGTAACCTAGGAAACACTGAGTAGCATAGGAACAATGCTAAGTCAAAAAACATCTTGGCTGAAAGAGACAGATGAAGTTAGAATCTGTGTAACATATACAGAGAAACCTTATTAATCCGAAGGACATGGGCGGGGAGTATTTCATTGAGTTAATCGAATTCTGAATAATCAAATGTCAGTTAACATAGCTTAGCCAAGCTTTGGGACCTTGCCATCTTGCTGGATAATTTCTGATATTCGGACAATCGAATGCTGGATAATCAAGGTTTCTCTGTGTACAATTCACCATTAACTTACGATCAGTTCTTACCTCTATAAATAAACACACAACACTGCAGCCATTTTTATCATATACCTTGACAATCACAAATCTACCCTTGTGCAGCATCTATTCACATTTATAAAACTTGGAAGATAAGTCATGCAAGAAATGAGAAATGAGAAAACATTACACCCAGTATGTTATAAGTAAAACACAAATGTCCAGCTGCAACCCTTTGCCAAGAGTCTGAGTACTTCTGGGGGGATTCTTCTATTATAACTAATGTCCTTCTCAGTCCCATTCAGGCTCTGCAACCCCTGCTCAATATAGCAGCACTTCAGAGACTCGGAAGTTGTTAGTCATTGAAGACTTACTATGCCACAATGAAAACCAGTTCTCTTCTATCTTCACTTATCATGGCTCAGTCAAGCGTTGCTGCTCTGACAGAAGCAGAGCCGCTTTTTAGTAATGCTTCAGATAGATAAAGGAAATACATTTAAAGACATGACTCTCCTGCAATCAGGTAGCCTGGATTGAACTACCAAGGTAATTCATTCCAATCTGTGGCAGTTTTCCCTCAAACTGTACTCTTGAAATATGTTACTCTTCTCTGCATTCAACACTTTATAACCACAGAACACCAGCAAACTAGGCATGGCATTCTATCCACAGGATTCCAGGTAATTTAGCAAGCTTCAAGTGGACACCTATGCTGCTTCATCAAGAGATCTCATACCAACGAGTATTTGAGGGCGTGAAGTCTGAGGACAGCAGTTAGTTTTCAGTGAATCTTGACTCATCCCAGGAGCAGCAGACACAATAAACATTCTGGGACCATTATAATTTCCCCTCCAATAAAAAGTGACTCAACAGCCCAGAGTTAACTGATTAAAAGCTAACAACCAATTCACTTAAGCCTCACTTAGCACCTGATTCAGATTAAAACTTAATTTATATATTTGAATCTGAATATGATCCTAGATCAGGAAGAAAGGAGGAGGACATGGCCCGACCTACATCAACGGAGCTGAGGTGGAGAGGGTCGAAAATATCAAGTTCCTAGGAGTGACGATAACCAACCACCTGTCCTGGACCTCCCATGTCGATACCACAGTCAAGAAGATATGACAACGCCTCTTCTTCCTCAGGAGACTTAGGGAATTTGGCATGTCTTTAAGGACCCTCATCAACTTTTATAGATGCAACATAGAAAGCATTCTATCTGGGTGCATAACAGCTTGGTATGGCAAGTGCTCTGCCCAGGAGTGTAAGAAACTACAGAAAGTGGTGTGCACAAGCCAGACCATCATGGAAGCCAATTTTCCATCCGTGAATTTCATTTACACTTCTTGTTGCTGCGGAAAGGCTGCCAATATAGTCACAGATGTCTCCCACTTCGGTAATAATCTCTTCCAACCTCTCCCATCAGGCAGAAGATACAGAAGCTTGAACACACGCACCAACAGGTTCAAGAACAGCTTCTTCCATGAGATGAAACGGACCTCTCTAATTTCAAACCTTCCTTTTGTGCACCTCCTGTGCCAATGTAATCTTGCATGCCTTGCTCTGTCCAAGCGCCCTGTGATCTCTATGTCCTTGTTTACTATGACCTCCCTGTACTGTTCACAAGGCAGTCGATCAAATCAAATGGATACCATTTGCATTTAATATGCTTGTTACGTAAAGTTTACATTTATCCAGCACATATTCACACTCCAGAAGCTCAAGAAAGAAAAGTTGTAAGCATAGTAAACCCAGTACAATATAACTAAACCACAGCATCCCAGTCACAGTCCTTCTCTGGGAATTTAGTACAACTGGGAGGTTCACCTCTGAGGAAGTTAGAAAGCCACAAAGGGATCATTTCCATGTTTTACTTCTCTTTCAAGGCATACCGGGGACTCAAGGGTTAAACATTCCACTACCAAAGAGACTCACTGCAGTATCAATTGCATGTCTGTCCTCTTACAGTATAGACAGAACATCTCAGTAGGGAGGAGGCTGACTGAATCTTAGAGAAGGAATCTATTGGAGCCACACATGTGGATTCCTCTGCAGCTTCAGGCAACACTGATACCCTTAGACACAACCCTGTTGAACTGCCTCCTGCTCCCATTATCTTGCTTCCCCTCCATATTAGTATAGGTATGTGAATTGCTTATTGAGAACAGGCAAAACCCTTCTGTTTTAATCTCTTCCCATCAACACATGATCATGACGAATACGTTAATCAGTCCCTGTAATCCATTCACTCATTATCACGGGACATTGACATTCACCAGGCCTTGTAAAATTATAACTGCCCATCTTAAACAATGTAATGACAATCAACCATGTGACTCATAGACCTTTTGTATTATTCCTATAAAATGTACTGCCTTTGTGTGTAGAGCAGAGATTCGTGGAGCAGTGTCACCACAAGTAGACGCACACTACTTTTGGGGACATTGAGAATCTCTCACTGGCTGTCCAATAACAAAGCATCTGCTGTTGTACTGAAACTTGTGTTGTCCAGATTTGTGGAACAAAATGTACATCAATATTTGGTGCCATGACTCAGATCTCAACATAGGGAACATCTCACTGGACTGAGTAAGTGACTTGAAAGTCTGAATTGAACAGAACAGAGCCATAAGGGCACCCTGGGGCATTTTACCCCAGAGTGCTCCATGTGTTCAGCCAGGCAGTCTGTCCCTAGCCTAATGGAACTAGTACCTTGAAGAGGTCGAATGAACCACCTGGACCCAGCTTGTAAGGTAGGAATGTTTTGTCAGATTGCTCTGAATTGCTGCAGGGTGACATTGGCTACTCTGTATCGTTCCTGTAAGAAAAAGGTTGGAACTGTGGACTCTGGTCAGCGAAGTGTTCATTACTACCTGACGGATTCGGTTTAGGGAGCTGCCTCTTGCAGATATAGCTGATGGAAATTAATATATAATAAGGAAAGAGGGCAGGCTCATTCAATTTCTCACCTGCAGTGTTGATGTGGCCGGTGGAAATTGTTTATAGCAGAGCAAGGAGTCATAAGGTAAAATGGGACAGTACCTCTATGTAGTTGGGAAGGGGGATAATCTGTGAGAAAATAACTGCTCAGGAATATGGTTATAGGGGTTGTAGGCCCCTCTGAGAGATTGGTCATTTTGGTAAATTGTTATATACAAATTAAAGGATATCCAATTTGAATTTTTGATTGATTGTGATGGTATGTGTGGTGAAAGCTTTCACTTGAATGGTGAATTGATTCCCAGGGACAAGTAAGTCTTGTCTCACTGAGAAGGGTGGCCACGTGCGGTCTGCCATTTCAGGAAGGACACAGAATTGCCCCGTTGCAAGAGTAAGGTGGGGGGTTAGATGAAATATAGAGGGTGTGCGCGGAGACACTTTGTGGGCTAGGATTCATGTGATCCAATGTCTGCATGCATTTGGGAAGGTGGCTGGGGGTCATCAGTCCCCTAAAATTAAAGAAATCGCAGACAACATCCCGAGAGCTGTTTCGGGAGGCCCTCCCAATGGCCCATCGCCCTATTCCCCTCAGTACCCCCAAAGTTACCATCAGTGCTGAGCAATCTGACCTTCGGGTGGATGAGGTCGTTGCTTTGGTCACTCCCAGCCACGCAGGGGAGGCTGTTACAATTCTCGATACTGGGCGACAAGTTACATGTGTCAGTACTCAACAGGGTCCTCGTGTCTGGACGGAAAGTGATGGTGATTTGTGAAGGTTATCTGCTCATTTCTTCACAAAAAAAATTTAAACCTAACACTGAGGAAAATCAACCCAGACTTTAATATTTGTTCACCAAGTGGAGGAATTACAGTGAACTTCATACAGTTCAATTAAAAAATTGCAAAACAGAGTATAAAGGTAGATCTGGATATACCAAACCAACATATTGTTTTCAGAAAATGATACTGGTTGAATTGAATATTTTTTTCGGACTCATTTACCTCCACATAATTTTAAGACTGCTGCATCTTCTTTATCAGTATGGAATGCCTTTTGTAGCTTTATTCTGTGTCAATTTCCCTTCCTCACTGAGAACTGAAGTGTCAGTTCAACATTATCTTGCAAAAAAAATCATGTTAATAAAAGTTAAGATATTGTTGTAAAAATCTGTGTCTTTGGGTTAGTCATTCTTTGTGCATATGAAGCATCTTGACAAGACTTTTATTAATGCTGTCGCAGTCATTTCAAGGCCTAGGACAGTATAAAAGAGCAACGACTGATCATAATTGCTTGAAAAAAAAACAAATTGGGGATTTAAATTGAAAGACTAGAATCAGGTAATTATAATGGAGTCCAGAGTTGGAAACTGTGCACATTCTACATTATAGCACTGGATTTTGTTTAAATGAATTTCCAGTTTATATTGAAGACTCTTAGCAAAACTCCTACTCGACAGGAGTTGAGACAGATGTTGAGAATCTCTCGCCGGCTGTCCGATAATAAAGCATCTACCGTTGTTCTGAAACTTGTGTCATCCGGATTTGTGGAACAAAATATACAACAACACGTCTGCTTCAGGAAATGTAGTTCCAAGTCCTGTTCAGTTCCTCATTTGCAGTTTTGAATCAAATAGCTCAGTTTTCCAGGCAATTCGATGAATTTTCACTACTGAAAAACAGTTTTCAATTTATATATCCACAATTGCTCTGTGCAAACATGAGCAGATCAGTGCTCTTACTGGAAATGCTAATTGCTTCAGTGGAGGATCTATGTAGTTCAATCACATCAAAATTTCAAACATTCTAAACTCTGTCTGGTTAAAGAAGAAAAAATGGTTGGTACCACGTTAACAAATCAGCCTCAATGTCCTGAGGAGAAGGCTCAAATAAAATCTCTACAGCAGATCAACTCGATGAGAACCCACAGAAACATCAAAAGTGATAAAATGAGACAGTTCAGCTGCAAAATGTCAAATGGAGGTCAACTCATTCACATTTTCTTTAGTATAATTGAAACAGTTGTAGAAGAAGACAACTTCTCCTTTCCCCACATAGTGCAGGATTGTAACACTGGTGAAACACAAAAGATTTGGAGGTGCCAGTGTTGGACTGGGGTGTACAAAGTTAAAAATCACACAACACTAGGTTGTAGTCCAACAGGTTTAACTGGAAAGCTAGTGCTTCCAATTAAACCTGTCGGAGTATAACCTGGTGTTGTGTGATTTTTAACTTTAAAAGCAAAAGAGTTATGTCTTTTGGAAGATAACAATCTGCACAAATTCTGTGGGGAGAAAATGGTTTGCAGAGTTTTTAAAAATTCAAATCGGCCAGATAGCTGATTCATACCTGGATTTCTTCATTTACAGCCTGGGAGACTTCTTCAGCAACTGACTCCAGCTTGTGTTGTACCGTTCTTAGTAAAGGTGGAGTGTTACCCACTTGGTACAAGGTTGGTAACACCTGTAAAGATAGAAAGAGAAGAACAGCTAGAAACTCCCAGGAGTAAGTAAAAACATTATCAATAATTTTAAAAATGTTAAAATGAGCTTTTAAGGTTTCATAACACAACCCCTCAATTCTTTACTTCTTGGGAAAGTTGACAATAATGAATAGGCGTGCCTAAGATCAAGTTACAGGAATATACCTGTTGGGCAATGACATAAGCAGGGGCCAGATTTTCTTTGACCTTGTTAATTAATTGGAATACAAGAAAATATGAAGGTCATCTCAGGTCATTCAGCCCAGCAAAGTATTCCACTTTCTCAGCCTGCTGTGGCTGAGTGCCCATAAAGCTGTATTCCTAACAAACTACTGTTGGAAAATTTGTGATCATTGGGATTGCAGAATGTTACAAGATGAAACCAACCATTCAGCCTTTCAGGACTGCATATCACCTCTGCACACAAGAGATCTCTAAATGCACCCTTGCTCATCTACACTGCCCTACTTCCCCCTTGCCTCACTTAAATAAGTCTCAAAAAACAGGGAGACATGCTATAAACATATAATAGGATTGGATTGTCTGTCTCCTTTCTCAGTAAAATGACTAATGCATTCTTCTTTTAAATATCTTATAACTGGACAAATATTTCACTTTTAAAACAAATAGAAGATGAGGCATAATTTTTCCAAATTTATGAATGCACAAGAACTGAGAATATATGAAGCTATAGTCTTGGTCAGGGATGGTATGGCCACATTATATACCTGCCAATTTTCAGAAGATGGACAATTCCATAATCAAAATGCTGCCTATTTTAAGCTAATGCTGACAGATTAATGTTGTTACTTTTTCCCCTAAAAGTAATTCTTGATTACATACTGAACCTGTAACTGCACAATCAATCTGAATTAACTGAATTGTGCAGTAATCCAAAGTGGCCAAACTTGGAGAAGTTCAGATTCATGTTTTAGATTTATTCATACTAATAATTAAATCATGATCCAAGATAAACTTTACCATATAATGACAAAATAAGTATCAAGCATAAAATATAAAGCAAGGACTGCAGATGCTGGAGGTCAGAGTCAAGAGTGTGGTGCTGGAAATGCACAGCAGGTCAGGCAGGAGAAACAATGTTTTGGGTATAAACCCTTCATCAGGAATGAGGCTTGTGGGTCGGCGCTGAGAGATAAATGGGTTGGGGGGAGGTAGCTGGGAAAGTGATAGGTGGATGAAGGTGAAGGAGAAGGTGATAGGAGGGTGTTGCCAAGTTGGAGCTTTGGGACTGTGTTAGTCTCAGGGGAGGGGAAATGAGGAAGCTGTTGAAATCCACATTTATCCCATGTGGTTGCAGGCGGAATATGGGGTATTCCTTCTCCAGGCATTGGATGGTGACGATTTGGCGGTAGAGGAGGCCTAGGACCTGTATGTTCGTGACAGAGTGGGAGGGGGAATTGAAGTGTTCGGCCACGAGGCAGTGGGGTTGGTGGGTGCAGGTGTCCCAAAGATGTTCTCTGAAATGATCCACAAAGCAGCTTCCACTCCAACCTCAAATTGACCTGGAATCAACTTTACCAAAACCTTCCACCCAGACCTCAAATTGAACCCCAACCCTCCCAACGCAACAAGGACAGAACACCCCTGGTCCTTACATTCCACCCCATTAACCTCCGCATTCAACGCATCATCCTCCGCCACCTCCAAACGGACCCACTGCCATAGATATATTTCCCTCCCCACCCCTATCAGCATTCCGAAAAGCCCATTCCCTCCACGTTTCCCTCGTCAGGTCCACACCACCCACCAGCCCACACCCCACTCCTGACACCTTTCCCTGCCACCACAGGAAGTGCAAAACTTGCACCCACAACACTCCCCTCACCTCCATCCAAGGCCCCAAGGGATCCTTCCACATCCATCAGAAATTCACCTTTACCTTTACCTATGTCATCTACTGCATCCATTGCACCCGATGTGGTCTCCTCTAAATTGGGGAGACAGGACGCCTTCTTCCCTTCAACTCCCCCTCCCACTCCGTCAAGGACAATCAGGTCCTGGGTCTCATTCACTGACAAACCGTTACCACCCGATGCCTAGAGGAGGAACGCCTCAGATTCTGCCTTTTGACCCTGCAACCACATGGGATAAATGTGGATTTCAACAGCTTCCTCATTTCCCTTCCCTCAACACTATTTCAGTCCCAAGCCTCCAACTTGGCAACACCCTCCGGACCCATCCATCACTGCCCCCTCTCCCCTCTGAACTATCACCTTCTCCCTCACCTTCGTCCACCTTTTGCTTTCTCAGCTCCTTCCCCCCAACCGCATCCCCCTCCCATTTTTCTCTCAGCCCCAGCCCACAAGTCTCATTCCTGATGGAGGGCTTATGCCCGAAACGTTGATACTCCTACTTCTCGGATGCTGCCTGACCAGCTGTGCTTTTCCAGCACCACACTCTCAAATAAAATATATACTCATTAAATATATATTCTTCTTGGGAACTAAGTTAATTGAAATGAAGCTACAAATGTGCAAGAAAAGCCTGGACTGAGTGTACTACAGAGTTTTAAGATATTGCTGCTACCTTGAGTATGAACAGTTTGAATATTTTCAGTCATTGAACAGTTTGAATATTTTCAGTTAATCAGGGACAGCCAGCATGGATTCAGGACAGGTAGGTCATGCCTGACAAATGTCACTGAAATGTTTGAAGAGGTGACTAACGGAGTGGATAGGGGAATGTCTGTGGATGTGGCAGATGAAGTTTGACATTATCAAGTGTGAGGTTAGCTATTTTGAACCAAAATATGATCGATCAGGGTAATTTATAGATGGGCTGAAGTTGAATACAATGGATGTCCAAAGAGACTTGGGGTTAAGATGCGTAGATCTCAAAAATCTCATAAACAGAAAATAATGAAGGAAGTTAACACAATCCTTACAATTATATCTAGAAGAGTATAAGGATGCAGAGGTCATGTTGTAGGTATACAAAATCCTGGTTAGATCCCACTTGGCGTATCAGACCTTAAGGATATATTAGCATTGGAGGGAGTAAGACTACAGTGGCAGGGTAGATAAAGATAAATTATTTTTATGGTTTGGGATTCTAGAACTAGGGGTCACAATCTGAGAATTAGAGCCAGACCATTCAGGAGAGATATTAGGAAGAACTTTTGCAGAAAAGGGGTGGTAGATGTTTGGAATCCTTTTCCATTGGAATCCTTTTTCCATAAACGGCAGTGGATGCAGGCTCAGTTCTTAATTTTAAATCTGGGATAGATAATGTTTTGTTAAGCAAAGGTATTAAGGGATATAGCCAAAGGCAGGTATATGGAGTTATGCTACAGATTAGCTATGACCTCATTGAATGGTCAAACAGGCTCAAGAGGCTGAATGGCTTGCTCCTGTTCCTATGATAGTCCTCAAAGTATTTACAATCTACCTGACTGTGACTATACATCTCAAAGATCAATTGGACTCTGTTATCAGAACTAAATACTTCCTTAAATGAAAAAAAAACTCACCACCTTGCCATAAACTAAACTGATCACCACAGAGAAATATGATCTGCAGTTCAACAATGTCATTGACTACTCTGATCCAAGTTTGTCAACCTGGGAAACACGACGGCTCAGCGCCAGGGACCCAGGTTCGATTCCAGCCTTAGGCGACCGTCTGTGTGGAGTTTGCACATTCTGCCCATTTCTGCGTGGGTTTCGTCTAGGTGCTCTGGTTTGCTTCCACAGTCCAAAGGTGTGCAGTTTAGGTGAATTGGCCATGCTAAATTTCCCATAGTGTTCAGAGATGTGTAGGCTAGATGCATTAGTCAGGAGAAATGTAGAGCGATTGGGTATGGAATGGGTCTGGGTGGGTCTTGTTGGGCCTAATGACCTTTTCCACACTGTAGGGATTCTATTCTCTCGATCTTTTAAATTCTGCCGACAAGAAACTGAGCCCGTCCTTGAATGCTGCCAAAACACAACTCACATCAACCCAAATATTTCCATGCATCTCCGGAGACTCTGGAATATGCTGAGCACTTCTGACACATTGGCAGCTTCATTTCTCAAAGATCACATTTGATGTGGACAACCAACACCAGATTAGTTGCACCAACTTGGCCTTCTATAAGCTATAGCAGCAAGTATATGACAACAAAGGCCTCTGCAAGTCAACAAGACCCCCAGCATACTGAGATTTGTCATCACTATGCTCTAGTATTGTAATGGGGCCTGGACTGTGTATGGGCAACCCGTGACAGCAAAAGAGAAATTCTAACAGCAGTGTCTCTGCTGCAGCTTTCAGATTCAATGAGAGGAGAGTCAGACAAATGACAGCATTCTTCCTGAAGCCAACTGAAAACCATCTTCCCCACCATATCCTGTTTACTAAATTTTCAAAATAGCCAATGTTTCAAATAGGACAAAGAAAATGCTTCAAAGACATTATGAAGCTTTCCATGAAGTACAAAAGCATTAATGATTAGAAGAAGCTTGTTTCAAATGGTAACAAGCTGCACCGTGCTTTGAGTGATAAAACCTTAATGATTGAGGACAGTAGCAGCAATGAAGGAAAAAGGAAGCACATGCTGAACTCCAGAACTTACTACAGAGGAACCTCGATTATTCGACATTCGATTATCCGAATACTGGATTATCTGGCAAGATTGCAAAGTCCCGATGCTTGGCTAAACTATTTCATTTGGCATTCGATTATCTGAACAAAATACTCTCCATATCCTTCAGATAATCGATGTTCATCTGTACTATGATGAGGGTTCATAATATATTATTATTATTAGTTATAGTCATAGAGATGTACAGCATGGAAACAGACCTTCAGTATTATTTGGTCATCTGAGTTCTACAGTAGAGGAAACATAGATTTTTGTTTTTAGTTCTATTTAAAAAGAAAGACAGTCCTTAACAAAGTCAGAAAGTAGTTTTGAACAAGGAAATTAAAAATTTCCAAAATGTTATGTGACTTTAAATAAGTGAACAGCAAGTCAGCTGGGAAGAGAAGTGTTTATTGATGTGTTTTACCATAGAGAGAGATATATAGAAGGGCTGGTTCATTCAGCCAGATGAACCTTCATTCAGACAGAAGCACATCATTTCAGAGAAAGGATGACTTTAACAACAGAAATGTTGTTATTTGCAAACCAAATAGTAAGAGCTGGGGGAAAAACCCTGGAGGCTGTTTAGAAGAAAGCCAGAAAGAAAGTATTAAAGAGAAAAATAGCCTACAACGCTATGGAGGCACAAGATTGAGAAAATTATGATAAGCAGTAAGTGAGCTGAGTCAGCATCTCATTTAATGATCTCAGGAAAAGAGGACAAAATGAAAGTAGATATTTGCTGAAAAGAAACCTATCAAAATGGAGTTAAAAACTCACAAAAGGTCAGTCAACTGTGGCTGACAAAGAAAGTTAAGGATTGTATGGGATTAAAACAAAAAGCTTATAAACTGATAAGAAAGGATAATAAATGAGGATTGGGAAGTTGTAAAGAATACAGCAAAGGAGGACTAAGAAACTAAAACAGAAATCACTGGAGAAACTCAGCAGGTCTGGCAGCAGTGGATAGAAAGCAGAATTAACATTTCAAGGCCAGTTGCCCTTCTTCAGAACAGATATTGGGTAGGAAAAGGTGGTATTAAGCTGATAATGAGGGTAGTGAGTAAGTGAAAATGGGTTGGTGGTGCTGAAAGCAACTCGTTTCATGATAGAACCTGGGATGTAGGTTTGGCAGATGCAGTAGAGGCGGAGGAATTGAGAGTAAGGGATTGCGTTTTTACAGAAGGCAGGGTGGGAGGAGGTGTAGTCCAGATTAGCAACATTAAAGTACATGGGATAGGAGTAATGCACAGTCATGGATTAAGTATTGCCTAACAGACAATAAAAGGAGAGTAGAAATAAATGGATCATTCTTGTATTAGCAGACTGTGACAAGTGGGATACTGCAAGAATCAGTACCTGGTCCCCAGCTGTGGAGACCCAATGTAACTTTTCCAAATTTGCAAATATACAAAGCTGAACAGAAATGTGTGTTTGTGAGGAAGATGTAAAGTAGCTTCAGGAGCATTTGAACAGGCTTAGTGAATGGGCAAGAACATGACAGATAGCGTATAATGTGAAAAAATGTAAGGCTACCCACTTTGGTGGGAGGAGCACGTGTACATAGTATTTCTTAAATGTTAAGAGGTTGGAGAGTATGAATGCGCAAAGGGACCTGGGTATACAAGTCAATAAGTTCCTGAAGGCTAATGTGCAGAAGTTTCAAGCTATTAGGATGGCTAATGAAAGCTTAGTCTTTATCATTGTAGGGTCACCCAGAAGATTAAAATGTTTGGGATCCATGGTGACTTGGCCACTTGAATTCAGAATTAGTTTGTCCACAGAAGGCAGAGGGTAGTGGTGGAAGGGTATTTTTCTGGCTGGAGGTCCATGACTAGTGGTGTTCCATGGGGATCCATACTGGGACCTCTGCTGTTTATATACATGTGTCTCAGATGAGTGGGTTAGTAAGTTTACAGATGACACAAAGATCAGCAGAGTTGTGGATAGTGTAGAAAGTTGTCAAAGTGTACAGTGGGATATAGATTAGTTGCAGATATGGGTGGAGAAATGGCAGATGCAGTTTAATCCTGGGCGGCACGGTAGACAGTGGTTAGCACTGCTGCCTCACAGCACCAGAGACCCGGGTTCAATTCCCGACTCAGGCGACTGACTGTGTGGAGTTTGCACATTCTCCCCGTGTCTGCGTGGGTTTCCTCCGAGTGCTCCGGTTTCCTCCCACAGTCCAAAGATGTCCAGGTCAGGTGAATTGGCCGCGCTAACTTGCCCGTATTGTTAGGTAAAGGGGTAAATGTAGGGGAATGGGTGGGTCGGTGTGGACTTGTTGGGCCAAAGGACCTGTTTCCACACTGTAAATCTAATCTAATCTAAATGTGAGATGCTATAATTTAAAAGATCAAAAGTTAAGGAAAAGTATACAGTTTCTAGTCGGATGCTGAACAGCATTGATGTACAGAGGGATTTTGGGGTTCAAGTCCATAGCTCCCTGAAAGTGGCCACACAAGTAGATAGGGTGGTAAAGAAGGCATATGGTAGGCTTGCCTTTATTAGTCAGAGTATTGAGTACAAGAGTCAGGATGTCATGTTGCAGCTTTATAAGATTTTGGTTAGGCTGCACTTAGAGTATTGTATTCAATTCTGGTCACCACATTACAGGAAGGATGTGGAGGTTTTGGAGAGGGTACAGAACAAGTTTATCAGGATGCTGCCTGGATTAGAGGGTATGAGGTAGAAGGTGAGGCTAGAAGACTCGGGTTGTTTTCTCCAGAGTGGCAGACGCTGAGGGGAGACTTGATAGAGGTCTATAAAATTATGAGATGCATGGATAGGTTTGACAGTCAAAATCTTCTTCCCAAAATTGAAATGTCTAAAGTGAGAAGGGGTAAGTTCAAAGGAGATGTGAGGAGCAAGGACTTTGTTTAAAAGCAGAAAGTGGTAGGAGTGTGGAATGTACTGCCAAGAATGATGTGGAGGCAGACACAATAGAGGCATTTAAGGGACTTTTAGGTAAGCACATGAATATGCAAGGAATGAAGGGATATGGACTAAGGACAGGCAGAGTTAGTTTAGTTTTGCATCATTTTTGGCACATCATGGGCCAAAGTGCCTGTTCTCGTGCTGTACTGTTCTAAGTTCTATATGAGGGTTTAAGCAAAGGATGTGTGTGCAGTTTTCTTATTGTTCTCTTATTTCAGAAACAATATTATTCCCATAGAACGAGTGCAATAATGGTTCACCAGATTTGTTCCAGGGATGGCAGGACAATTCTATGAAGAGAGATTGGGCAAACTGAAGTCTTGAAGAATGAAACATGATTTCATTGAAACCTCCAAAATACTTAAAGGGATGGACAGGCTGGATCAAGTTAAGGAGTAAGAACCAGGGATACAATTTAAAAACACATTGAGGACTGAGAACAGGAAAAATGTTTTTGCTCAAGTGGTTGTAGATCTTTGGAATTCTCTACCGTGAGGGCTATGGAGGCTCATACTTTGAGTGAAGTTTGCTGGATTTTGGATTATTAATGGTGTACTGAGATGTAGAGATATTGTAGATAAAAGGCATTGAAGTATTTGGTCAGCCATGAGCATATTGAATGATGGAGCAAGCTTGATGGGCTGAATGGCCCATTCCTGTTCCATGTGCCAGTGAACTTGATGCTTTAGTTTGGATATGGGGATGGCAGTTGACTGCTGTTTGGTTACCTGATTGAAGATATCCTTCTTTCTGATATCTTCAGTCAGCCATTTTTGAAATAATTCTTGTAAATTTCAACTAATCTGTAAATAAATTTAATGTACTTTTGTTAAATGTTTATTAGCAATTTCTTGTGAATATGTTCAGTGACTGTGACCTCAGAGGTAAATAAAAAGTAAAATTTCCTGTCATTCAAGCATCAAGTCATTCTGGGATTTGACTGGGATCTGACGCCAACGACATGCAAGTCCTGGGTCTCCTCCACTGCCAAACTCTAGCCACTTGACGCCTGAAGGAAGAATGCCTCATCTTCCACCTGGGAACCCTCCAACCACACAGGATCAATGTGGATTTCCTCATTTCCCCTTCTCCCCACCTCAATCCAGATCCAACCCTTCAACTAGGCACCACCCTCTTGAACTGTCTTACCTGTCCATCTTCCTTCCCACCAATCCGCTCCACCATCCACTCTGATGTATCACCATTATCCCCCCCCCCCACCTATCACATTCCCAGCTACCTTCCCCCCAACCCCACCCCCTCCTATTTATCTCTCAGCCCCCTGTGGCATCCCCCCCCCCCCAATTTATGATGAAGAGCTCATGCTCAAAATGTCGACTCTCCTGCTCTTTGGATGCTGCTTGACCAGCTGTGCTTTTCCAGCCCACACGTTTTGACTTTGTTCAGTATTAGCATCAACTGGAATCATAACATTTCCTTCAAAGGAGATCTGGTCCAATGTGTTCAAGATCATATTGGTCACAAATAAACCTGTTCAGTCAGATGAAGATCCATGACAGAAACATGTAACCCCTGAGTAGGGATAGGCAATGTGTCTGTATCATTATATAACAACAGTGATACACCATTCCGGTAGCATCCTGAAGGAAGATGATACATTTAAAAATATTTAGCACATAAAATGGTAGCAGCCTTTTCAAGGACTCACTGTGGTTAATGTCTTAGCATCTTTTATGATTTCTTCAGCAAACACTACATCCTCTTGCTTTTCTTTCATGGAGTCCTTGTTAATGATGTTCAAATTTTCTTCCACCAGATCACACATGCTGTCCACCATCTGTATACAAACACATTACTGTGTATTCAGTTGATCTCCTTACAGTATACATGTCCTACATAGGGTATGTATTTTTTGTTGTAATGTTTGGTCCTATTTTTCGGTTAACAGATATTATGTCAAAATTGGTATGTCAAAAATTCCCATTCAATTTTGCTAAGTAAACTGTAACAGGCTAGTTTTAAGCTGACGACTGTGTAGCTCTGTAGAGTACATTTCTTCTTTCCTCTTCATCACCTTCTGTATTTAAACTAAATCTTATATTCAGTATCTAATCATGAATGAGTTGTTAGTACCTTACATCAGGCATAACGTTGAGAAATACAAAAACATCAATTCAGCTTTAACTTCACTTTAGTGGTTTGATCTCAGCTCTGGCAATATCATACCTGTAAAACTTAACTTTAAGATTTTTAGCTTCATTAACACAAGCTTTACTGCAGTGTAAATTAACTCAATGTTTTCCTTCATCCGGGTTACTATTATTTGTCATATAAAAAGAGAGCAGAAAAATAAGGGGATCGATTGAGTGGGGAAGAATTACCCCTGAGTACTCTCAGCATAAACATGGAAAGTGGCTTTATGTTTATGCATGATGTCCCCAAGGGGCATCATGTAGAAGAACAAGAGCATGGGGCTGAAGAAAGATTCTTGAGGCAAGAGAAGTAGCAAATTTACCTTTCGACAACTAAAGCAAGCCATTAGAGTCATAGAAATGTACAACACAGAAACAGATCCTTCACTCCAACTTGTCCATGCCGACCAGCTATCCTAACCTAATCTAGTTCCATTTGCCAGCACCTGGTCTACATCCCTCCAAACCCTTCCTATTCATATAGCCATCCAGATGTCTTTTAAATGTTGCAATTGTACTAACCTCCACCACTTCCTCTGCCAGTTCATTCCATAAACACACCACCCTCTGTGTGAAAAAGAGGCCCTTAGGTCCTTTTTTATATCTTTCCCCTCTCACCTTAAACCTGTGCCCTCTAATTCTGGACTCCCTCACATCAGGGAAAAGACTTTGTCTATTTATCCTATCCACATGATTTTATAAACCTCTATATGGTCACGCCACAGCCTCCAATGCTCCAGGGAAAGCAGCACCAGCCTATTCAATCTCTCCCTAAAGCTCAAGTCCTCCAATGCTGGCAACACCCTTGTAAATCTTTTCTGAACCATTTCAAGTCTCACAACATTCTCCCAATACGAAGGAGACCAGAATTGCACACAATATTCCAAAAGTGGCCTAACCAATGTCCTGTACAGCCGCAACGTGACCTCGCAACTCCTATAATCAATACTCTGATCAATAAAGGACAACATACCAAATGCATTCTTCACTATTCTATCTACCTGAGATTCCACTTTCAAGGAGCTATGAACCTGCACTCAAAGGTCTCTTTGTTCATCAACACTCTCCAGGACCTTACCATTAAGTATTTAAGTCCTGCTCTGATTTGCCTTCCCAAAATACAGCACTCACATTTATCTATATTAAACTCCATCTGCCACTCCTCAGCCCATTGGCCCATCTGATCAAGATCCTGTTATACTCTGAGGTAACCTTTTTCGCTGTCCACTACACCCTCCAACTTTGGTGTCATCTGCAAACTTACTAATGATACTTCCCATGTACACCTCCAAATCATTTATATAAATGATGAAAAGAACCCAGCATCGATCCTTGTGGCACTCCACTGGTCACAGGCCTCCAGTCTGAAAAGCAACCCTCCACCACCACCACCCTCTGTCTTCTACCTTCAAGCTAGTTCTGTATCCAAATGGCCAGTTCTCCCTGTAATCCATGAGATCTAACCTTGCTAACCAGTCTCCCATGAGGAATCTTGTCGAATGCCTTACTGGAGTCCATATAGGTCACGTCCCCACTCTGCCTTCATCAATCGTCTTTGTTACTTCTTCAAAAAGCTCTATCAAGTTCGAGAGACATGATTTCCCATGCACAAAGCTATGTTGACTATCCCGAATTAGTCCCTGCCTTTCCCAATACATGTAAATCCTGTCCCTCAGGATTCCATCTGACAACTTGCCCACCACCAATGTCAGGCTCACTGGTCTATAATTCCCTGGCTTTTCCTTACCACCTTTGTTAAATAGTGGCACCATGTTAGCCTACCTCCAGTCTTCCGTCACTTCACCTGTGGCTATTGATGATACAAATATCTCTGGCATGGCTTTTCTGAATGCAGAGATTTCAGACAATAATTCACAATTGCAATATGTTAGATGAGAATTAATAAATTATGATTTACCTATCAATAAGGAAATGACTCCTTACCTGCTGTGTGGAACTAGTTACAATTCTCTCTTGCAATCGAAAGGCCTGCTCTGGCGAAAATTTCTTAATCTGATTATTCCGTAAGAGATACGATTGTATCTGGAAATCAGAAATTGGTCTTATAAATAAGCGTTATACTTAATGTTATTCATTTCCAGACCAGTGCAGATTCAAAAATCACAACATTGACTATTATACAATGCTGTCACAAATAGAATAGTGATAAGTTTTACTTTCTGCAGCGCTTCATCGGTTTTCTCTGGATTGCTACGATAAGCCTGGGACATATCACTCATTGGGAAAGGCATTGATCTCAGCATATAATTCCTGGAAAATAAAGTGAAAGTTGATGATTATGTTTTGGCATTCATGTCACAGAAGGAACTAGGGAGAGAACACAAAGACCTTTTGGTCATTACACCAACTTTTTAAAAATCTATAACAAAATTAAGAAATGGCAGATGTTGGAACTTTGAAACAAAAACTAAGTGCTTGAGAACGTCAGCGTATCTGGCAGCATCTGTAGAGAGAAAAACAGTAAATGCTTTGAATCCTGTGCCCTTTCATCAGACGTTACTGGACACAAAATATTAATTTTGTTTTTCTCTGTCCAGTAACGTCTAATGAAAGGGCACAGGATTCAAAACGTTTACCGTTTTTCTCTCTACAGATGCTGCAAGACCTGCTGAGTTTCTCTAGCACTTCCTGTTTTTGTATGTTTTTACCTCATCCTACTGCAAACGCATTTCTCAAATAGCAGAGATGGGCTTTAAGTTCCTCAGTTTTTTTTGACTATTCTAAACTCTTTGATTTTTAAATATTTGTTTGCTGCAAGCTCCATTTCAAGAAACACTATTGGGTGTTTGAATATATGGCTATTCATGTTAAGTCCTTTGCTTATTCCAAGGGTTTTTTCATACATAATTGACAATAAGCAAAGTATATTAGATCTTAGAGTGAACTGCATGATAATGCTCCTGAAATCATCCATATTTTAAGCTGAGTGAATGGACAAAAATCTTACAAATGGGGGAATAATGTGGGAAGATGTGAAATTGTTCATCTTGGCAGGAAGAATGAAATGCAGGAGTAGTATTTAAATGGAAACCTACTGCAGAATTCTGAGGTGCAGAGGGATAAGATGTTCTGGTGCGTGAAGTAAAAATGGTTAACATGCAGATACAGCATGTAATCAGGGAAGGCTAATGGAATGCTGTCTTTTATTAGGAGAGATATTGAACTTATAATTAAAGATATTCAGCCTCAGTTTTATTGGGCATGGGTGAAACCACATCTCGAATATGTGCGCAGTTTGCTTACTTAAGGAAGGCATGAATGCATAAGAAGAGATTCAGAGGAGGTTTATTGGATTGATTCCTAAAATGAGTTGGTTGTGTTATTGGGTTAAATTGGACAGGCTGGGTTTGTTTCCTATAGAGTTTACAAGAGTGAGGGTGGCTTGACTGAAGCTTATAAGATCTTGAATAATCTTGACAAGGTTAGCCATGGAAAGGAAGTTTCCTCTTTTGTTTTGGGGGATGGGGTATCCTTTCAGAACCAAGAGGTTTTAAATTTAGGGTACCCTTTTAGGACACAGATGAGGGTAACGTTTTCTTTTGATATTCTGCAACTTGGAACTTTGAGTCTCAGGTGGAGTGGAGGCAAATCATCAGTTATTTTTAAAGGCAGGGTTAAATAGACACAGAGACAAGAGAATTGAGGTTACTGAAGGTAGATGGAATGTAGAATTTGAAACACAGACAGAACAGTCAGGATCTTACTGAATGGCAGAGTGGACTGGAGAGGGCCAAATGGTTTACTTCTGACCCTGTATTGCGTGGGTTGTTTGGATACTTATATTTAATACTATATTTCATTTACCCCGAACAAAATTCCAGTCTTTCAACAAGACTGGCACATTGGAGATTTGGTAAGTTTCGCCATTTTGTAGGTTTCTGTACTGATAGTGACAGATGCTAAGTGGAATGGAAGGAAAAGCAGCTGATACGCCAACTGTGGACAATTCACATGTTCTCTTCTGAGAGAGCAGCAATGATGTTGTTATCTGTATACTGAAGTTCCACAAGCGAAATTGCCATTGTTTTCTTCTTGTATTTCAATGAGTTGAGGTTGAAAAGTTTCCCTCTGTCCTGTACACAATGTTCACACTACTGGGAAGCTTGTTCTTAACAAGATGAAGAATGGTCTGTCAAAGATGGAGAAAAGGGTAGGGATGATGACACATCCCTGCTTGACCTCAAAGGATTCTGTCTTTTACCATGATCAACATCTTATTGTGGAGAAGACAGAGGGTGTCGAAGAATTTATTTAGCCAGCTGGTCTTTGATAGGTTCTTTCACAGCACTTCCCAATTTGGTCAGACTGATGAAGACCATGTACTTGCTTTTTTCCCAGCATTTCTCTTGCTAACCAGTGAAAATCATATCCATAGTTCTACGGTTAGCTCATAAACCATACTGGCTTTCAGGAAGGGATTTCCTCAGACACTGGGAGTAGGCACCTAGTGAAGATTCAGATGATGATTATTCTGACGATGAAGAGTAGGGAGATTCCACAATAGTTCCCACAGTCCATCTTGACTCTTCCTAAAGATGGTGACAATGGCAAATCTGAGATTGGCAGGGATTTATTCTTTGTCTCAGATTTTCAGGACTAGTTGATGGAGATCATGGGTCAGCTCTGTTCCTCCAAGTTTGAAAAATCTCTGCTGAAGCCTGTCTATTACTGCAGTTTTTCCATTCTTCATGTGTCCAATGGTGGCTTCAACTTCTGCCATACTAGGAAGCATTTAAAGGAACTGGTCTAAGTTGCAATCTCAAGAAGACTGAAGTCCTTTACTAACCTGTCCCAGGTCAACATTCGGTCCATCCCTCCATTACAATCAACAGAAATATCCACCCAAGTGTGTAACAATGCCCTCACCTAGAAAGCTAACTCTTATCTAAGGCTCACATCGATGCCGAGATTCAACATAACATCCTAAACTGAAAGCCCCACCTTTGGATGCCTAAGGATGAGAGTCTTCGATGACCATGACATCCATTCTGAAACCAAGATCTTCGCATATAAGTCAATTACCCTTCTGGCTCTTCTATGTGGTTCTGGGATTTGGACTATATCCAGATGACACCTCGAGACCCTTGAGAAGTACAACCAATGCTGTTTGGGACAGATTCTCTGCGTCAGCTGGGAGGACAGGCATACTAAAATCAGTGTCCTTAAAGCAGCTAATCGCACCAGCTTTGAGGTCACGATAATTCAAAACCAACTCCGCGTGGTTGGCTACGGGATTAGGATGCTCAAATTCAGACTACCAAAGCAAATCATCACCCAGTTCGAGGAAGGTATATGAACAAGAGAAGAACCACAGCAGCATTTCAAAGATTCTATGGTTTTCCTCAAGAAATGCAACATGGATATCAATGTATGGGAGAAGGAAAAGACTTGGAGAAAATTCCAGAAGAGACACAATTATTTGAGGACCGTTGGCAAGAGGAACTTTGGAAAAGGAACCAGTGAATAGAATGCTAAAGATCCCAAGGCCATGGACCATTTCCACCTCCCAGAAACACTTGTTAAACATGTGGTCAGAGATGTGGCTCTACAATTGGGCACATCACCCACAGAATCCAAGACCACCAATGACATGGAATTTCCAAGGTAAACAATCGTATGCATTAGAGAATGATTGCCAATGACGATTCTAACGTACTTCAGTTTGAGGATGACTAAAGATAAACATTAGAATGGAATGGAGAATATCACCTGCTTTCTACTTTGCAGGTATATGTGCAAATGTGTGGCAAAAATACATAATGGAAGGAATGAGAGCAAAATGTGATTAACACTCAAACGTGTTAATCTGAAATTCCTTAGTCTTTGCTGCCAAAATCATATTCTGGAATTTTTTTTTTAAAAGACTATAAATGCAACATACAGAAGGACCAATGACAATTACAGTGCAATAGGAATAACTCATTTTACTTAAATTGCTTTTTATTAAACTCTTACATATTTCTGAAAAAGGTGAATAGTACCTTGTAAATTTGAATTAGATCTTTCACAGGTCAACAAAGATAACAAAAGCAGGATTTTTTTTGTTTTCCAATGTTTTATTACAGAATTAAACATGGCAAGAGATAATAATTTATAATACGCTATGTGATAATTACCTCTCCAGAGCACTTGCAACATCCAGGAATCCCACAGCTGTAGTACTGTTTCTGTCCCAAATCACAGTTCTGCCATGAACAAAATCAAAACGGTCATTTTCAGCTTTATCTCCATTCACTACATCCTTCAGCTACAGTTTGAGTGGAAAAACTTCAGTTGGTTAGAGATGAAAAATGAGATTCACAGATAATATGTAATTTACACTATGGTCATAATTGCTAATCCTGATCACCTTACAGCAACAGAGGGTAGGACCCCCTAAGCATGCCAACTGAAAGTCTGGTGAGGGATGCGCAGTCTCCCTTTTTGGGAAGGCTGTTGAACCACATGCTAATCAGGCAGTAACAAGCCAAATGGTGGGTCTTACCCTGGCATCAAAACAATGGTGACAGATATCCTATCTGGTGACAGTGGCCAGACAGTCAGAGGCAGGCAGCTCTTGTTCTTAACACTGCCACTGAAAAGGCCATGGCTATTGCCTAAGGGAAATCTGAGTCTGAGGATCATGAAGGATCCAGGTTCAGGAATGTTGTGTGTGCTCATGGGGTGTGGAATAGAGGGGAGAACCAGAAGAGGTTGGAAGCCAGGGCAGATGCCTTCACAGTTTGACCTGTCATGCACAACACATGCAACACAATTCTTTAAAGCTGGGTTAGCGCCCTTAAGTGGTCTTTCATAGGCCTAGAATTCACCCCAAAAAACTTAATTCTGGCAGAGGTATGAAGGCAACAGATTTGGGTTAAAACACTACCCTGCCTAATTAAATGCTCTCCTTGCCTCCAAACTTGCCAACAACAAGGCCAGAAGATCTTGTTTGAACAGTACCATATATTATTTAGCTTTTGAAAACAATGACGACAATAATGCCAGAATTTAAAGTGCACAGAAAATTTATGGCATAGTCTTCAGATTTTTACACTCCCTCAGCAATTGTTAACCTTGATATTGAATGATATCTCAGCATTGTAATTATTGCACATTTCCATTTTAAGATAATATAGATATTGTGAGAGTCAGGGGCTGGACAGCCAAACATTAGATATCTCAGATGTGTTTTGATTTCCTCATCAATGTACTAATAACAATGATGCCGATCACCAATGGTTTATTAAATATAGATCAACTTTTACTGACTGGAAAACTATTCAATCAATGCTTGTAGGTATTGTTTGCTCTCACTATATCATGAAATTGCCATTTGATGCACTTGTAATCATCAGCTTGATTGAAATACAAGATCAGCATTGTTAGTTATGCCTCCATCTGTGGTTCAACTTTGTGGTTACACATGAAGTAACGAGTTCTAATCATAGTCTCTAGGAAAAGGACAACACTACCCTCAATAATAAAACAGTAAAACACGGTGGGTGCTGGAGATCTGAAATAAAAACAGAATATACGGGAGAAACTCAGAAGAATTGGCCCTGGACAAATATTTTGTACTTTTCCTCTACAACTGTTACCCCACTCCCTTTTTCTTTTGATCTGCAACTTCTTGGTCTGTAGTTTCCCTCGCCCCCCCCCTACCTGTATGTGAGCTTCCCTTTTGTTTCATGAGCCCCTCTCTCCTTTTCAAAAGCATGGAACCCATTACATTTCTAGATTCCTCTTTTCTGAAGAAGTCACATAGGACTCAAAATGTTAATTCTGTTCAACTATCCACAGATACTACCTGACCTGCTTGGTTCCACCAGCACATTCCATTAATACCAAATTGAAGTACATCAGGT
The DNA here is from genome assembly GCF_047496795.1 of Chiloscyllium punctatum. NCBI lineage: Eukaryota > Metazoa > Chordata > Chondrichthyes > Orectolobiformes > Hemiscylliidae > Chiloscyllium > Chiloscyllium punctatum. Next base: position 55,295,491 of record NC_092764.1, on the reverse strand, counting down.
TTGGTTGCTTCACGGACTCATTTGAAATGAAGTATGTTGTGTTGTGCTATGCTCATAGTGCAGTTTTGTCTTTTCAAGAAGCTTTTCAGTCTTGTAAAAACATTGAGGTGTGGTAAGTTTTCACACCTACTGATGAATAGCCAAAGTGACATGAAGAGCTCACCCACATGAAGCACAAACCACACATACCTAAGACTTGTGTTAATTTGTAAAGCTTTGGCCAACATCTTTGCTCCAGTGTCCCCCATGGCATTGCCACTGATGTCAATCTTTTTTAAGCAGGTGTTGCTGCCCAGAGCATTAATGAGAACATTGGTTCCAGATTTTAATCGTGAATCAGCAACTGATAAAGACTGGAGGGGCTGAAAGGAAAAGCAGGAAAGTTTGTTATTTATTTACTTTTACATTGTAAATGTGCATTTACCACATTACGTTCCAATGTCTTTCCTTTGCCTCCCTACGTAATTTAAAAGTGTAAGTAACCGACTTACTTGTGAGCTTCAGTCACTGTTCAGTGCCACTTTATCAACAACTGTGAGGAAGATATATTAATTCCTCTTTGCCAAGAACCAGCCTTCTGTATCCCATTACAAGTCACCCTTTAATTACACATGGGAGGTCCAGGTCCCTCAGAGTGAACAGGATGTTTGAGGCTCCTCTTTTTATAATATTTTATTAAACAATACACAGTTTACAAAACAATTAACATTAACAGCTGTATACAAAAAAAAACAGCAATTTTACAAGGAAGAGGAATGGCAAAGCCAGGCCCTAAACCTAACGTTCAACCAGTTTTCAGGGAAATGAGGACAAACCTCAAATCCTGATGCTCCTCTTTTTATCTGTCAGCCTGGACTCCCCAATTGGACCATATTCTTTGAGGTCCACCTGGCTGACCTCATTACAGTCATTATACATTCCATCTAGACTCTATGTGGCAGCAAATGGCAAATCAGGAACTTATACTGTGAAGAATAGGGGATATAAAAGCCCCGTCTTACACTCCAATGGAGAAGTAAATTAGAATACTGACTATTCCACATCATCACAAGAACCAAAGTCAAACAAAATATCTTAAATAAAATCATTTTTAAAACTGTACCTAAATTGGTTATTTCCAAAACATCCCAATTAACATGAAATGTAACTAAGAATCTCAATATAAAGTGTGAAGTGAAGTATCTGGAAACACGGTCAGATATAGCCTCTCAAAATAAAACTGCAGTTGTGGTCTCCCAAGCACAGAATTTGTTTTCCTTCAGCAGTTATAATATTTTTGCTGGAAAATATTGTGAATCTGCAATTGGAATCTTTTACTGAATATTCTGAAAATATTTAGGAACACATGAAGTAGGAACAGTGTGGGCTGTTTGGTAGAGTGAACCTGATCCACTATTCAGCTAGACCATGGCTGACTTTACATTTCAATGCTATTTTAATACATTGGTATCCCTTGATATCTTTAATTTCTATAAATGTTTAAATTTCAGTCCCAAATATATTCAATGACTGAGCCCTCCGGTGTCAAAATTTCTAAAGATTCACCGCTTCTGAGTGAAGAAATACTTTCTCAATAAAGTACAAATGGCCTCTCTCTTATTCTAGCCCAAGTCTCGTTGTTCCATAGTCCACATCTTGCTGCATTTACCCTGTTATGCTTTCTAAGAATCATGTATGCTTCAATGAGATTACCTCTCAATCATCTAAATTCAAGTGAACATCGGCTCAGCTGCCTCAGTCTCTCCTCACGGGGTAAGAACAATGACTGCAGATGCTGGAAACCAGATTCTGGATTAGGTGTGCTGGAAGAGCACAGCAGTTCAGGCAGCACGGAGCTCCTTGGATGCTGCCTCTCCTCATGGGTACAATCTTACCATTTCCAGAAATCAGGTGAACCTTCATTGCAGTCTCTCTATGATAAACTTACCCTTTCTCAGGTAAGAGAGCAAAACTGTACACAACTTGCAAAGTGCCTTTCCTTTCGAACCGGATCCAAACTGATAATGGTTACTTAATAATACGAACTGAAGAAACAATAATAAAAACAGAAAAACCTGGAAATACACAGCAGGTCTGGTAACACCAGTAAAGAGTGGAACAGAGATAATGGTTGAGATTTGTGGGCGTCACGGTGGCACAGTGGTTAGCACTGCTGCCTCACAGCGCCAGAGACCCGAGTCCAATTCCCACCTCAGGCGACTCTCTGTGTGGAGTTTGCGCATTCTCCCCGTGTCTGCGTGGGGGTGCTCCGGTTTCCTCCCACAATCCAAAAATATGCAGGTTAGGTGAATTGGCCATGCTAAATTGCCATTAGTATTAGGTGAAGGGATAAATGTAGGAGTATGGGTCTGGGTGGTATACGCTTCAGCGGGTTGGTGTGGACTTGTTGGGCTGAAGGGTCTGTTTCCACACTGTCAGTAATCTAATTTGTGGCTTTGCATCAGTTCTCTACCATGAAATCTTTTGCCAGTTAACCTTCCCTGTCTTCTGCCTTATTGCACATCTTTAGTTTTGTCTTTTCCCAAATTTCTCCACTTTCAGTTCTTAAAACCAACACACCTATAAATTCTATCCATTCGGATGAAATATTATTGAGCCAAAACATTAATATTAAATGCTGCCTGACCTGCTGAACATTTCCACCATTTTCTTTTGTTTTAATCTCCTTGTACAACTTCAATAATTTTAAGAGGACAATAAAAAAAACTTACACATTCTTCATCCTGGATGAGTTGGACAATCCTGTGCAGAACATCAGCCAAGGCTCTGAAAATATTAACACAGGTTTAAGAATAATTCAAGTGAGTCCAGAACATAAGCACCTGTTTCATTAAAAAAAGGTCTTAGCCAGTTTCTCACCACCTCAACCTCATTTTCCTCCCCTCACCAGCCATCCAGTCTCTTCTCTGCTACCTTCATGACTCTTCTCATACCATATGTCACTGTAAGGTTCCATAACAACACTTTTGCTACAAGTTTTTTTTTATTACTTAAGGAAGGATTGTACCAAAGCAATTGACAGGGCCCTCAACCATGTCCAATCTATATCATGCGTTTCGGCTCTGGCCACTTCCCCTCCCCCAAGACCATGATTGAGTTCCCTTAGTCTTCTACTCCACCAGATCACCATCCATCATTTCCACTGCCTCAAATGTGGCCACCAAACACAGAGTCATACAGCATGGAAACAGACCCTTCAATCCAACTCATCCATGCTGACCAAATTTCTCTATATAAACCAGTCCGACTTGCCTGTATTTGGCCCAAATCCCTCTAAATCTTTCCTATTCATGTACCTGTCCAAATGTCTTAAATGTTGTAACTCTACCAGAAAATACCACTCTGGTGGCTCATTCCATATATGAACTACCCTCCAAGTAAAAAAAGTTGCCCCGCAGGTCCGTTTTAAATCTTTCTCCTCTCACCTTAAAAATATACCATTTAGTTTGGAACTCCCCCACCTTAGAGAAAATACCTTTGTTATTCACCTTATCTATGCCCCTCATGATTTTATGAATCTCTATAAAGGTCATTCCACAATCTCCTTCACTCCAGGGGAAAAAAGTCTCAGCTTATCCAGCCTCTCCTTATAACTCAAACCCTTCAGTCCCAGCAATATTCTTGTAAATCTTTTCCGAACCCTCTCCAATTTAAAAATATCCTTTCTATAGCAGGTTGACCAGAATTGTACACAATACTCCAAAAGTGGCCTCACCAACATCCTGTGGAACCTTAATATAGTGACAATGGTCTCAGCAATGAAGGCAAATGTGCTGAACGCATTCTTAACAACCCTCTCTACCTGAGATGCAACTTTCAAAGAAGTATGTACCTGAACCCCTAGATCTCTCTGTTCGATAATACTACACAGGGCCTACCATAAAATGCATAAGTATAGCCCTTTCTCATTTTACCAAAATGCAATACCTTATTTTATCCACTTTGAACAATCACCATTTGGGACTTCTCTGCGACTCTGATAGGATCCCACCCCACAATTTTGGTGAGCTCCTCCAAGAAACAGTCCTTTAAATTCTGATTGGAAGATGCAAATTAACCCCTTCAGGTACTGACTGCCTTTAACAAAAATACAAATTAGGAGCAGGAGTAGGCACTTCACCCCTCGAGCTTGCTCCACTATTCAATAAGATCACGGCTTATCTGATTGCAATATCAAATCCACATTCCCATCTACCCTGCTAACCTTTCAATGCCTGATTTAACAAGAAACTATTTCTGCCTTAGAAATATTCAACCATTACTTTCACAAGAACAGAGTTCCAAAGACACTCAGACCTCAGAGAAAGAAATTGTGACTCCTAGTTCTATATTCTCCCAATAGAGGAAATAGCCTCTTCACATCTATCCTATTCAGGATTTTATATTTTTAAACCAAGTCACATCATTTTTGATCAGTCACCCTATCCATGCCCCTCATGATTTTATAAACCTCTATAAGGTCACCTCTCAGCCTCTGACACTCCAAACAAAAAGGACTTGGTCTATTGTTCAAATTGTTGATATAACTGGTCAGAGGTAGGGCAATGAGGAAATCAACAATGGTGGTGACACTGTTGATGATTGGGCCCTATGTTTCTCTTGTGTGGCCCCAGTGTTACCAGCTGCTTACATAAACTCAACATGATTACCCATATTCCAAACATGGTTGTCTCTTGAATACTTATACCTCTTAAACTTGCTGCTTTGGCCAAGTTTTTAATATCTCCTCCTTTGATTCAACATCAGTTTTTCCCAGCCCCTCCAATTAGAATGTTTTTCCATATTAATAAAGTATCAATTATACTGATGCATCTTCTGTTCCTTTCCACTTCAGCACTCCAAAAGTTGTGATTCCCAACATGATATTTTGGATCACTTCTCATTCACCTCAATAAACTCTCCTTTCCCCATGGCATCTTCCCATGCAAATACAGGAGGTGTGCCTCCTGCCCTTTTACTTTCTTCCTTCTCACATTTCAAGGCCTCAAACATTGCTTCCAGATGAAACAACAATTTACTTAAACTTCTTTCAGTTTAATCTACTGCATTCACTGTTCACAATGTGGTCTCCTCTATGATTCTCCCCACAATAGTGGGGAGACCAGATGCAGATTGAATGACTGCTTTGCAAAATATCTTTACTCATTCTTTAAGTATAACTGTAAGCTTCTAGTTGCATGATTATTTTAATTGTTCATCTTGTTGTGACGGTGATCTCTCTACCTTCAGCCTCCTGCAGTGTTCCAATGAAGCTCAATGAAATCACTCCTTTTGATTAGTGCTTTACAGCTTTCCAGACTGAGCATTTAGATCATAACTTTTGCCTTAATTTTGTTACTTTTTTAACCATAGAATCACAGAAGGAGACCATTCAGCTTGCATGTTTGTGCTGGCTCTCTGTAACAGGGATTCAGCTAGTCCCACACACAAGCCCTATTTCTGTACTACCTGAAGGTTATCCAACTACTCTTTAAAAATGATTATTGAATCTACCTCCACGAGAGTCTCTCAGGCAGTGTAATTTCAATCCTATTTATTCATCGCATAAAGATATTTGTCCTTGGGTCATCATTTGTTCTTTTACCTTTCACCTCACATTGAGGTACTCTTGTTCTTCACTCTTCTGCCAATGAGAATAATGGTTGATCTATTCTGTCCAGACTGATGGTTTTTAGCTTTCCCTTCCTCAAGGAAATTAGCCCAAGCATCTCTAATCTAAGGCTCTTTGAATAGTTATCCCATAAATGGCCTTTGTGGCAATGAGGAAACCACTATGTAATTTATGTCAGTGAGATGTTACATTTCTTTTAGCTTAGAATCAGTCATAGAGATGTACCACATTCAGTCAAACTCATCCATGCTGACTAGATTTCCTAAATTATTTTGTCCCATTTGTCAGCATTTGGCCCAAATCATACTAAACCCTTTCTATTCATGTACCTATCCAGATGCCTTTTAAATGTTCTAATTGTACCAGCCTCCATCACTTCCTCTGGCAGCTCATTCCATATACGCATAAAAAAGTTGCCCTTCAGGTCCCTTTTAAATCATTCCCCTCTCGTCTTAAAATTTTGCCCTTTCGTTTTGGACTCGACTACCCTGGGGAAAAAATCTTGATCATTCACCCTATCCATGCCCCCCATGATTTTGTAAACCTCTATAAGGTCACCCCTCACAGCCTCTAATTCTCCAGACAAAATATCCCTGGCCTATTCAGCCTCTCCCTATAGCTCAAACCCTCCAATCCTGGCTGCATTCTTGTAAATGTTTTCTGAACCCTTTCAAGTTTAACAAAACCTTTTCTATAACAGGGAGACCAGAATTGAATGCAGTGTACCAAAAATGGCCTACCCAATGCCCTGAACAGCTGCAACATGACCTCTCAACTCCTATACTCAATGCATTGTTTGTCTGCCTACAACATGTTTTCGTATCTTAGATGCTCTTTTGCATCTCTGCCTTTCTTTGTTATAAGCTAATTGCCTTTGTTTTGAGTTTGAGTCATTGTGCCAGGCACAGAAAGTTTTGTTCTTTCAATCAATGAGTTAATTGATATCCTGAACATTTTTAATCAAAGCAGTGCTGATATTTCTTGGCAGAAAATCCCAAGTGTCTCTTTGCAGATACTGATTGTGTTGGGTTTAAGGACATTCCAAATGCCAAGGATACATGGATGCTTGAAGTTAATTTTTTTTTCCCTAAGGCATTGTTGAAATTGATCTCTTTTTATTGGATTATTCAAAGCTTCAATGTTGCTCTTTCATTGGGCCTTTTGCTGTTGCATCTGTTATTTGGGACACCAGGTTGCTGGACACGATTATATGAATAATTGGGTAATTGGTCAAGCAGTCATTAGCCGTACTCAGATGGTGTGAATATGCATGTAATTTTGGGCATGGCTGATAATGCAATTGAGTAGGTTCCACTTGACTGAGAGTGTTATGTGATGGTTTGTACTTCTTCTGACAGAATAGGCTATTAGTGATGTGCATATTCTCTGCTTTTGGTAAGGAGAAAATTGCCTTCAGGAGTTGACATTAGCAATTCCTTCCCTGTCTGTGGTTCCATTCCTTAGATTAGAATCTTTTCCAATTCTGACATTGAAGTCTCCAAGAAAATTAAGGCTGCTTCCCATTAGAAACATCAATTATCAAGTGTGGCACAGAAATCTTCCTTGGTTTTGTCAGTGTCTAGAGTTGGCATGAATGCACTGAACATGGTGACCTATTGGCTCCTTCCCAGTTTGACAATAAGAGTCATAAGGCATTCATTACTTTCAAGATGGAGCTCATGAAGCTGGGCAACAAGTTCATTCTTGATAGCAAATCTAACTGGGTGAGCTTTGTGCTTTTTGTCTGATTTTCCCTTCCACAAGAAGTTACAGCGCCTCATTGGTCATTGAGCTCCCCACTTCTCCAGCTGTTACTCAGAGTGATGCTGTTAATGTCATATCACAGGAATTCTCCAGCAACATTTTTAAAAAATTCATTCATGGGTGAGGGGGTCGCTGCCTAGGCTAGCATTTATTGCTCATCCCAGAAGGCAGTTAAGAGCCAACCACACTGGTGTGGGTCTGCAGTCTCATGCTGGCTACACCAGGTAAGGATTACAGTTTCCTTCACTAAAGGATGTTAGTGAACCAGATGGGTTTCTCCTGATAGTGGCTACATGGTCGTCATTTCACCTTTAATTCCAGAGTTTTACTGAATTTTAACCCATCTGCCAGGGTTCCCAGAACATTACCTGAGTCATTGCCTCCCCCTGCAGCTTGACAGTCTGGGCATTCACTAACAGATTGTGCCCATTCTAGGTTCCAAACTTTACAACTTGTAGCTTTTGTGTATTTCCACTACAGAAGGTGATCCCTCTGAGATGTGGTTATCCAATCACTGGAAGTGAAGCAGACAAGGCTCAGGGCATCTTTTCCCCAATAAGTGAGTAGAATGGTTCCTAACAATCTGTTCAGTATAACTGATCAATTTCAATTTGAGCTATAATTTCAGCCACAGAAGGGCACCTATCCTTGTGCAAGTGCTAGATGAACATCTTTTAACTTCTACTTGCATGCAAGAGTATGGCTAGAGATTTCCAATGACACAATCCTACTTCTATGACCAATTGCTGGTTGACAAAGGACTTCGAGGATGGACTGGGAAAGGGCATCTATAAGTGTGGCGAAACCGTAGCACATCAACTGCCACACATCTTGGCAGAATGAAACCTTGAACTAATAAGTGAGGCGACACAGTGATCACTGCTGGGATCTCAACTAATTACATACTATATTAATGACATGATGACAAGATTTAATGTATGGTTGTGAAATTTGATGATGATATAAAGTAAGCAAGACAACTACCTATGGAGACTACAAACTGACACAAATAGTTTAAGTAAATGGATAGCAATTTGGCAGTTTATTGTGTGAAAATGTCAACTTGTCCATTTTGGCAAGAAGAATAAAAAAGCAGCATGCTATTTAAGTAGGGAAAGATTGGTGGCATAGAGGGATCTGGATATTTGATAAATGAATCACAAGATATTGGTATGCAACTAATTAGGAACACAATTAGAGCGTTGTTGCTTATTGAAAGGGGAATGGAATATAACAGTAGTGACGTTTTGCTACAATTGTACACTGAATTAGTGAGACGACTGGTAGAGAACTGTATACAGTTCTGCCTTCTTTATTTGGGAAAGTACATAATTACATTAAAAGCATTACATTACTGATTCCCAGGGATTATCCTGTGACCAAACGTTGAACAGATTGAGCTTGCGTTTAGAATATTGAGAGATAAGATGTATGACCAGAAGATAAAGGAGCAGAATGAAGTCATCAGCCCTTCAGGTCTGCTCCAGAATTCAATCAATGTTAGTATGTTTCTCGACCTCATTCTCCTAACTTCTCCCTCGTAAACCTTGATCCTCTTACCAATCAAGAATCTATCTCTGCCTTACATACATTCAATGACTTGGTCTCCACAGCCTTCTGCCACAATGGCTTCCACAGATTAACCAGCCTCCGGGAGACTGAAGAAATTCCTCTTCAGCTAAGTTCTAAAGGGTCTTCCCTTCACTTTGAGGCTGTGTCCTTGGGAACTAGCCTGTCCTACAAGTGGAAATATCTTCTCCACATCCACTCTATCCACGCCTCTTAGCATTCTGTATGCTTCAATCAGATCCTGCTTCCTCCTTCTAAACTCCACTAAGTACAGACCCAGAGTTTTCAACCATTTCTCACATGTCAATGTGACATATTTCCAGCCCTACCAGGGGGGGAGTTTGAGCTGGATCTGGTACTAGAAAATGAGGCAAGCCAAGTGAAGAATGTCAGATTGCTATTTCCCAATATTAAATTGGAAAAGGATAAAAATCAGTGAATAATTAGGATCCTGAACCGGAAAAGGTCTAAACATTGAACTGAATACATTGACTGAAAATGCATTTTGATAGATACAATAAAGGATGAAAAAAATGGGAGAATGTTGTGGTTCTGTTCGCCGAGCTGGGAATTTGTCTTGCAAACGTTTCGTCCCCTGTCTAGGTGACATCCTCAGTGCTTGGGAGCCTCCTGTGAAGCGCTTCTGTGCTGTTTCCTCCGGCATTTATAGTGGCCTGTCTCTGCCGCTTCCGGTTGTCAGTTCGCGCTTCACAGGAGGCTCCCAAGCACTGAGGATGTCACCTAGACAGGGGATGAAACATTTGCAAGACAAATTCCCAGCTTGGCGAACAGAACCACAACAACCCAAGCCCCTGAGCTACAAATCTTCTCCCAAACTTTGAAATGGGAGAATTTCAAAAGGGAGATTAACAGATTGCAAGCTAGGTACATACCCATGAGAAATACATATGGAGTATCCAAACCTAGAGAACACTGGACAATTAAGGATATCAATGAGAAAATAAAGAAGAGAAAGGAGGCATATGATGCATATTGGAATAATAACAACAATAGAAATCAGGAAGACTGTCTAAAATGCATGAGAGAGGCTAAGGCTACAGAAGGAAGCAAGGAAGCATGAGGAAAGATAGCAGGCTGTTCTAAAACAAATAGTAAAATGCTCTTCGAGCATGTTAACAGTAAAATATCAGAAAAGCATAGAGTAGGGCCCATAAGGAACAAACGGGATAAGCTGCTCACTGAAACAAAGAATATGGCAGAGGTACTAAATGAACATTTTGCACAAATTAGACGATGGTGACAATGGCCTAGTTGAAAACTTGGGTGTTGAGCAACTGAACAGTATAATGATAACGAAGAGATTTTAAAAAGGCTGGCAGCACACCAGGTAGAGAAGTCACCAGGCCAGGACGCAGTGAGAGAGTTAAAGGAGCAAATTGCAGAGCTGTTGAAAGAAATTTTCCAGGCCTTCCTGAAGACAGGATTAGTCCCAGGGTATTGTAGGATTATAAATGTGACACTGTTGTTTAAGAAAAGGACAAAGGGTAACTCAGGAAACTACAAACTGTCAGCTTGACCTCACTAGTGGGAAAACTGACACAGGACATAATACAGGATACAGTAAATACACACAGAAAAATCAATTAATACTAGACAGCAAACACGGCTTTGTTAAGGGGCAGTCATGTCTGACAAATTTAATTGAGTTCTTTGGCAAGGTGATACAGGCAGTGGATGAGGGGAGTGCTGTGTATGTTGTACATTTGAACTTTCAGAAAACATTTGATACAGTGCGACATGACAGATTGGTTAGCAAATTTCAAATGTTTGGGATTGATGGATCCTTTGTGGCATGGATTAGAAGTTGGCTGAAAGATAGGAAACAGGGTAAGTATAGATGGGCATTTCTCAGATTGGAGATGAATTGAAAGTGGTATTCCCCAAGGACTCGTACTGGGGCCTTGCTTTCTGATTTATATAAACAATTTGGAGATGGGTGTTGAGGGCAAAATCTCTAAATTTGCAGATGATACTAAGCTAGGGAGAATAGTGAATTGTGAGGATGATGCTGAATGATTTCAGATGGACATTGACAATTTGGCCAAATTTAGCCACCTGAAAAACAAATTTCAATGCAGAGAAATGTGAGGTAGAAATGCATTCTGGTAGAAAAAAACACAGAGACAACATAGGCTCAATGGTACAATTTTGAGAGGAGTATAGGATCCTTAGATTTATAAATAGAGGCTCAGAATATAAAAGCAAGGAAGTGATGCAACATGTCTACAAATCATTGGTCAGACCACATTTGGAGTATTGTGTGCAGTTCTCAGCATCTTATTTAATGAAGTATGTTAAAGTCCTGGAGAAAGTTCAAGGAAATTTACTGGAATGATACCAGGAATTAAGGATTTTAGATACAAGGAAAGATTAGAGAGATTGGCCTTATTCTCTTTGGAACAGAGAAGATCAAGAGGTGACCTTACTGAGGTGTTCAAAATTACAAATAGCTTTTTACAGGTTATAGAAGGATATTCTGTTTCCACTAGTTGGTATGTCAGTAACTCGGGGTCACAATTTCAATACTGTCAGCAAGAGAGCAAGGAATGAGAATAAGAAGAAACTTCTTTACACAGACAGTTGTTAGGATTTGGAGTGTGCTGTCTGGGAGGGTAGTGGAGGAGGATTCTTTATGAGGTTTCAAAGCAGAGCTGGATATATATTTGCAAGTGATAAAATTAGAGGACTACAGAGATAGGACTGGAGAATGGGACAAGCTGGGCAATTCTTTCAGGAGCCGGTGCAGATACACTTAGTCGAATGGCCTCCTTCTGCGCTGTTAAATTTTATGACAAGCCCTTCATCCCTGGGATCACTGTTATAAATTTCTGCTAGACACCCTCAAAGTCCAGCACATCCTTCTTTAGATACAGGGTACAAAACTGCTAACAATATTTCAAACACAGTCTGACTGTAGCCTAAAGTAGTCTCAGCAGCATATTTCTGTTTTTGGATTCTAGTCCTCATGAAATAAATGCTAACATTGCACTTGCCTTCCTAACTGCCAACTGAACCTACATATTAACCTTGAGAGTCCTAGTTCATGATTCTCTTAAGTCCCTTTGTGCTTTAGATTTTCAAAGCCTACCGCATTTAGAAAATTTGCCTCATCTTCCTACCAAAGTGCATAACCTCACACCTTCTGATATTGTATTCCATCTGCCACTTGTTTGCCAACTGTCTTAGCCTGTCCAAGTCCTTCTGCTGCCTCCCCGCTTCCCCAACACTACCTACCCTTCCACCTATTTATGTATTATCTGCAAACTTAGCAACAATGCCCTCAGTTCCTTCATTAAGATCATTAATATACAACATGAATAGCTGTAGTTCTAACACTGAATCCTGCTAGTCACCAGCTGCCATCCTGAAAAAGACCCCTTATCCTCATTCTCTGCTTTCTGCCAGTCAGCCAATCCTCTATTTATGCCATTACCTTGCCCCTAACTCCATGCGCTGTTATCTTATTTAGTAGCCTCCTGTGTAGCAGCTTGTCAAAGGCCTTCTAGAAATCCAAATGGATCACATCACTAGATCTCCTTTATCTAACTTGCTTGTTGCCTCTGCAAAGAATTCTAACAGATTTGTCAGGCATGGCCTCCCTTTGAGAAAGCCATGCTGACTCAGCTCTGTTTTACCATACACTTTCAAGTACTCTGCCATCCCATACTTAATAATGGAGCCTAAAATCTTAAAATTGACTGAGGTCAGGAAAACCAGCCTATAATTTCCTGTCTTCTCCTGCCTCTCTTCTTAAAGAGGGATGCTACATTAGCCTTATTCCAGTCCTCTGGGAGCTGCCCAGACTCCAGGGATTCCTGAAAATCACCACAAATGCATCTACACCTCTGCAGCTATCTCCTTCAGAACGCTGGAATGTAGTCCATCAGGTCTGGTTAATTTATCAGCCTTCAGACTTTTCAGCCTTTTTTGCAGCTTCTTCTTAGTGATGGCTACGACCAGCACCTCTGCCCTGACTCTCTCGAAGTTCTGGCATGCTGTTGATATCTTCTATAGTGAAAACTGATGTTAAGTACCTCCGACATTTCTTGGTTTCCTATTGCTTTTCCTCAAGCTTTATTTTCCAGTGGTTCAACGGCCACTACCTGCCTTGCTGGTAGTCATACCCTTGTGTCCCTGACCACTGACTGAATTCAAGATTGTTAATCTAAGTGGTGTGACTGCCTCTGAAAACACAGCATTCAGGTAATTCTTTGCCTCCTTTCCTTTATTTCAAAAAATATACTTTATTCGTATAAAAATCTCTTTGTATGTATTCATTGACACAATAGCAGTTCAGTTCTGCACAGTTGCATATCAACATAAAATGTTAGAATTTAACTATCCACAAAACCAAACACGTCTCTTCCAAATAAAACATTAATATTTACATATATTTGACATACTAGGAAATCCAATAATTGAAAGGACTCCCATTTAACTTCAGCAGGAAGACCTCAGGACGTGGTCTTTCCCCATTGCACCTTGGTGGCAGCTGCCCCAAGCTTTAGTGCACCCCTCGGGACATAGTCCTGGAGCTTGGAATGTGCCAATCTGCAATATTCGGTTGTCATCAATTCCTTGTTCTGGGGAGCCAGTGTTCGAAGCTCTGACTCCAACTCATCAACTATGAGCTGGATTTCCCCAAGCAACCAACACTTGTTACAGATGTGGTCATTACAAACAACATTGGAATGTACTAGCTCCCACATCACACAGTTACAACACATCACCTGGTCTGGCATTTTAAGTATTTAGTTCTTAATTTGAGTTTTAAAAATTTTGTAGTGGTCTTTTAGTTTGTATCCTGTGAATATTCCCCCAATTTACCTTCAATATAAAAATAACCTTTTTTTTTGTTTTTTTTAAAATCTCTTTTGGCAATTCAGAACAGAGGGGATGGAAGCTAGGATAGTTGCATGCTCCTATTGCAGGATGTGGGAGGTAAGGGTCAGCACTAGTGTCCCTGCTGACTTCATCTGCGAGAAGTGCACCCAACACCCCACAGACCACATTAAGGAACTGGAGCTGGAACAGGATGAATTTTGGATCATTCAGGAGGTTCAAGGGGTGATAGAGTGGGGTAATAGGGAGGTAGTCACATCCAAATTACAGGATAATGGTAGCTAGGTGACCGTCAAGACAGAGAAAGGGAATAGGCGGTCAGTACAAGGAAACCCAGTGGCCATTCCCCTCATAATAAGTATACCGCTTTGGATAATGTTGGCGGAGATGACCTACCAGGAGAAAGCCACAAAGGCCAGGTCTCTGGCACTGAGCTGGTTCTGTGGCTCAGAAGGGAAGGGGGGAGAATAGGAGAGTAATAGTGATAGGAAATTCAATGGTTAGAGGAACAGACAGGAAATTGTGTAGTCGCAAATGAGACTCCCGGATGGTATGTTTCCTCCCGGATGCCAGGGTCAGGGATGTCTCGGATCGAGTCTAATGGATTTTCAAGGGGGAGGGTGAGCAGCCAGAATTCGTGGTACACATCGGTACCAATGGCATAGCTAAGGAAAGGAATGAGGACCGGCAAAGTGAATACAAGGAGTTCGGTTGGAAGCTAAAAGTCAGGACGATCACAGTAGTAGTCCCAGGATTGCTACTGGTGCCATGGGTTAGTGAGGCGCAGAACAGTGAGCAAGTGCAGATGAACATGTGATTGCAGAGCTGGTGTAGAAGGGAGGGATCAGATATGTGACCATTGGGATACCTTCTGGTGAAGATGGGACCTGTACGAAGAGAACGGGTTGCATCTGAACTGAAGGGGTACCATTATTCTGGACGGGAGGTTTGCAAGAGCTCTTTGGGAAGGTTTAAACTAGTTTGGCAGAGGGATGGGAACTGGAGCTATGGATCTGAGGATGGGGTTGCCGGTGAACAGGCAGATACAGCTTGCAGAGAGTCTGTGAGGAAGGACAGACAGTTGATAGGGCAAAGTTGCAGTCAGTGTGATGGGTTGAAGTTGGGCTACTTTAACGCAAGAAGTGTCAGGAATAAGGGTGATGAACTTAGAGCATGGATCAGTACTTGGAGCTACGATGGTGCGGCTATTACAGAGACTTGGATATCACAGGGGCAGGAATGGTTGTTGGCTGTTCCGGGGTTTAAATGTTTCAGAAGGAACAGGGAGGAAGGTAAAAGAGGGGGGGAAATGGCATTGCTAATTAGGGATAGTATAACCCTGCAGAAAGGGAGGTCTTTGAAGAGGGTTTGTTTACTGAGTCATAATGGGTGCAAGTCAGAAACAGGAAAGGAACAGTCACTTTATTGGGAGTTTGCTATCGATGCCCCAACAGTAACAGAGACATGGATGAGCAGATCGGGAGGCAGATTTTGGAAAGGTGCAGAAGTAACAGGGTTATTGTCAGGGGTGACTTCAACTTCCCTAATATTGGTTGGAACCACCTTAGTGCAAATAGTTTCGATGGTGCAGACTTTGCCAGGTGTGGCAGGAAGGATTCCTGACCTTAATATGTAGATAGGCCAACTAGAGGGGAGGCCATATTGGTTTTGGTACTTGGCATTGAACCAGGTCAGGTGTCAGATCTCTCAGTGGGAGACCATTTCTGTGATCGTGATCACAATTCCTTGGCATTTACTATAGTCATGGAGAGGGAGAGAAACAGACAGTAAGGAAAAGTATTTAATTGGGGGAAGGGGAATTACAATGCTATTAGGCAGGAACTGTGGAGCGTAAATTGGGAACAGATATTCTCAGGGAAATGCACAACAGAAATGTGGAGGTGGTTTAGGCAGCACTTGCTGGAAGTGCTGGATAGGTTTGTCTCACTGAGGCAAGGAAGGGATAGTAGGGTGAAGGAATCTTGGATGACAAGAGATGTGGAAAATCTAGTCAAGAGGAAGAAGAAAGCTTACTTAAGGTTGATGAAGCAAGGATCAGACAGGGTTTTAAAAGGTTACAATGCAGCCATGAAGGGACTGAAGAATGGACTCAGAAGAGCTAGAAGGGGGCATGAAAAAGCCTTGGCGGGGAGGATTTAAGGAAAGCCCAAGGCATTCTACACTTATGTGAGGAACAAAAGGATGGCCAGAGTGAGGGATACAGAATTGGCTGGCCCATTGAAAATAGAGGTGGTAGTTGATAGAAAGTATTCAGCCTGGAGCACAGTGACCAGTGGTGTTCTGCAGGGAGCTGTTCTAGGTCCTCTGCTTTTTCATATTTTTATAAATGACTTGGAGGAGAAAGTGGAAGGGTGGGTTAATAAGTTTGCTGATGATATGAAGGTTGGTGAAGTTGTGAATTGTGTGGATTGCTGTTGTAGGTTGTAAAGGGACACTGATAGAGTGCAAATCTGGGCTGAGAAATGGCAGATGGAGATCAACCTGGAAAAGTGCGAAGTGATTCGTTTTGGAAGGTCAAATTTGAATGTAGATTGCAGGTTTAAAGGCAGGATTCTTGGTAGTGTGGAGAAACAGAGGGATCTTGGGGTCCATGTCCATTGGTCTCTCAAAGCTGCCACCCAATTTGAATGGCTTGTTAAGAAGGTGTATGGTGTGTTGGCTTTCATTAACAGGAGGATTGAGTTTAAAAGCTGCAAGGTTATGCTGCAACTCTATAAACCCAGGTTAGACCACGCTTGGAATATTGTGGTCAGTTCTGGTCACCTCATTATAGGAAGGATGTGGAAGCTTTAGAGAGGGTGCAGAGGAGATTTACCAGAATGTTGCTTGGACTACAGGGAATGTCTAATGAAGGTAGGTTGAGGGAGTGAAAAAGGATGAGAGGTGACTTGATAGAGGTGTATAAGATGATGACAGGCATAGGTAGAGTAGACAGCCAGAGACTTTTTCCCAGGGCAGAAATGGTTATCATGAGGGGGCATCATTTTAAGGTGATTGGAGGAAGGTTTAGCGGCGATGTCAGAGGTAGATTCTTTACACAGAGTGGTGAATGTGTGAAATTCATTGCTAGCAATGGTAGTAGAGTCAGATACTTTAGGGACATTTAAGTAACACTTGGATAGGCACATGGAGTGTGCACATGGAGTAAAATGAAGGGTATGTAGGTTAGTTAGATCTTAGATTAGGATAAAAGGTCGGCACAACACAGGCCGAAGGGCCTGTACTGTGTTGTACTGTTCTATGTTCAACCAATAATAGATAGTCAAATTAGTAGCTATTACCAACCCAATGAACTTACAGTTAACTTGTGATGTCACCTTTATGCCAGGCCCCTGATTCTGAGCTTTAATTTATTAGGTTAAAAAAACCTTACCATTTAGGAGACAAAAAAAAGTAAGCAAAAAACACCCCTTCCCCTCTGTACCTAATTCCCACATTGTCTCCAAGTTCCTCAAACTAAATACTCATGAGGTCTGTGTCTCACTTTGGATGTGATCTCTCCTTCCTGACCTTGCAAAGCTTATCATATTGAAATATAGAACATAAGACTGGACTGCCAGGTTGGTTGCTGAAAGAATGTTTCCTCTTGTGGGAGAGACTAGAACTAGTTGTAGGGTCCTGAGGCAGAAGATGTGGTGGTTCTTGCAGTAGGTGGGTGGATTTGATTTGCTGGTGGAGGTAGCCCAGGATTTGCATGTCCTTGGGGAAGTGGGAGGAGAAGATGAAGTGATTGGCCACAGGGCGGTGGGATTCATTGGTGTGTGTAGACCAAAGATGTTTCCTGAACCACTCTACGAATTGGTGCTTGGTCTCCCCATTGTAGAGGAGACCACATCGACAGCAATGGATGCAGTAAACAAGGTGGCAAGATATGCAGGAAAATCTCTGTCAGATTTGAAATGATCCTTTAGGGCCTTGGACTGAGGTGAGGGGGGGTTGGGGGGGGCGGTAATGAGGTGTGGGTGCAAGTGTTGCACCTCATATAGTGTCAGGGGAAGGTGCCGGGTGTGGAGGGTGGGTTGGTGGGGAGCGTGGACATAATGAGGGAGTTGCAGAGGGAATGGTCTCTGTGGAAGAGAGATAGGGGTGGAGAGGGAAATATATTTTTGGTGGTGTTGTCTGACTGGAGGTGGCAAAAATTGCAGAGGATAATGCACTGCATCTGGAGATGCATGGGGTGGAATGTGTGAACTAAGTTTGAAGTTGATTCAACCTCCTTGTGCGAGCACGAAGTAGCACCAATACAGTCATCAAAGTAGCACAGGGAAAGGTGAGGGATGGTGCCAGCATAGCTATGGAAGAGGGACTATTCCATATATCCTACGAATAGGCAGGCATGATGGGGCCCATGCAGGTGCCCATGGCTACCCCTCTTGTATAGTAAGTGTGAGGATTCGAAGAAGAAATTGTTGAGGATGAGGACCAGTTCTGCCAATCAAATGAGTGTGCCGGTGGAGGGGGACTGGTTGAGCTGGTGGGAGATGAAGAAACAGAGAGCTCTTAGGCCTCATGGGAGATGGAAGTGTATGGGGACTGGATGAAGTTTTGGGGCCTGGGGAAATCAAAAGTCACGGAGGAGGCGGAGGGCGTGGGTGGTGTCCTGGATATGCATAGAGAGTTAATGGATCATAGGGGACAAGGCAGAGTTGAGGTATGAGGAGATAAGTATGGTGGGCAGGAGCAGGTAGAAACAATCGGTTGACCGTGGTAGTCAGGTTTGTGGAGTGTGGGGAAGAGTAGAACCAGGCGGTGTGGCATTGGGGAACTACGAGGTTGGAGGCTATAGATGGGAGCTCCCCTGAGGTGATTAGTTGTGGATGGTTGAAAGTCATCCATCGTATCCATCTATTCCATTTCTTGAAAACTATCTCCATGCTCCTCATAATTCTCAATACTGCCCCGTTTTCTATTAATCTATCAATTTAAAATTTCCCTGTGCATCCAAGAATAGTTTTATTAATATAGATCAAGAGAAACAGTATTCCTAGTAGAAACTCCATTATACACCTTACTCCAGTCTGAAATACAACCCTTTACCATAACTGTTTCCTCTCAGTCAGCTTGCTTTATATTCAATTTGCTGTGCTGATGTTTGCTGTCTAGTTTATCTCTTTGTTTTTGCTTTCAGATGTTAGCTATTGTGATCCTGCTATTTACCCCTCCTATAGACACATTTATTGTTTATTTTACTTTTCCTAGTACCACTGTCTTTGATCTTACATCATGAGCCCTTCTGGCATTTAATCGCTCCTGTTTTTTACCCTATCACGGGCTTTCCCTTTTATCCTGGAACTCAATCTCTCCCCTTTCATTTGTTTGAAAATTACAGTCGCTCTAACTTGTCCCAGTTCTGATTAAAAGATTATCCACCTGAAATGTCATCTGAAATTTTCTTTTAAACTTGGGAGCATATTTAGTTCCCAACCTCCAAAGAACGTGCTGCAAGACCACATTGCAATCGGCCTGAAGGTAGCCTCTTAATTGCCATCACTGGGCTCTCCACTGAAGGACAGAAAATGGACACTCCACTTTCCCATCCAAATCAGAGGGTCACTGTGAGAGGTGGCCACTGGAAGCAGCAGGGATAGTGAGAAGGGAAGGGAAACCAGGTTCTCCTGTGGCCAAGGAGGCAGGCCCCAGTGTTGGTAAGGAAACCCTTTCTGGCGCTAGCATTAAAGCAGCAGAGGGAGGCAACTGCTACTATTGGTGGACACTTCCTTGGGGCTTGGAGTTTCTGCCTCCACCAGCTTTCACTTTTCCAGGAGACTGCCTCACGTAGCTGGTTATGTCGCCTTACAGCTGAACAATTGTTCAAAATGCCAGCTGCTTCGGTGGATGGCTCTCACTTGGGCCTTCAGCTTGCTAAATTTGCCAAATCACTCTGGTCAGCAAGCGATTAAGCACTGTGAATCTTCCTTAATGGCAGAATCATGTCAGTGAGCCATCTGGACACAGCTCCTAGTATTCATGAGGGGCTGGTGAAAATCCTGCTTGCTAACGTTATTTCTCTCCATTCAGATTCTGCCAGAACTACAAGGTATTTCTAGTATTTCTTTCAATAATTCAGATTTCAGCATCTACAGAATTTACTTCAGTAAATGTTTCACCTGTCATCAGCTTACTTTGATTTGATGTTGAAGTTCTTGCCAAGTGCTACATGTCGAATTGATTTGCTTCTTCCAATAGATAAAACCAGTGTCACCATGTCAGAGTCAAACCCTGCAAATGACAAAAAGATAAATTAAACTCTATCATCCCTTTGTCCTAGTCAAGTTACTGCTATGGAGAGTCACCTACCATTGTCTGACAAGTCCAGGCTACTGATGGCACTAGCATCAATAATATGGTCCTGGATCACCTGCGCACCAGCTGATCTTAACTACAAGAGAAGCAAAAGGAACAGTTTGTGTTCAAATGCTGCAAGCAATTCATTGTGTCAACAGATTTCAAGCTGTGTTTTCTGTACAGATTTGTAGTGCCCAATGGAGATGAGAGCTGATGACTGCCCCCACTGAAGATGATAGGACAAAGTTAATAGCTGGGAAACATTTATCCCCACAGGAAGGGATTGAAATCTGGTGAATCCCTTCCTCTTTGGGACACTCACACTAATTTCAGTGGTGGCTGTACATGAAAAGATCTGAACTGGTCAATCTGTTGGAAAAAAAACTGCAGCCCAAAAATCTACTGAAGAGAGGGGCAAGAACAAAATAACTATGAAATGAGACTGTGGAATAGACACCGCACAACAATCGCCACACAGGAATGTTCCTTCCCAGTCAGGGAGCACTTCAGCGGTCAAGGACATTCAGCTTCTGATCTTCGGGTAAGCATCCTCCAAAGCGGCCTTCAAGATACACAACAATGTAGAATCGCTGAGCAGAAACCGATAGCCAAGTTCCATACCTACAAAGACGGCCTCAACCATGATCCCGGGTTTATGTCGCGCTACATGTGACCCCACCACACTGTCCTGTACCTGTAAAATCTTTCTTACTGTCCTGTTTTGACACCATCACCTTGATAAATTGTTATGATCTCTCTACCTTAATTATACATTTCTGAATTACTTATTACTTTGGTTAGACCCTTGGCCTGTGACTCTTAAACTACTATGTTATTCCAGTCAAATAAAAACAGAAAGAATTGCAGACACTGTAAATCAGGATCAGAGGCAAAGGTTGCCGAGGGTGCTTAGCGAGTGTGCTGGCATCTGTGAAGAAAACTCAGAGTTAGCATTTCTTTTTCCTGTGATCCTTCCTCTGGATTTTTTTCACAGATCTTTCTGGGCTTTTCCTGTGGCTTCTGTTTTTGTTCCATGTTATTCCAGTCATTTGGTTTGTCTCCAGCACGACCTTATTTTTAATTTTTTGTAGTTATCTCTCTGAAGGTCATCCCTTCAGTTACTATTCAGCTATTGACACTTTACTCAACCATCTAACATTCTTGATCATCTGCAGAGACTTATTATTTGACGCTGCTCTCACTCCATTTACATGATCTTTTGATCTCTCTGCCCTTGATCTCTCTGCTCATAAATTCCGTGTTGTGTGTTTCCCTCTCACTAGACCTGACAAAGGGGCTACGAAAGCTTTTGATTTCAAATAAGCCTGTTACACTATAACCTGATGTCGTATAATTTCTCACTAAGTCTCCACTGCTCGAGGGTCGAGAATTGTAAAGATATCATAGAAATTCTTCCTCAACTTCCTCTTCCAACTTAAATGTGAATTTTGAAACATTGTCCCCTAAGTTTTGATGCCCCATAAGGGGATATGTTCTTGCAGCATCCACTCATCAAACGCCCTTATAGAATATTGTATGTTTCAAAAGATCACCTCACTTCCTTTGAAATTCCAATGAATACAGGCCCAACTTGGTCAAACCTGAGAGAGCCTCTTCATCCCAGGAAGCCTAATCAATGTTTTTTGAACTGCCTCAAATACAAGTAAGGAGACCAAAGTGGCAGACAATACTCTAGGTGCAATCTTGCCAATGCCTTGCATAGCTTTTTTAAAGATGCCTCTACGTTTATACTTCAACCCTTTGTAATGAAGGCCAACATTCCATTTGCCTTCCTAATTATCTGCTATACCTGCTTGCTGATGTCTTGTAATCGTAAGGACACCCACACACCTGTATCACAGCATGTTGCAATCTCTGTGTAAACAATATTCTGCTTTTCTTTCCCAAAGTGGACACACTTTTTTCCTACATTATGCATCAGCTGCCAAATTCTTGTCAATATAATTAACCTATGTATATCCCTTTGAAGACTCCGTGTTTTCCTCATAACTACCTATCAGCACATCTTGCTAAAATCAAACCAAACCCCGAACTGGGAGAATTGGCCACTCCCCTTTCATTGTAAAAGTGTTTTAAAAGAAAGATTTACAAGCTTTCTCAAATAGCTATTTCCAGACATATCGGAACCTTTGCCTTTACAACCTCTTTTGAAAAAAACAAGACCAACATAACCTTGCTAAAGGAGCAGCATCGTCCATAGTTCCAACACAAACTTTGTCCCCCGAATTAAACTGTTTCACTCACTTAGAGAAGGTGAGTGGCTGGCACTGGCATTCCTGCTGCCATTTCACCCTTCCTCCAGGTCTGGAAATATCAGCTTTAATCTGGTGTGGAGTCTTCTCCCTATCAGCAACTCTGCTCGAGCTATCCCTGTTGTTGTGGGGTGGTCTTATAATCGAACAGGAGTTGGGACAGTTTGTATTTGGATTTGGTTTGATTTTAGCAAGATGTGCTGGTAGGTAGGACAGTTATGAGGAAAACACAGAGTCTTCAAAAGGGATATACATAGGTTAATTATATTGACAAGAATGTAAGCCTGCCTTCAATTTTTGAACCCTACTTCCACCAGACCACTGGACGATGGATGGTATGCAGTTACCCTTATGTGCCGAATGCCATTTGATTTCAGGAAATATTCAAATTCCCTGCTAGTAAATGACATCCCACTGTCAGTGGCCAACATTTCTGGGAGTCTGTGTAAAGCAAACGATGCCCACAGCTTTTCAATCATCATCCCTGAGTTTGCCAAACAAACTTTGTGCACATCCAACTACTTTGAATGGGTGCCCACAATGACCAGGAACATTGAGCCCATGAAAGAACTGGCATACTTGACATGCAACTGAGTCCAGGGTTTATCCGACCATTCCCACAATTTTTGTCCTTGTTGAAAATCTGGGCACTGTCCCACCAATGCAGCTATGTTGGCATCTAACCTAGCCACTAGACATAGCTTCTCACGAGCATCTTCATCTTGGAAACCCCTGGATGACTCTGATGAAGTTTGGCCAGTATCTGGTGGCAACCTTTATGGGACAATCACCCTTGCTCCCCATAGCAACATTCCATTCTCAGTGCCATTGAATTAACAGCACAGAGGCTAGTATCCCGTCACGAAGTCACCCTTTATTTACTTGTGCATAGTACACTGGCTGTGGTCAGCCAGCTTGGATTCAATCCCCTGAAGTGTGGATTTACTAAATCTTTTTTTTTTGTCAGTCACTTGAACTGAGGAGACTCTAATCTTTTTTTTAAAATATAAATTCCCACACTACCACCTAACAGTGGTAGTGCTTACTCATTCCCCAGCACAATGGGTGGGTGGAGTGAGTGAGCGTGAGCGTGAGCGTGTGCGTGTGCGTGTGCGTGTGCGAGAGCGTGTGCGAGAGCGTGTGCGTGTGCGAGAGAGTGTGCGTGCGTGTTGGTGTCAGATACAGTGAAGAACAATGAACGCAGAATCTCCTGTTTATAATGGTCAGACAGGGCTTTCCTGATTGGCTCAGGTTAACAACCCCAATCAATGACCTCATAATCAACAAGGTCCACCTGGTTCTAATCAATATACTTTCATACTTGACAGGGCAAACATTTCATGATTTTATGCTATTGTTTCTGTTAATGCACCTGATTTTCTCCTTGTGAATTGCTGCATTGAAAAAATGCAAACTCACTGAATCAATAATAAATATTACAAGGGTTGGCTAGGGCGTCTACATGTTTATGGCCTTATGGGGTGAAATGAGGAAAAAAACTTTCTACACAAAAAAGAAAATCTCCACAAGAAATACAAGATCCTAATCTGAGGGCACAGCTTTTTATTCATTACCTCACAGTTGCTGAGATCCAGATGTACATCACAGATGTGAGTGTTACAGGCCAGGCCCTGAAGAATGGCTCTGTAGAGTACAATAAAAGGCTTTTAGCAAAACAACTTGCCATTAAATATCATACAGACTCAATCAAAGGACTGTCTGAGGAAAAAGCAGGGTGTTATTATGTCTCACGGAATTTGTTTGACTGTCTTTGGCAGTCGTACTGTAATTTTAGAGTTTGTCATGAAATCTGGCCTCACTTTTTTTGATTAGATTAGATTACTTACAATGTGGAAACAGGCCCTTCAGCCCAACAAATCCACACCGACCTTCCGAACAGCAACCCACCCAGACCCATTCCCCTACATTTACCCCTTCACCTAACACTACGGACAATTTAGCATGGTCAATTCACCTAACCTGCATATCTTTGGACTGTGGGAGGAAACCGGAGCACCAAACAGACACGGGGAGAATGTGCAGACTCCACACAGACAGTTGCCCGAGGCGGGAATTGAATCTGGGTCTCTGGCGCTGTGAGGCAGCAGTGCTAACCACTGTGCCACTATGCCGCCCCTTTGTTTTCTCAAGATTGCACTGGGTGGGGCAATGATCATTTTCAGAAACAATCCCATAGCTTGAGATGGGCTTGATGAATTTTCTGCTGTTTATCTCATTTTCTCTGCTCCTATTATTCTGATGCTGGGAGAACAGGAGTCACATTTTTAAAATGCATATCAAGGTTGCAAGAGCCTGATTAGCTGGAGTTTAATTATTGTTGTAATCTAATAGAGGCATTAAAAAATAGACAGAGAAATTGGTCTTCTGGCAGGAGAATTCAGCATTAGATAACATATTATTAGAATACAGTAAATGGCTAGAATATGAGGAGTTGAGTGGATGTTTAGTAAGGGAGGGATGCTGTGCAGTGTGGAGCATGCTGGGGAGACATGGAGTACTGGACAGTATTGTGGACAAGCTGGGTGAGGGATGCAAAGCAAGGGGATAAAGGAAGGTACTAATGGAAAAAAGGGGAAGGAGAACTGTTGGGTGGAAGAGGCGGCTGTTGTTTTCTGAACTCTCTCAAACCATTGTTCTCTACCTTCCTGCTGTCTCTCTAGTTTAGAAAGAAAGCCACTGCTGGCCCAGCTGTCAGAATTCAGCAGTTCCTCTGCCCCAGTCGATGTAAAATTAATTACTGCTTTTAGAATGAATTAGAATTACAGTGTCACATTTCAAAAGTTTTACTGATCAATAAAACATACAGTACCTTACTGCTTCCAGTGGTAGCTTGATACCAGACAGTGTAACGCACTTTAATGATAAACAGTTACTGAAGAACTGCTTCAATGAAGCGGGGACTTCCCGAGTTTTCCTGCGAGAGAGAAGGCTTTGCACTCAACTAAAATCAATATTGAACATGTTACACCAAAGAATCTGGGAGATTTTCAAACTTGTCATCAGATATTTAATGATTAAACATCCACTAAAGAAATCAATACAACTGCAAATGGAACAGTTTGCAACAAGTCTGATGGCTAATTGGCAAGTGAAAAATCTACCCCAATAAAATAGGCTCATAAAATGAAACAGAATTCAGTGACAGCTTCTCAAAAAAATGATCACACATACAACTTGCCTACAGTTAACACACACTCTTTTGCATTCTCTGGGTAATTATTTGTCAGGGTTAATTTGAGCTTTTCTCATGTCAACTTCTGTTGGTTTTCCAATTTAACACACCTTTTTCTTCTATGAATTCTTATATACCAAGAACCATCCCAAAGACCACAAGCTACAAATCCAAGTCCTCAAATGATAGGGCAAGTGAGTTAAGATTCACAAGTGATGACCATACAATAGGCAATAGAGTCATTTCTGTAATTCACCTTGTTTCATGGTTCTGATCTCAAGGCCAGAACTAAATGCACAGTTTGGGAGGTGAACTTTGTGAGAAAGTGACTGACTGTCATTTATTCATTCAAACTGAGGTTTTAATAGGAGGTATAATCTAAATGACCTCAGGCCTGGCATTAGAAAAAAAAAGTGGAAATAATGAGAGGACAAGAATCATTCCAATTGCATATTTATAGGGTGGAATAATACATTTGGTTCTGATGTAGAAGCAAGCCATTCAGCCCAACAAATCTGCTCCGCCATTCAATGAGATCATGGCTGATCTGATAATCTTCAACTTCATTTTCCTTCCTTATTCCCACAAACTTTGATGTTTTTTATTCATTCATGGGCCAGTGTTTATTGCCTGTCCCTAATTGGGTCAACTAGATTGCTGTGGATCTGGAGTCACAAGTTGGCCAGACCAGGTAAGGATGGCAGATTTCCTTCCCGAAAGCATATCAGTGAAAATCAACAATGGATTCACGGTCACCGTTAGACTCTTCATTCCAGATTTTTGTTGAATTCAAACTCCATCATCTGCCATGGTGGGATTTGAACCCAGATCACACCAGAATATTACTTGGGTCTTTGGATTAATAGTCCTGCGATAGTACCACGCGGCCATCACCTTCCTTAGAATTAGGATTCTATCTAACTCAGCTTTGAATAACTTAACGACAGCCTTGATAGCTCTCTGTAGTGAAGAATTCTACAGATTCACTATTCTGTCGAGAATTATAAGTGAGTTCTCCTCAATTTTACAGTTATAATTTCACAGAAATGCCTGGTAATCAAAGGTTAACTGGCAGCCACCCATAGTTTGCTTATTGTCATCTCAAATTCACTGAAGATATTCAAGTCGATCAAGGTCATGTGAAATTGACTGATTTTGGGGTTTGTGCTCCTGCCAGCAGTCAGTTCTATTTTAAGTGAATCACCTTATAGAGCAATCAAACAGCAGCTAAAGAATTTAAATCATTTGACATCAACAGCTTCTTCTTACTTGTGGGAAAATACATTTCGGTCGAGGATTAGAGAGGTCAGATGTGCACAACATCCACGATTCAATGCTCCAAAAAGCTGAAAAAAAAAGGAATACAGAAAATCAGCAATGGAACACCAGAATTTAAAAAAAACGACAGACATAACTTTACCATTACATAAAAGCCTTTTATAGAACCTTATGAAAACCTCAATTTCTAATTTTTAAAAAATTCTGTCATAGGATGTTGGCATTGTTGGCTGGGCCATTAAATATAGCCCATCTCTGGTTGCCATTGAGGTGATGGTGGTGCTGAGCTGCCTTCTTGAACTGCTGCAGTCCAATTGTTATAAGTACACCCACAATGCCCTTTGGGAGGGAGTTCCAGGATTTTGACCCAGCAACACTGAAAGAATGGCAATATATTTCCAAGTCGCGATAGTGAATGGCTTGGTGGGGGGCTGGGGGAAGGGGGAAGGGAGACAATGTATAGGTGTCCGCATGTATATTCTAGCCTTTTCCTCTTTGATAGTATCTTTTGAACCCATGATAACTACTAACTAAGGAGCGTTGGTGAATTTTGGCAGTGCATCGTCTAAATGGCACATACAGCTACTACTGAGCATCAATGATGAAGGAAGTCAATATTTGTGGATGTGATGCCAGTCAAGGAGGCTGTTCTGACCTGGATGGTATCAAACTTCTTGAGCATAGTTGGAGCTGCATTCATCCAAGTAAATGGGGGGTATTCCATCATACTCCTGACTTGTGTCCTGTAGATGATGGGCAGGTTTTGGGGAGTCAGAAAGTGAGTTACTTGCTGCAAGACTGCTAGTCTTTGACTGATCTTGTGGCAAGGTACTTATATGGCTAATTCAATTCAGTTTGTAGTCAATAATAACCTCAGGATATTGATAGTAGCTTTATTCTATTATTGAATGTGAAAGGGCGATGGCTCGATTCTTTCTTGTTGGAAATGGTCATTGCATGGCACTTAAGTGGCACAAACAATACTTGCCACTTGCCAGCCTCATACCTGGATATTTTCCTGGTTTTGCAGTATTTGGACATGGATTCCTTCAGCATCTAAGCAATTGTGAATGGTGCTGAATATTGTGCAATCATAAGCGATTATTCCCACATCTGACCTTATGATGGAATCAAGGTCACTGATTAACCAGCTGAAGATGAAACACTATCCTAAGGAACCTACATGTGCTATAGCTAAAAATAAGTGGGGAGGCAAATTGTGAGGATGACACAAAGACTGTACAGAGGGATATAGACAGGTTAAGCAAATGGGCAAAAAACTTGGCTGACAGAATGGATTGCCAGAAAATATGAGGCTATGCATTTTGGCAGGAAGATTAGAGGAGCTGAATGTTATTTAAATAGAGAAAAGACTCCCAGAAACTTACAGCGGAGGGATTAGGTAGTCTTTGGGCATAAATCTTAAAACACTACTGTAAAGCTCAGCAGTAATGGAGAAGGCAAATGGAACATTAGCCTTTATTTCAAAGAGAATTGACTACAAAAATACAGATGCTTTCTAAACCTATACAAGGCATTCAGACCACAGATGGAATACTGTAAACAGTTTTGGGACACTTACTAAAGAAAGACAGACTGTTTTTGGAGATAGTGCAGAGAAAGTTCACTAGGCTGAACCTGGCTTATCTCTCCATGCTTCAGGCTCACTGCCTTTATTCCTGATGAAGGGCTTTTGCCCGAAACGTCGATTTCGCTGCTCCCTGGATGCTGCCTGAACTGCTGTGCTCTTCCAGCACCACTAATCCAGAATCTGGTTTCCAGCATCTGCAGTCATTGTTTTTACCTCTTTGAACCTGGCTATCGAGTGACTGGGGAGAGGTTGAGTAGGTTCGTTTTGTACTCACTGGAGGTTAGAAGAATGAATGGCAAGCTTATTGAAATAGACAAGATTCTTAGGGGAACTTGGCAGGGTAGATGCAGAAAAGTTGTATCGCTTTGTGGGAGGCTCTAAGACCAGACAGTAGAATCTCAGGAAAAAGGGTGGTTCTAAGACAGAAATGAGAAGGAAGTTCTTTCAGAGAGTAGTAAATTTGTAATTCTTTACTATAATGTGCTGTCAAAGATGTGTCTTCAAATATATACAAGGTTGAGATTCACAGATTTTTAATCAGCAAGGGAATGAAGAATTATGGGGAAAAAGACCGGAAGGTAGAGTTGAAAATTATCAGGCCAGTCATGATCTCATTGAGTGCACAGAGGACATATCTGGGCAATTTTCCACATTGTTGGGTGGATGATAGTGCTGTACTCGAACAGTTTGGCTAGGGGCCATCAAGTTCTGGAATGAAGCGTTCTATACTATTGCTGGAATATTGTCTGTGATGTTAGGGACCTCTGGAGAAGGGCAAGGTGGATGATCCACTCAGTATTTCTGGCTGAAGTTTGTTGCTCATGCTTCAGCCTTACGTTCTGCAGTGATTGGTAGGCTCCCCATTGATGATAGGGATATTTGTGGATCCTCTTCCTCAAATTACTTACTTAAATATCCTCCACCATTTACTACTGGATGTGGCAGGACTGCAGAGCTTGGATCTGACCCATTTATTGTGGAATTGCTTAGCCTCTTATCACTTATGTAAGTCAAACTGGTTTTGTAGCTTCAACAGGATGACACTTCATTTTTAGGTATGCTTGGTGGTGCTCCTGGCTTGTCTTCCTGTACTCTTAATTCAACCAGGACTGATCCCTTGGCTTGATGGCAATGGTAAAGTAGGGGATATGTCAGGTCATGAGGCTGCAGTACAATTTAGCTTGCTGATGGCCCACAACACCTCATGTATGCCCAATCTTGAGTTTATGTTATCACAGAATCATTTTAAAGTAAATGGCAGGTATGTCAGCCTATAGAGAGGTTTGACAGTGATACAACAGTGCCATCTGTTGGTGACTATATACACTTTGACAAAGAAATCGGTGAGAAATAAAATTGCATCTTTCATCACCTATGATGTTCCAAAGAACTTCACAAGCATTATGAAGTGAATCACAGTTGCATTATGGGACAAAGCAATGTGTCAATTTATGCACAAGAAGATCCCACCAATTGTAATGTAATGACCACATAAGTAGCTTTTTTTTTTCTGACACTGGTCAAGGGGCAGGTGAGTACAAAGTTCTGAATCTAGATTTTGCTGTTTGGGGTATTGGGGGAGGTGTAAAGGGGCTGTCCCCAGGTCAGAGGTTGTAAGCCTCCTATATGGCACATTGATGGAACAAAATTACTGAAAATCAAAGTGCAAATTACCCTCCTGATAACGTAGGCACAGAATGAAACACTTCACTTCCATGATTATTAGATGTCACAAAATATATCACAGCTCATTAAATATTTTTTGTTGTAATGAAGGAAACACAGTGTCTAATTTGCCCATAGCCATCTCCCAGAAGCAGGAAGGTGATAATAATTAAATAATATATTTTTGTACTGATTTAAAGATAAATATTGATCAGGACAAGCGTTAACTCTCTTGCTCTTCTTCAAAACATGGGATTTTTATATTCTACTGAGGGGGCAGATGGAACCTCCAATTAATAACACACCTGAAAGATGGTACTGTTGACGACAGTGGGGGGTGGGAATAAAAAGGAGGAGGTGAATAAAAGATAAAATTGCATATGTACTGTGAATGGATGGATGGCCTTGAGGTATGTAGTTAGAATGGATGGCCTTGAGGTACGTTGGGAAGAGGTCTGGGGAATACTGGAAAGGATGAAAATAGATAAGTCCCCTGGGCCTGATGGCATTTATCCTAGGATCCTCTGGGAAGCTAGGGAGGAGATAGCGGAGCCATTGGCCTTGATTTTTATGTCGTCGTTGTCTACGGGATTAGTGCCAGAAGACTGGAGTATAGCGAATGTGGTCCCCTTGTTCAAGAAGGGGAGCAGGTATAGCCCGAGTAACTATAGGCCAGTGAGTCTCACTTCTGTTGTGGGCAAAGTCTTAGAGAGAATTGTAAGGGATAGGATTTATGAACATCTGGATAGGAATAATGTGATCAAGGATAGTCAGCATGGTTTTTGTGAAGGGCAGGTTGTGCCTCACAAACCTTATTGAGTTCTTTGAGAAGGTGACCAAGGAAGTGGACGAGGGTAAAGCAGTAGATGTGGTGTATATGGATTTTAGCAAGGCGTTCGATAAGGTACCCCATGGCAGGCTAATGCAAAAACTACGGAGGTATGGCATTGTGGATGCATTAGAGGTTTGGATTAGGAATTGGCTGGCTGGAAGGAGACAGAGGGTAGTAGTTGATGGTATAGGTTCATCTTGGAGTGCAGTTACTAGCGGTGTTCCACAAGGATCTGTTTTGGGACCATTGCTGTTTGTCATTTTTATAAATGACCTGGAGGAGGGGCTTGAAGGCTGGGTGAGCAAATTTGCGGATGACACGAAAGTCGGTGGAGTTGTGGACAACGAAGAAGGATGTGGCAGGTTACAACGGGATATAGATAAGTTGCAGAGCTCGACAGAAAGGTGGCAAATGGAATTCAATGTAGCTAAGTGTGAAGTCATTCACTTTGGTAGGAGTAACAAGAAGATGGATTACTGGGCTAATGGTAGACTACTTGGTAGTGTGGATGAGCAGAGGGATCTTGGTGTCCATGTACACAGATCTTTGAAAGTTGCCACCCAGGTAAATAGTGCTGTGAAGAAGGCATATGGTGTACTGGGCTTTATTGGTAGAGGAATTGAGTTCTGGAGTCCTGAGGTCATGTTGCAGTTGTATAAGACTCTGGTGTGGCCTCATCTGGAGTATTGTGTGCAGTTTGGGTCGCCATACTATAGGAAGGATGTGGAGGCATTGGAACGAGTGCAGAGGAGGTTTACCAGGATGTTGCCTGACATGGTAGGAAGATCGTATGAGGAAAGGCTGAGGCACTTGGGGCTTTTCTCATTGGAGAAAAGTAGATTTAGGGGAAATTTAATAGAGGTGTACAAGATGATTAGGGGTTTAGATAGGGTTGACAGTGAGAACCTTTTTCCGCTAATGAAGTCGGTTGTTACTAGGGGACACAGCTTTAAATTAAGGGGTGGTAGGTATAGGACAGATGTTAGGGGTAGATCTTTTACTCAGCGGGTTGTGAGTTCATGGAATGCCCTGCCAGTAGCAGTGGTGGACTCTCCCTCTTTATGGTCATTTAAGCGGGCATTGGATAAGCATATGGAGGTTATTGGGCTAGTGTAGGTTAGGTAGGCTTCGGTCGGCGCAACATCGAGGGCCAAAGGGCCTGTACTGCACTGTATTTTTCTATGTTTTATGAAAGAACGTCTCTTGTTATCCTATTGTAACATCAATGCGAACACAACAATTAACAAATCCACATATTTCCCTCGCTTCATGCGGAGGTAAAAAATCTTTTGAAAAAACAATGATACCATTTGCATTAGAAAAAAAAAGTACGTTGTGCTGTTTTTTCCAGATTTCTGCTGCAGAAGTAAGACAAAAACTGCAAAAGGACTTAAAGTGACAGATATTATTCCTGCCTTCCTAGATGGAGTTAATGTTAGAGAATGTTAGTCTTTTAAGAATACCTAAAACTGTGGTACTTACAGAATCCAGAGCACAATCAGTACCTGCCAGATCCAGATGAGTCAGGGCATTCGGATGGGAAATGAAATTATAAAATATCTGGCACAAAAAGAAATAAGTCATTTTTGTAAATATTTTGTCTGAATTTCTTATGGTCAAATCATTTTATATGTTTAAGTGATAAATATTCAATCATAAGGTTGAATATTTAAGTATGAAACAATATTCAATTCCTGCATTTTTTGGTTTTATTCCGAAATAGAGATTAAAATAGCATTCTTGTAAATGGTTGACTTACTCATCAAATGGGTCCTCTTGGTATATTGGCAAATACTGCCAGCCAGCACAATTGCTATGCAAAGATGTGTCTGGGCCATTGAAATACCAACATTTTCCTAATGCTGTTGTCACATTGGATATACCAAAAAATAGATGCCAGGTTTGACAGTCATGCAAACACAAAGCAGGCACGGTGGCACAGTGGTTAGCACTGCTGCCTCACAGCGCCAGAGACCTGGGTTCAATTCCTGCCTCAGGTGACTGACTGTGTGGAGTTTGCACATTCTCCCCGTGTCTGCGTGGGTTTCCTCCGGGTGCTCCGGTTTCCTCCCACACTCCAAAGATGTGCAGGTCAGGTGAATTGGCCATGCTAAGTTGCCCGTAGTGTTAGGTAAGGGGTAGATGTACGGGTATGGGTGGGTTGCGCCTCGGCGGGGCGGTGTGGACATGTTGGGCCGAAGGGCCTGTTTCCACATTGTAAGTAATCTAATCTAATCTACTTTAAAAAAAAATATCTATCCAGAGGTAGATTTGCCTGTTTTGAGTTTTCAGGACTGTCAAACCATAATGCAATACCTTACATTTATCCAATTAAACTACATCTGCCATTCCTTTGCCCATTGACCCAATTGATCAAGATCTCTTTCAAATCTTAGCCAACTTTTTGTTCACTGTCCACTGTACCATAAATTTAGGTATCATCTGCTATTTTCATACAAATCATTTATATAAATTACAAATAATTAGAAGATACACGTGACTGTTACAAAGCCTTAAAAATTTGATTTATACCTAAATACCCAAATGTCCCAGCTGCCAATGTGGGAGGCATTTTAACCAAATGTTGAATGTCAGTGTGGGGGCTACATTTTGGGGGTGAAAAATAATAGATGTTGTATGGGGATACATCAAAATGAAGTCAGCGTTTGAAGGGTTAATTCTAGCTTGTATTTCCTTGCGTTTCTTTATTTGATGGTTGCAAGAATGTTGACCATAACCCATGTGTGAGTTCCCCTAAAACAGCAAATTAAAATCATTTGATATGCTGAGTCTGGTTGAGCTTGTAATATTTTGGGTCACAGTAAGCTTGTGGTTAAAAAGACATACACTGACAACAGATCATAATCCAAGGCAAGGCCAAAGTATTTCTAATAAGACCATGGTTTACTGAGTGTAGTTATTGGGTTAATACTATAACAGTGTTTTTTAAATTTCACAGGATTCTTGAAAACTTAACTGAGCAAGACCTCACAGAAGTTGAGAGGTCACCTTGAATCTACAAACTTGTCATTTAATGTGACCCAAATGTTACAACACTATCTCTGCCAATATTTTTCAAAACTAGTTATTGAAAATCCTCTTGTTATAATACATTAACATCTGCAGACATTATTACTGAAAGAATAACTGCTCTCTGCTGTGATAATGAAAGTAAAGAAATCCACTTACAAAAATGCTTCCATTTTATCTCTAAGAACTACAGGGAGTCAGCCATGTATTTAGGTCATAAGACACAGGACCAGAATTAGGCCATTCAGCTCATCGAGTCACTCCATTCAATCATGGCTGATATGTTTCTCAACCCTATTCTCCTGCATTCTCCCTGTAACCCTTGACCCCCTTACTAAACAAAGGTCTCTTCCCTAGGGTGGGGGAATTCAAAACTAGAGAGCATAATTTTAAGGCAAGAGGAGAAAAATTTTAAAAAACACACGCGGAGCAACTTTTACACACAGGTTCATGCATGGAATGGACAGCCAGACAATGTGGTCAGTACATGTACGATTACAACATGTAAAAGAATTTGGATAAGGATATGAATAGGAAAGGTTCGGAGAGATATGGGCCAAATGCAGGTAAGTGGGACTAGTTTAGTTCAGGAAACTTGGTCAGCATGGATTGAAACTTAGATTGAAGGGTCTGTTTCTGTGCTGTATGACAACAATTCTACTTGAAAATAACTAGCTTGTATATGGTACTTTGATGTATTTTCCTTTCCATGATTAATTGAAACTAACTCTTTCTGCAAAATATTGGAAGATCGATAGATAAGGAAGTGTTGAATTGGTCACTGTGGTTTTGTGCATCATGTTATTAGTCAGATTGAAAATAAGATCCCAGGACATGGGTTGCCAATTTGCCATCATCCATTTTACACGACCAGATTCAATAATAATCCATATCACTTTTAAACAAGTCAGCTAAAATCAATTTAGAAAGTTGGACACCAGTTTGCAAGATACTAGCAACCTTCATTGATGAGAAATTGTCTCAATATTTACTCAACATTTACAAAGTGGAATTAGGAATGGGTCTGAGAATGTCTGTTGAGAAGGAAGTTGTTTGGGTCAGGGGAAAGCTTTGTATGAACAGGAACTTAATCGAAAGTTTCTCAATTTCAACTTTCATTGCATAGATTACTAATTCCCATCTTGTCCTTTTGAAATCAATTGCATTATTAATAGTGAGTGGAGTTGCCATACTGACATATGCCACATGGACTAGATGAGAATAATCAGATACTGACTAAACGTTTAGGCCTTCGGAAAACTAAATCATCATTTGATGCCTATGTTCCTGCTTGTATTCACTTACACAGGTATCTTCAGCAGCTAATATCCCTGGATTTCCAGAGAGGTCCAGGTGAACAAGAGACGATGTAAAAACTTCATTTGCAATCAACGATTGAGCCAAAGAGTTAAGACCTGAAAAAGTGAAGAGGAAAGATGAAAAACATATGCAGAGAACTAAGTTATAGAAAGGTCAACAAAAATGATTTTATTTATCTACTGAACATACTACGTTTTAACATGTAGATAAACAATACTCCATATTTGAATTATTCTCTTTAAGACAATAATTTACATTTTGAGTACTGGCATTGAGGTCATAATCTATAACTTGACTATTTCCACTGAGGCAGAGGTTAATGGAATTTTTTTTCCAACAACAGCAGAAAAAGCTAAAAAATGGTTATTTATTCTATTTCATTAGAAATTCTACCAGTGGTCCAAAGTTACAATGAGGCATTGCAGACACTAATGGAAATACAGTGCCAGCTTCTCCAAGTCGACGAATATGACTTCCTTCTATATCACTGCTCAGTAAGTTTCACTACATACATGTGTCTGTATATTGAAGATGTGAAGATTAGTAAAACTCAGTTGTATGAATAAGTCTTCCTGTTACTCATGTTCAAGCTACTTGTACAAGCGACCAAAAGATGCCCAGCACCTATTGATCCATGTTCATGATCCACTTCCAAGGAAAAGGGAAAAACATGGAGACACAACTGGCATTGTTTGAATATTTAGATTGCCAAATTTAGCCTCATGTACAGTGGTAACAATTTAATTCCTCTTGCTAAATATTTACGTATTACTTGTTACTTAATTCATGTATATAGCCTGAATGATAATTTTTCTTTTTGCTAATGTTCACATTCAATATATTGGTGCTTGATCATTGGTTTTTGTCCTCCAATCGTTATGTGTCTTGTCAATCTATACATTAACAAAAGTTGCTGTACCAACCAAATATACAAATGGTCATTGCATCACACTATCACATATAGTCCTTAAAGGCAGCTCAGAGTCGCATGAAGAAAATGCATGATTATAACATTAAATTACTATGTATTAGAACGCTAATCATTTAGTTTGGCAATTCTCTCTTTCCTTATGAAGTACTAAAATGATTTATTTAGATAAATTTAAAGCCAAATTTCAAAAGGGACATTAAATGCCATATAAGAAAAAAATGTAGATAGTCATAGTGTCATAGAGATGTACAGCACAGAAACAGACCCTTCAGTCCAACTCATCTATGTCGACCAGATATCCCAACCTAATCCAGTCCCATCTGCCAGCACCTGGCCCATATCCCTCCAAACCCTTCCTATTCATATACCCATCCAGATGCCTTTTGAATGTTGCAATTGTACGAGTCTCCACCACTTCCTCTGGCAGCCATTACATACATGTACCACCCTCTGCGTGAAAAAGTTGCCCCCAGGTCTCTTTTATATCTTGCCCCTCTCACCCTAAACCTATGCCTATAGTTCTGGACTACCCCACCCCAGGGAAGAGACGTTGTCTATTTATCCTATCCATGCCCCTTATGATTTTATAAACCTCTATATGGTCCCCCCTCAGCCTCCGACTCTCCAGGGAAAACAGCCCCAGCCTATTCAACCTCTCCCTCCAGCTCAAATCCTCCAATCCTGGCAACATCCTTGTAGATCTTTTCTGAACCCTGTCAAGTTTCACAACATCTTTCTGATAGAAGGAGACCAGAAATAAGAATTTAATCATTGTTAGGCCTTAGATGTTATCTAGAAAATACATAAGTTGAAATAAAATCAAACATTGCTGGAGAAACTCAGCATGTCTTGTAGCATCTGTGGAGAGAGAAACACAGAGTTAATCTTTCAAGTCCAATGACTCTTTTTTTGGAACATCCTGAAAGACGGTTGAAATTAAATTTAGTGGGGGAGGTACTGTTTGACCCCACTCTCCAAAAGAAAAACACTGACTTGTAACTGGAATTTACTCCGAAGACCTTAAGCAGGTGAACAGTAGATTTAAGACTGATGGAGATCCTTCTGGCCAATCTGATTGCCTAGACAGCAGTGTCATTACTGGGTATTACTGGGATTGCAAGGAGGCCCACGAGGATTGGGGAGGTATCCTGAACTCACCTAAGTCTCAAGCATTTTGTGCATGTAGGTATAGGGAGGCCTAGAGGGACTGGTAGACTGAAATCAAGTGACAAAGGAATAGTAACATCTTGAGAATGAAGGGGAGCTTCAGTACACAAAAAGCATCCCTCAAAGAATGTATCCCCTCTTCCTTCCTATCTTTTAACCAGTGTCCCGCCTGCACAAAATTTAGTGGGGATTGTACTGGGGAACAGGTAGGCAAGCAGTGGGCTAGCCATGCAGTATATTTTGTGTTCCAGCATTGCTAAAAATATGCCAGGCCTGTGAGGTGGGGATGGGTAATATCGAACCTTTTACTATTTTCCTTATTTTAAAAGTGTCACATGAAGTTACAAAATATAATAAATTTCAAATATAAATTATAACATTAGCCCCTTTAAAAACACCCAGCAACTGAAAATAATACTTTCTGAATCAATTCAACAACACAATGCAGGGATCTGTTATATGGAACTTTTACATGGTAAAGGATGCAAATAGATATGTGGCCATGTGCATTTAGGATTAGTTTCATTTTATCTAAGTTTCAAATGGTGAGGTCCAGGCACATGAAATACTGCAGCTCTAATGCTAGACTTCTTGCACAATTGTACTGAGTAAAACTGAAAGCTGTTTTGCAAAGTTGCAAACTGAACCCAATGATGATGCAGAACAAGGCTTTTTCATAATTAATTTGCACTCCAAATACTTCCCTGTTCCTCTACCACTTGTAGATGACAGGTTCATATACAAGGATAACTTCAATTTAATTTTAAAACAGCGTGAGATCTACATAGAAACAACTGTATCTAAGCTTGTGGCTGGCTTAAACTTGGTTTCTTTGTGAAGGCCTACCTTTTGCAGTCAGTGATGTTCTGGAGAGGTTGAGATACTTCAATCCTTTGGACAGTTTTTCAAACTGCTGACTGAATGCTGACACCCCTATTAAAGAGAAGGGTGACTGATTTATTACCGATGTATTTTATTATCGATTATTGCTGTATGATAAATATCATTGATCACTTCTTTTTTTTGCTTAAATCATCAACTTTTCAATGTTCCTCTCTGCCTTCCATATGACCTTCTCCATCCTGGTAAGAGCAGTGAAGCCCTTTCTTCATTTTGTTCAGACACTGGTTCAGAATTCAGACAGTGAGGGTCATGTGGTTAACCACTTATCTTACCATCTGATAGCGCTATGAAGTCACATTTTAAGTGTTTAATAAATGGTGAAGTAAATGAGTTAAGAAAATGTCTGTTCATCTTGTCAGACTGAGCTGTTTTTCTTTAAATTTTAATCCTTATCCTGTAGTCAACTATGTGCATGACACCTATAGGATCCAAATGTTAAGGCTTAATTGGGGATAACTGAGTTTCCATAGAAATATTGCAGTTTAGCCATTTGAATCTAATATATTGCAATCAGGATTAGCAAAATCATATTCCCTTGATTGAAGCTGGTATGTTAAATGTATGACAGCCCTGGAAGTGTCTAATTTTCCAACATCATTTTTAAAAAGAAGCATTTGCAACACAAATGATTCAAAAAAGCCAATTTGAGAAATAAAAGTTTTCAGCAAGATTTCTCAGTATTATTTTCTATCATTAAAAATTCCTCCTCTTGTAAATAGAAACCATGACATGTGCTATTAAAAAAGTGTATACATTCACATCCCAAGCAGAATCCGTTTTCTATTATTGTATTGTAATAACTATAAATCATAAGAAGGGAAATAGAAAGCATTCAAGGTGAACATGATAGAAAAAATAAATAGAAATTCTGTCATAAAGAGGGTCAGAACGTTTTCAAAGTTGGAATTCATCCTAGTGAATCAAACACTAACACAAAAACAAGATATTGTGGATGCCGAAAATCTGAAGTATTGAACAGAACTGGCAACACTCGTGGAAAGAAAAGCAGAGTTGATGTTTCATCAGAACAGATGTTTAAAAATATCACACTTCAGGCATCTGAAGTATTTTGTTTTTGTACAATAACAGCCATCCTGTTTGGCATATTTTTCCTTCAACACAAAAAGGATCTTACACCAGAGCTGCTTTGCCCCACTTCAACTGAAACAATTTCACATTAGAAGGCTTCATGAAATTAGACACTTGAGGTTCTGAAATAGACTGATGCTTGAGGTCTGGTTATTCAGATGCTTAAACACTTAACTCCCAACCAGAATGAAGTGATTCAAATCTCTGGACATCTTCTCAGTCAGAATTACAACTCCAGAATGTTTTGTGTCATTATCTCCATGATAGATGGGATAGACTTCAAACAGATCTATCAAATCAAGACTGGGCATCCATGAGATGCTGTGAGCCATTAACAACACTAGAATTGTACTCAAGCACAATCTGCAACATCATGGTCTGACATATTCCCCACTCTACCATTTACTATCAAGCCAGGGATCAACCCTGCTTCAGGGAAGAGAGCAGGAAGGTATTCAGAAACACTACGAAATGTACCTAACAATGAGTTGTCAATCTGATGATGCTACAAAACAGGACTACACATGTTTCAAATAGCAAAATCAGCAACTGATAGAGTTCAGTGATTCCACATCCAATAGATCAGATCTAAGTTCTGCAGTGCTGCTACGTCTAATCATAATGGTTTGGTCAACTAAACAACTCAGTTAAAGGAGGCACCACAAATATTTTCATCTTCAATCATAGGGGACCCTAGCACATTTGTACAAAAGATAAGGCTGAAGCATTTGCAACAATCTTCAGCCAGAAGTGCTGAGAGGTCTCCAGCATCACTGATTCCAATCTTATCTTTAACCAGTTTGGTTCACTTCATATGACACTGAAAAACAGCTGGAGGCAGTGTATACTTCAAAAGCTAAGGCCTTGACAACATTCTGTCACTAGCAGTAAAGACTTAGATTAGATTACTTTTTTTTTA
Source organism: Chiloscyllium punctatum (assembly GCF_047496795.1). Lineage (NCBI taxonomy): Eukaryota > Metazoa > Chordata > Chondrichthyes > Orectolobiformes > Hemiscylliidae > Chiloscyllium > Chiloscyllium punctatum. The sequence continues at coordinate 55,255,187 of NC_092764.1, read as the reverse complement.
GAGTAGATTACTTTCAGTGTGGAAACAGGTCCTTCGGCCCAACAAGTCCACACCACCCCGCCGAAGCGCAACCCACCCATACCCCTACATCTGCCCCTTACCTAACACTACGGACAATTTAGCATGGCCCATTCACCTGACCTGCACATCTTTGGACTGTGGGAGGAAACCGGAGCACCCGGAGGAAACCCACGCAGACACGGGGAGAACGTGCAAACTCCACACAGTCAGTCGCCTGAAGCAGGAATTGAACCTGGGTCTCTGGCGCTGTGAGGCAGCAGTGCTAACCACTGTGCCACCGTACTGCCACCGTACTTATATTGCAGAACTAGCTGTGCCCTTAGACAAGCCGTTCCAGTAGAACTACTGTATTTACCCAACAACGTGGAAAATTACTGAGGTATGCCCTGGACACAAAAAGCAGCACAAATCTAACCCAGACAATTAATACCCTATTAGTCCACTCTCGAACATCAGTAAAGTAATGGGAAGTAACAGAGATATCATAGAGTCATAGAGATGTACAGCTCGGAAACAGACCCTTCGGTCCAACCTGTCCATGCCGACCAGATATCCCAACCCAATCTAGTCCAACCTGCCAGCACCCGGCCCACATCCCTCCAAACCCTTCCTATTCATATACCCATCCAAATGCCTCTTAAACGTTGCAATTGTACCAGCCTCCACCACATCCTCTGGCAGCTCATTCCATACACATACCACCCTCTGCGTGAAAACGTTGCCCCTTAGGTCTCTTTTATATCTTTCCCCTCTCACCCTAAACCTATGCCCTCCAGTTCTGGACTCCCCGTACCCAAGGAAAAGACTTTGCCTATTTATCCTATCCATGCCCCTCATAATTTTGTAAACCTCTATAAGGTCACCCCTCAGCCTCCGATGGTCCAGGGAAAACAGCCCCAGCCTGTTCAGCCTCTCCCTGTAGCTCAGATCCTCCAACCCTGGCAACATCCTTGTAAATCTTTTCTGAAACCCTTCAAGTTTCACAACATCTTTCCGATAGGAACGAGACCAGAATTGCATACAATATTCCAACAGTGGCCTAACCAATGTCTTGTACAGCCGTAACATGACCTCCCAACTCCGGTACTCAATACTCTGGCCAATAAAGGAAATAATACCAAACACCTTCTTCACTATCCTATCTACCTGCGACTCCACTTTCAAGGAGCTATGAACTTGCACTCCAAGGTCTCTTTGTTCAGCAACACTCCCGAGGATCTTACCATTAAGTGTATAAGTCCTGCTAAGATTTGCTTTCCCAAAATGTAGCACCTCGCATTCATCTGATTTAAACTCCATCTGTCACTTCTCAGCCAATTGCTCATCTGGTCCAGATCCTGTTGTAATCTGAGGTAACCCTCTTCACTGTCCACTACACCTCCAATTTTGGGGTCATAAGAGATACTAACTGCATCTCTTATGCTCCCATCCAAATCATTTATGTAAATGACAAAGAGTAGAGGACCCAGCGCCAATCCTTGTGGCACTTCATTGGTCACAGGCCTCCAGTCTGAAAAACAACCCTCCAACACCACCCTCTGTCTTCTACCTTTGAGCCAGTTTTGTATCCAAATGGCTAGTTCTCCCTGTATTCCATGAGATCTAACCTTGCTAACCAGTCTCCCATGGGGAACCTTGTTGAACACCTTACTGAAGTCCATATAGATCACATCTACTGCTCTGCCCTCATCAATCTTCTTTGTTACTTCTTCAAAAAACTCAATCAAGTTTGTGAGACATGATTCCCCCTGCACAAAGACATGTTGACTATCCCAAATCAGTCTTTGCCTTTCCAAATACATGTACATCCTGTCCCTCAGGATTCCCTCCAACAACTTGCCCACCACCAAGGTCAGGCTCACCGGTCTACAGTTCCCTGGCCCTTCTTAAACAGTGGCACCATGTTTTCCAACCTCCAGTCTTCTGGCACCTCAACTGTGACTATCGATGGTACAAATATCTCAGCAAGAGGCCCAGCAATCACTTCTCTAGCTTCCCACAGAGTTCTCAGGTACACCTCATCAGGTCCTGGGTATTTATCCACCTTTAACCGTTTCAAAGCATCCAGCACTTCCTCCTCTGTAATCTGGACATTTTGCAAGATGTCACCCTACAGTCTATATCTTCCATATCCTTTTCCACAGTAAATACTGATGCAAAATATTCATTATTTGCTTAGCAATAACCTACTCAGACGCTTAGTTTGAGTTCCAGCAGGGCCATTCAGCTCTTGATCTCATTATACCCTTCAAACATGGACAACAATGCTGAATTCCAGAGATGAAGTGAAAGTGACAGTCCTTAGCATCAAGACTGCACTTAAGCAAATGTTGGGTAAAAGAGCCCTAATCAAAGTAGAGTCAATGAAAATTGTGAGAAAAACTCTTGCTTGTTTGTAGGCATATACAGCAGAAAGAAACATCATTGTGGTGTTGGAAGTCAATAATCTGTGCTCCACTTAGTGTCCTAGGAACAACCATCTTCAGCTACTTCATTAATAACCTTTTCTCTAACATTCGGTCAGAAGTGGGTATATTTGCTGATGATTGCTCAATGCTCAGCACCATTTGCAACTTATCAGATATTGAAGATGTCAATATTCACATGCAGCAAGACCTGGAAAATTTTCAGATTGGGGAGACAAGTGGCAAGTAACATTCATGCCACATATCTCCAATGAGAGAATCTAACCAGCACTCCTTAACATTCACTGGCATCACCATCACTAAATCACCCACCAACAATATGTTATGATCGACTAGAAACTGAATTGGACTAGCCATATAAATGCTGTGGCTACAAGAGGAGGTCAAAAGCTAGGAATCCTGCAACGAGTATCTCATGTCCCGACATCTAGTCTGTCTACAAGGCACAAAGTCAACAGTGTGATAGAATATGCCTCACTGGCCCAGATGACTGCAGCTCCAACAACATTCAAGATGTTTGACACCATCGAGAACAAAACAACCCATTTGATTGGCACCACATCCAGAAATATTCACTCCCTTCACCAATTATGCTTAGTTGCGATATGTACCATTTACAAGATATACAGCAAAAGTTCATTTTGGTTGGCACATTCCAAACCCTCAAGGACCAAGGGCAGTGGATGCATGGGAATGCTAACATTTTCAGGTTTTCCTCAGCCACTCACCATCCTGACTTGGAAATATATCATTTCCTCAGAGACAATGGGTCAAAATCCTAACAGCAATATGGGTCCACATATACAAAATGGACTGTGGCACAGTAGCTCGGTGGTTAGCACTGCTGCCTCACAGTGCCCAGGACCCGGGTTCAATCCCTGCCTCAGGCAACCGTCTGTATGAAGTTTGCACGTTCTCCCCGTGTCTGTGTGGGTTTCCTCCGGGTACTCCAGTTTTCTCCCACAGTCCAAAGATGTGCTGGTTAGGTGAATTGGCCATACTAAATTGCCCGTAGTGTTAGGTGCAGGGGAATGGGTCTGGCTGGGTTGCTGTTTGGAGGGTTGGGTTGACTTGTTGGGCCAAAGGGCCTGTTTCCACACTGTAGGGAATCTAATCTAAAAAAAGAATTCAAGGAGGCAATTTGCCTACCACTACCTTTTCATAGGCAACAAGGGTGGATAAATAAATGCTGACGCAGCCATTGTCCTGTGAATGAATCTAAAAGAAAGTGTCAGAATTCCTTAGTATGCAGCTCACCAACTGGATTGAACATAAGTAATTTGTATTTTTAGCAAGTGGAAGGAAGGCTGACTTGTAAGGAGGATACTGGAACTGACTACTAGCTATTCTTAAAGTTGCATTCATGCATTTTTTTTTCCCAGTGTGTTGAGACAAGAACGTAAAGTGGCAAGTTTGTCCTTCCATTGGGCTAAACTGAGAGAAAGGAAATTCTGGCCAATATCAAAATAGTTCTGTTACAATTTTACCAGAAATATATAGGATGAAAGTGAGGAGTTTCATATTTACCTCTGTCCTCCAACTGGTTGTTGGATAGATTTATGGTGTGAAGCGCTGGGTGGAAATTCTCTTTTAGAGCAAGTGCAATTTTTTGTCCAGCATCACTGCAAGAGTAAGACATGTAACATGCACATTGATTAAGTAAAACTCAACATAACAAGAGAAACAAAGTCAGGATCACGCTTTTACTTCTCTTATTTGGGACAGAATGATGACAATGCACAGTTAAAAATGAAAGAGATGAACTTGCCTGTGTTAGATCAAGTTTCTCCTGAGTCCAATCACTGAAAACATATTGGACTAAAAATTGGACATGGCCCACTTGTGGGGACAACTTTCATGGTGCTTAATTGTCCTGTGGATGATTGTGTGATTTAGGCAGAATGCAAATTGGTGGCCTAGCATTTCGTTATTTAGAAGGATTTCTTTCAAAATCAACTGTTAGAACATCATTGCTGTGTTAAGCGGAGTTAAGAAAAGTTATTGTATAAAGCAAAATTAATATTTTCAAGACATTAAATATAATTTTATTCATTAAGTAAGGACGTAGGAGGTTGTGGCATGGTGGATGTATATGTACTTCTGGACCAGAATCTCTGGATTCAAATCCACTTTGATGATCACAAAAGGTGTGTCTTAACCCGATCAATAAGGTTGATTATCAATCTATAAATCCTTCCAATGTGCCTGTGGCAGGCAGTAAGAGTGGGAGAAATTCCGAGGCAAACAGAACTGTGTGGCAGCTGCAGCATAACAATCTCCCCTTATTAAAAGACTCCATTGCAAGTTCTTACCCTGAGCAAGAGTCACTCTTTCTAAGGGATTACCATACAGAAAAAATAAGGTTGTTAAACTACAACAGAATGGAAAGTTTTTTTTTAAAAGAAGGAGCAAATGAATTATTTCTTCACAATCTCAGCTAGCTGTCCATCATTCCTAATATTTAAGTCTTCAACAAAAGCAATTGGGGCTACACACATAAAACAAGTAAAACAGTGAACAGCTGAATCACCAAGCTCAAAACAGTCTCAGCTCAAATCTTTCCGCTGTGTCAACCTAGATTCTCACTCTATTATTCACAGCCTCTGTGAGAGTGAACAGAAGTGAATGTTACAGCACCTGGTTCAGTGTTAATACTTTACGTATATGTAGGCCAATGAGGAATGGATAACACTTTACACTCTTGGAATTGCACGCAGCAGATAAAAGGAGAAAGAAAAATGCATTAATGATTGTTAACATGACAAAAACACCATCAACATTGACAGTCTACTTACAACTTCAGTCCAGCATTTTCTAAAACCAGCTCCTCCAGTTTAGTGGACAAACTGATCACATAGAGGACCTGCTCTATCACATCGGGGCTCTGGAGGTGAGAAGTAATAATGAGAAGAATAGATCATTTGCAAAGTCATCAGATAGATCCCTAATGAAGATTATCTTTTATCATTATTTGTAGTATCGTGCGTACTAATCTTGTCAACTTGCTAATTTTCTAACTGGCTCAACATAACTATAGATTGTCCAACAAAAAAAGGCCAGAAAGGTACCTCTCATGACTGGTGATAAATTACTCTATTCGTGAAGAAATTAAAAAATTTAAACTGGAGCTACAAAAATGTCTGCATTAAAATGTGGAGATCTGAATTATACTGATAAGAATTAAGCTGTTGAAAGTTAAAGAAGTCAGTTAGTGCTGGGAGAAATTAAAATGATCTATTTTGAACTTCATTCAAAATAAATGGGCCATTTATTATAAAAATGCAGCCTTTTTATGACTAGTTATCTTTTAATAAGTTGCTTTATGTGAAAAAAGGCATCTTACCAGAACCCAAGAGCAAAGTTTGAAAGTAGCATGTCAGGTCAGCTGCCCAGTGCATTCCTGCCTCCAAGTGATTTTGCTAGAGGTGAGGTCAATGTATGAGCAGCCTGCTGACTGATGGCAACAAGCAGATGATAAGGCCAGTTTGAGAGCCAATCAGGACAAGTTGCCAATGCTACTAGGACCTTCCTACCATCAACTAAGCCTCCCATTAAGGCTGGAGCCTGGCAAGTACCTGGTGATGTTTCCCCCGCCCCCCCCCATGAAGAGACAATTAATGCTCTTCTCAATTCATTCATGATACAGCAGACATCAGACAGCCTTAGATGCAGCAATAAGCATTCCTGTAGAGGATTTTGCCCTCCTCAACTATGACGACACATTTATTTTAAAATTTTCAGAAGGCATCAGAAAGGACCTTCATGATAAAATATCCTCATTACGTCCGACCTCCTCAGGAGCACCCATCTTTCCTGGGGGGCTGCCAGCTGTTCAGAGGTAAGGGCTCTCTGAATTGGCCTCTCACCTCAGGAAACCACCTGCTATCTATCACTCAACTGTATAAATGAAGGCAAACTCTTTATTGACCACCTGTTTGTGACTGGGCAATAGACAACATTTGCTTTTAATTCCAAAGACACAAAGATGTTAAAGCCATAGGAAATATTATTGAATATTACTTTTTTTTAAATGCTATTGATCACATTGATGCATCTGTCATTCTTTCTTGTACCCTTTAAAACACCACCTTCACAATCTCCTCATCTTATGCTGTATATATTCAAGAGAGATAATAGTTTTCTGGATTCTTCAGGAATGAAAGGACATTGGGATCACTGAGTAGAAAATCAGTCATTGATGGTAGAGCAGGCTTGAAAGAACAAATGGCCTACTTCTGTTCCTATTTCTCATATTCTTGCATTCTCTTGAAACCAAAACATTCACAGAATGCCAGCTCAATGGTATCTCATAGCATAGGACTGGCGAATATTTCCATGTTTGGCCTGTAGTCAAAAGCCTTAAATTGAACAGCTACACCGCTCAGTAATGTGATCGTATAAGAACTTCTGATAATGGTAAAAGTACAGGAAATGGTATTCTGAGCAATGCTGAATGTAATGCAACTCTGGGGTTTGGCTCAGGAGGTCTCCAAGACAAAAGCTACCAATACATGAGTGTTAAAAATGCACATGAGAACATGGGAATTGCTAGAGGGACAAACACCAAACTCATTCTAAATCACCTTTTCTTTGCTGGTGACAGAAAGAGTTCTCCCTTTAACAGGCTGAGACATGATGGGAACAAACCCCAGTGGTGCAGAGCCTTACAAACCACTGGAGTGCCTTGGTCTTTTTCAGCACATCTGCCGCAATTCATAATCTGTTCATTTGATCAAGGTGACAACACAAATTTATTATATCTACTTGAGGACTTTCACTTCCATCAAGGAAGAAGTCCCATATCTGAAAGCTGCTTACCAACCAGATAGCCAGCAGCTCTTTGTCCTGAGGAGATTGTGGGTGGCATGGTGGCTCAGTGGTTAGCACTGCTGCCTCACAGCGTCAGGGACCTGGGTTCGATTCCAGCCTTGGGCAACCGTGTGGAGTTTACACATTCTCCTCATGTCTGCATGGGTTTTCTCCGGATGCTTTGGTTTCCTCCCACAATCTAAACATGTGGAGGTTAGGTGAATTGGCCATACTAGGTTAGGTGCATTAGTTAGGGATAAATGTAGAGTAATGGGGAATGATTGGGTAGGTGGGTTGGTGTGGACTTGTTGGGCCGAAGGGCCTGTTTCCACACTATAGGGCTTCTATTCTCTGAAAAGATCCACCAGGTTTAGTGGCCTCTACTGTTACTACACTTAGTCCTCAGCAATGTTGAGCAGCCATAAAAACAGATTCTGGTTAGTGGAGGATGTTTTGCTGGGGTCAATCTGGCAGATGCCAGTGCTGGTTGCAAAAGAATGGAAGAGTACACATGATGGGAGGGGCAGAAAGAGTAGCATGGAGACAGACTTCTATTAGATATGGTGTGTCCAAACAGGATGGAGTCCTACCCCCAATCTGGCTAAGTGTAAGGCTGTCAGATTTCATCTAGGAGTGTATATGCCGAATGTAAAATATCCTGGCGGTGAACAGAGGTCCTAATTAAACATTAATTGAGATTTGGGATCATGGCATCACATCAGCCAATTTAGGATGGTCATAAAGATATGCATGTCAAACATAGTAGATTCAGGGAAGGTTCCTTTGGATTAGAAAATACCAATGTAAATACCCAAAAAGGGAGGGAGGCTGAAAACAGGCAATGATAATCCAATTAACTAACGTCTGTGGTAGGGAAAATGTGAGAATTACTATTAATGGCATTTTAACAGGGCACTTGGATAAGTTCAAAATAATCTAACTAATATAGTGGAATTCTTTGAAGGGTAACTTGTGTTGTGGATAAAAGGGAACCAGTTAATATATTGTACCTAGGTTTACAGAAGGCATTTGAAAAAGCAGCCATGTCAAAAGAAACTGTGGAACATAAAAGCTCATGTTTTAGGGTTTAACCTATTAATGTGTGGAGAAAATTGGTTAGCTGACAGGAAGCAGAAAGTCAGCTGGATAGAGTAGATAAGGACAAAACGGGTCATTAAGCACAAGAACTGGGAGCAGAAGAAGACAATTCAGCCTCTCGATCCTGCTCCTTCATTTCATATAGAACACTGATCATTACAGCGCAATACAGGCCCTTCGGCCCTCGATGTTGTGCCCATCTGTGGAACCAATCTGAAGCCCATCTAACCTACACCATTCTATTCTCATCCATATGCCTATTCAATGACTATTTAAATGCTCTTAAAGTTGGCGAGTCTACTACTGTTGCTGGCAGTGCATTCCAAACCCCTACTACGCTGAGTAAAGAAACTCTGACATTTGTCCTATATCTATCACACCTCAATTTAAAGCTATGTCCCCTCATGCTAGCCATCGCCATTTGAGGAAAAAGGTCCACTGTCAAACCTATTCTGATTATCTTATATGTCTCAATTAAGTCACCTCTCAACCTTCTTCTCTCTAATAAAACCAGCCTCAAGTCCCTCAGCCTTTCCTCATAAGACCTTCCCTCCATACCAGGCAGCTTCCTAGTAAATCTCCTCTGAACTCTTTCCAAAGCTTCCACGTCTATCCTAGACTGCAGTGACCAGAACGATATGCAATACTCCAAATGAGGCTGCATCAGAGTTTTGTACAGCTGCAGCATGATCTCATGGTTCTGAAACTCAATCCCCTTACCAATAACAGCTAACACACCATATGCCTTCTTAACAACCGTATCAATCTGGGTGGGAACTTTCAAGGATCTATGTACCTGGACACAGAGATCTCTCTGCTCATCTACAGAACCAAGAATCTTACCATCAGCCCTGTACTCTGCATTCCTGTTACACTTTCCAAAGTGAATCACCTCACACTTTCCTGCATTAAACTCCATTTGTCACCTCCGGGCCCAGCTCTGCAGCTTATCTATGTCCCTCTGTAACCTACAACATCCTTCGGCAGTATCCACAACTCTACCAACCTTATGGTCGTCCATAAACTTACTAACCCATCCTTCTCTGCCCTCATCCAGGTAATTTATAAAAATGACAAGCAACAGTCGACCCAAAACAGATCCTTGCACTACACCACTAGTAACTTAACTCCAGGATGAATTTTTTGCATAAACCACCACCCTCTGTCTTCTTTCAGCTAGCCAATTTCTGATCCAAACCGCTAAATCCCCCTCAATCCCATGCCTCCATATTTTATGCAATAGCCTACCATGAGGAATCTTATCAAATGCCTTACTGAAGTCCATATGCACCACATCAATTGCTTTACCCCCTTCCACCTATTTGGTCACCTTCTCAAAGAACTCAATAAGGTTTGTGAGGCATAACTTACCTTTCACAAAACCATGCTGACTATCCCTAATCAACTTATTCCTTTCTAGATGACTACAAATCCTATCTCATAACTCTTTCCAACACTTCACCCACAACCAAAGTAACGATCACAGGTCTATAATTTCCAGGGTTGTCTCTATTCTCCTTCTTGAGAAAGGGAACAACATTTGCTATCCTCTAGTCTTCTAGCACTATTCCTGTAGACAATGACTACATAAAGATCAAAGCCAAAGGCTTGGCAATCTCCTCCCTGGCTTCCCAGAGAATCCTAGGATAAGTCTTATCTGGCTCAGGGAACTTATCTATTTTTTCCAGTTTCCAGAATTGCTAACACCTCCTCCTTATGCACCTCAATCTCAAGATGTGAGGCTGGAAAAGCACAGCAGGTCAGACAGCACCCGAGGAGCACGAAAGTCAATGCTTTGAGGCAAAGAGTTTGACATACTCGCTGTTTCCTGTTCAGTGGATCCCACAGGACAGGCAAGTGAACACTCAGGCAGAGCTTGGCTCGTTCTGGTTCAATCTGATCCAGCTAAGCTGAGGCCAAGACCAGTCTGGCTCAGTGTGGAGGTTGGGGGGAGGGAAAGGGTTGGGTTAGTATCCCAGCACCACATTCCTTTCTGAGCTCTGGACAAGTTGCTTCTGCCTTTGGGCCTTTGACAGAAACAAGCTGTGTTCAGTACTGTCAACACTACTGTAAGATAACAGGGGCACGATTCAAGAGTGTGCAAGGGAACACAGGGGGCTCCATGTGCATCCATCTCAGAAGTTGAGTTAGGACCACATGAGAGGGGGCAATAGACAATAGACAATAGGTGCAGGAGTAGGCCATTCTGCCCTTCGAGGCTGCACCACCATTCAATATGATCATGGCTGATCATCCTTAATCAGAATCCTGTTCCTGCCTTATCTCCATAACCCTTGAGTCCACAATCTTGAGAGCTCTATCCAACTCTTTCTTAAATGAATCCAGAGACTGGGCCTCCACTGCCCTCTGGGGCAGAGCATTCCACACAGCCACCACTCTCTGGGTGAAGAAGTTTCTCCTCATCTCTGTCCTAAATGGTCTACCCCGTATTTTTAAGCTGTGTCCTCTGGTTCGGCACTCACCCATCAGCGGAAACATGTTTCCTGCCTCCAGAGTGTCCAATCCTTTAATAATCTTATGTCTCAATTGGATCCCCTCTCAGTCTTCTAAACTCAAGGGTATACAAGCCCAGTCGCTCCAGTCTTTCAGTGTAAGGTAATCCTGCCATTCCAGGAATTGACCTCGTGAACCTATGCTGCACTCCCTCAATAGCCAGAATGTCTTTCCTCAAATTTCGAGACCAGAACTGCACACAGTACTCCAGCTGTGGTCTCACCAGGGCCCTGTACAGCTGCAGAAGAACCTTTTTGCTTCTATACTCAATCCCTTTTGTTATGAAGGCCAGCATGCTATTAGCCTTCTTCACTATCTGCTGTACCTGCATGCTTACCTTCATTGACTGGTGTACAAGAACACCCAGATCTCTCTGTACTGCCCCTTTACCTAAATTGATTTCATTTAGGTAGTAATCTGGCTTCCTGTTCTTGCCACCAAAGTGGATAACCATACATTTATCCACATTATCCACAGTAAAGCGTGCAGGATCCCAGACTTCATGAATTGAGGTGCTGAGTTCAAATCAGGGAACTCTGAACTGTTATAAAGTTCTGGTTAGTCCGCATCCAGAGTATTGCATTCTGTTCTGGTCAGCACACTTTAGGAAGGATGTGATGGTCCTAGGCAGGTGATCTACCAGAACAGTTCCTGGGTTGAGGAATTCTAGCAACAAGGAGAAGCTGTGGTTGTTCTCTCTGGAGAAAGTGATGGGAAATGCACAAGACTGACTGATTTCAGTAAGTTAGACACAGTTAAAGGGTTGCTCTAAGCTCATGTTACAAGAGCCAGGGACACAAATCTAAGGGTCTGGGTGAGAGATGATCATGCAAGATGTGAAGAGGAACATTACTTTTCATGCACTGAGTGGCAATGAGCTGGAACTCACTGCCCAAGAGAACATTGGAAATGGAAACAAGCATGGATTTCAAAAGGAAACTGGATGGGCACTTGGAATTCCTACAGTGTGGATTCAGGCTATTTGGCCCATCGAGTCCACACCAACCCTCTGAAGAACATCCCACCCAGACCTACCCCCTACTCTCTTCCTGTAACCCTGCATTTCCCATGGCCAATCCACCTCGAGTACACATCTTTGGACTGTAGGAGGAAACCAGAATACCTAAGGAAACCCACATAGATACAGGGAGAATGTGCAAACTCCATACAGACAGTGGAATTGAACCCAGGTCCCTGGCTCTATGAGGCAGCAGTGCTAACCACTGAGCCCCCATGACACCCTAAGGAAAGGAAAAAATAAAAGGCTGTGAGGATAGAGCGGATGAATGGGATGGCTGGATTGCTGTGAGAAAACCATAATTGATTCAATGGGACCTCCTTCTTTCCCATTTGGATGCTAAAGAATCATAATAGTACGATCAGAAAGGATATCAGTGAATGTTGAACAGCTGTAAGGCAGGCTTGTTTGAGAAAACAAATCCTGATCTTGTTAAATCCATTTTGGACTTTACTGAGAATAACTGTACCTTGAATTAAATATACATAAAGCAGATCCAATGTGATCCAGACTGTTACAGCAACCTAATGGCTTACCTTCGGGCCATCAGGTCCTGGTTTCCCAGAAAATCCTCGCTTCTCAGAAAGTCTATCAGGACCTGGATTTCCCAGTGGTCCTATACGACCTTCATCACCCTCTAGACCAGGCAGTCCCTGTGGCCCAGGTAAGCCTTGTGCTCCTGGTTTTCCCTTGGGGCCTTCTGGATGATAATGGTTGATATCATCTCAGCCTCAACTACCTTTCCTGTCCACTCTCCATAATCCTTCAACCTATTACTACTGAAAAATCCTAGAATCAAGTAATCCCTACCACATGGAAGCAGGCCATTTTGCCCATTGAGTTCACACAGACCCTTCAAACAGCATCCCACCCAGACCTACCACCTTACTCTATCCTTGTAACTCTGCATTTCCCATGGCTAATCCTCCTAACCTTTGGAATGACAGAGGAAACCAGAACACCTAGTAGCAACCCACACAGACACAGGGAGAACATGCAACCTTCATCCAGTCACCTAAGGGTAGAATCGAACCCAGGTCCCTGGCACTGCGAGGTAAGCAATGCTAACCACTGAGCCACTGAGCCACCCTGTCTACACCCCCCCCCCTCCACTTAAATCCCAGCATCCATGTACTCCGAGGTAGTAAATTCCACAGCTTTTCTCATCTTGGTTTTAAATCTGTTACCTCTTATTCTAAAACTATGACCTCTTGTTCCAGATTGTGCCATGAGAAAACATCCTCTTTATGTCAACTTTGTATATCCCCTTTAACGTCTTACAGCCCTCAATTAGATCCTTTCTCATTCTTCTAAACTCCAGATTGTAGACCTAAATTGTTCAACTCTCTTCATAAGACATCTCAGGTATCCCATTTATAAAATGAATAAAAAGGGGAGGTCATAGATTTAAAGTGAATGATAAAATAAGCAAGGGTGACATGAGAATTTCTTTCCACACCGCGAATAGTTTGGGTCTGGGATGCACTGCCTGGATATGAGATGGAGGTAAGTTCAAGGGAGGTATTCAAAAGGGCAATGGATGATTATTTGGATAGAAAGAATATGGCCAAAAAGCAAGACACTGACACTAGGTAATGACGCAGATTTGAAGAGGTGTTGCAGGCACAAAGGGCCAATGCCCTTCTGTACCGTAATGATTCTGTGATTCTGTGAACAAATGGGTCTTTTTCAGGCTGTTAGGAGTGGTGTGCTACAGGGGTCACTGCTGGGGCCTCAACAGTGCATAACTCATGTAAATGATTTGGATGAAGAGACTGAAGGAACGGCAACTAAATTGGCTGACAACACAAAGATAGGCAAGAAATTGGGTTGTAAAGCCAACATAACAGCCAACAAAATGAAATAGATAAGTTGAGTGGGCAAAGGTCTGGCAAAAAGATTATATGAGGTGAAGTGTGAAATTGCTCATTTTAGTAGAAAAATTATAGAGGACATTTATTATCTAAAATGATGATCTAGGTGCCCGAGTACATGAATCTCAGTAGTGTGCAAGTACAACTAATCAGGAAAGTTATTAGAATGCTATGTTTTATATCGATGGAAACTGAATCAAGAATAGACAGGTTATGCTTCAGTTATACAGGACATTGGTGAGACTGCATATGGAATACTATGTACACTGGTCACCATATTTAGCGAAAGAATATTAATGTACTGGGGAAGCAGTTCAGTGAAGGTTTATCAGTCTAATACCTGTAACGAGTGAATTGTTTTATGAAGAAAGGCTAGGACTGTACTGTCTAGAGCTTAGAAGTGTCAAAGGTGACTTAATTGAAATATATAAAACTCTAAGGAAACTTGATCTGGTGGATGCAGAAAGGATATTTCCTCTTGAGGGAGAATTTAAAACCAAGAATCGTAGTTTAAAAATAAGGAGTCATCCAAATAAGATAAACATGAGGACCTTTCTTTCCTTGAGTTGAGAGTTTGGAATTTCCTTCATTAAAAGGCAGTTAATGTATAATCTTTAAATAGATATCAATAGAAAGCAGGAGACAACAGCTTCGCTTCACTTGGAGGTTCGCCACTGATGATGTTACCTAGCCAGGTAATGAAACATCTGGATATCAGACCTACAGTTCAGTGAGCAAACCTACACCCCATAATCTTTAAGCGTTTTTAAGGCAGAGGCAGGAGATTCTTGATTACCAAAGAGATGAAGGATTTTCAGAGGCATGTCAGAATGTGGAGCTGAGGTTAAAATCAGATCAGTCATGACGTTATTGAATGGTGAAGCAGGCTTGAGGGCTGAGTAACCTACCCTTGTTCATTGTTTGTATGTTTTTAAAGCACACTGATTGTCATGCTCGAAAAGTAATAGCACAAACATGCAAAGTAGACAGTGCAATTACGCAGGGTGGGCAGAATGTGATAGCAGTCAGTGTCTAATTTGAATCTGCTGCCTGCTATGCTAACCTTTAACCTTGCAAATCCTGTTAATGCTCTCCTTTAAATGTACTGAATATGCCACTTCATAAGGAACCTCCTACTAATATTTAAATATGTCAGCAACTGAGTGCTTTTGGGTTTTGACAATTGCAGTTAGTTGAAGTCCGATGTACTGTATTAGTGAAGCAGCTCATACATTAGTCAGCAGGGACTGGTGCTCTTTTAGGCCTGAGATGAGGAGAAATTTCTTCACCACAGGCAATCCTGTGGAATTCACTACCACGGAAAGTGGTTGAAGCTCAAACATCATGTGTTTCCAATGAAGTAGATACAGCTCCTGTGGCTAAAATTATCATGGGGGAAGGGTGAGATGAGGATGTGGAACTCGATGGTCAGCCATGACCATTTTGAATGGTAGAGCAAGCTCGCGGGGTCTAATGACCTACTCATGCTCCTATCTTGCTAAAATTGACAATTCAAATTTCTCACAACATACTCCATTTGTTACATCTTTGCCCACACACTAACCTATATCCCCTTGTAGCTCTTTATATCCTTCGCACAGTTTACTTTCCTGATTATCTTTGATATCTGCAAATTTAGCAACTTTACCTTCAGTCCCTTCATCCGAGGCATTTACATAAATTGTACACCTTGAGGCCACAATACTGATCTCTGTGGCACACCACTTGTTACATCTTGCACCAGAGAATGACCCATTTATGACTATTATGGGTATTATTCTTGTAAGTTCGCCATTCTTCTATCCATGCTAATATTTAACCTTCTCTGCATGAGCTCTTGTTTTCCACAATAAACTTTGATGTGGCTGCTTATCAAATGCCTTCTGGAAATCTAACTATCCACTAGTTCCCCTTCATCTACATCACATGATACACATTCAAAGAATTCTAATATTATTTTCCTTTCACAAAACAATGTTGACACTGTCTAATTACCTTCAATTTCCCAAAATGCCCTACTATAACATCTTTGATGAAGCTTCTAACACATTACCTATGACAGGTGTTACGTTAATAGGCTTACAGTGTCCTGCTTTCCCTTTTTGAACAATATTTACATCTTCCAATCTAATTAAGAACAAGTGAAGTTTGGAAATATAAAACCAACACATCAGCTATTTCACCAGCCACTACTTTTAAGACACAAGGATGAAGTTTATTAGGATCTGGAAACATTTAGTTTCAAGCTTGTAATAAACTGACCTTGAACCTATTTAAAATTTGAGTCCTGTTTTATTTTCTTAACTTGAATCATTAAAGTTTAAAAATAAAAGCCTAAATGCGTTCTATTAAATTGGTTCAATGACATTGGTGGTGATGATGATGATTTATGTTGTATTTATTTGTGCTGGAGGGAAAAAAATAACTTCTCAGATTACCTTGGACAGTGGATAACAGAACAAAATAGGGGAGCATGGATCAGTCTGGTACAAGGAACTGGCTCTCCATTATAATGAGCTTAATTTACATTCTGTGGTATGATGATGTAGTACTGAATCAAGCAAATATCACATTATATCCTTCATTGCACTCCAACATTTGGTCATATACAGGAAATAGTTTGGTGCAAAACAGACACAGTACTTACCAGCAGTTAATTTGGACTTAAAGCACCTAACAACTAGGCTGTGAACATGCTGTCTGAAAGAAATAAATCGTGCCACTTGGACTGATTTTTGGTGTTGTACATCAATAGAACTCACCAGTCGTAAATCCTTGGAGAATAGCTTTGTAAACCACTGGTTAAATGCCAAAGCTGCCACGCTCAATGCCACATCTCTGTTAGACACGAAAGTTAGTAATATTTGATCAAGACAATAAACTTCGTAATTATATTTAGAAAAGCCTAACGTATTCTTCACTTTAGATGATGACTTGATGTTAAATTTCTAATTCACTTGAATGTAATTTGACCAGAAATCATTTTTGGGGGATTTTTGGCCAGGTATTTTTGTCTATTCGCCCAGTCTCTTTACTACTTACAACTGGCACTAATAGTGGCTACTAGGAGGGATCTGACAATGGCTTACTGTTACTGTTCCTGTGGTTTTCCTTCCTTCATCTAGGAGGGACTTGCAATCTCCTTACAGTCTTCTCTGTCCTATAGACGAGGGCTTTAAACTCTACTCATAATTCCTCCAATCATGAAAGTACCCTGCCTAAAGATGGATCTGGGTGACATAAACTCAGGCTGACAAGTACCAGGAAACATTAAAAGTGACATCTAACGTGATTATGATAAAGGTAAATAAGCCCTCAGGGTTTTTCCTCCATCTGCTTTCAGCTGACGAAATTAATAACACCATTTCCCTCCAGTGCCTCTCCACTGTCATTTAGCTGGATAAAACTGCACTTGTCTGGTTCCATTTTTACCTACCTAATTGGACTTAAAACATAATCTGTAGTGGCTTTATTTCTCACCTCCCACATTGTTATGTCTGGTGTCCCCCAATGATCTATCTTCAGCAGACTCCTACTTCTTCTCGACTTGATCTTTCACATGAACGCTGCTGATACCAAACTCTACTTCATCACCACCTAGCTCAACTCCCCAACTGTTACTTAGTTACCAGACTGTCTACCAAACTCTACGTTACGAACAGATGTTCTCTCCAATTAAATATTGAGGAGACTGAAGCCATGATTTTGATCCTCACTCCAAATTTTGTATGTTAGATCCTGAATCTAACCCTCTCCTAGGCAAAAGTCTTAGATTAAGCCAGTCTGTGCAACCTTTGTGTCACAGCTGATCCCAAGATGCATTTCCGATCTCTTATTTGCATCATCACTAAGATCATTTATTTCCATCTCTGTCACAAAATCAGACTTTGACCCTGCCACAGCTCATCTGTTGTTGAAATCCTCATTTGTACTTTTGTTACCACTAGATTCAACTATTTCACTCACTCCTGATCTTTCATATTCTACCCTCCCTTAAGTAAGGTCACATAAATCTCTGCTGCCCATGTATTAACTTGAGCAAGTCCCATTTCCTTATGATTCATGCATGTGTTTTCTGACGTACACCTATTCCTGGTTAAGGAATTTCTTGGATTTTAAAATTCTTATTCTTGTTTTTAAGTTGTGCCATGGCCTCGTCTCTCAATATGTGGAGTTTCTTTCATCATCACAACTGTCCAAGGTATCTGTTCTCCTCTAATTTTGGCCTTTTGTGCATTCCCAAACCTAAATATTTCATCACTCAGCTGTCTAGACCCTACATTCTGGAGTTCAATCTTTCCACCTCACACCTCTCCCTTAAAATGCTTTTTAAACCTACCCCTTTGACAGAACTTATGGTTCTGTGACCTCATGTGATTTGGTGTCATATTTCGTTTGTAATGATCTTGTGAAGCATCTTGGAATGTTTCAGTATGTTAAAGGCGCTATGTAAATATAATTTATTGTAGTTTGCACCACACAAGCACCAATTAATTTCTATTCCAAATGAGAGAATATACAGCTATGATAGCTCTCAGACATAAAGACATTTCACTGGAGAGTAACCAGCATCAGTGGAACAGTATCAACAACAAAAGGTACATTCAGGATACAATGAGACCAAATGAACATTATTCCAAAAACTATCAGTTATAGAACATGCATTACATCTTTTACATTTGTTAGTATCTTCCTAGATTTTAATTATTCATTTTACTGTTAAGAACCCATTACTATGGATTGCATGTTGCCCAATTATGTGAAGATAGTGGGACTCAATGTGGGATAGGGCAACACTATTGATTTTTGGACTAATAACAAAGACAAATTTCTACACCTACTTCTGATGTGATCCAGGTTGCACCGACTGATAAACAAAGTATTTTAAATTTTAGCTTACTTAAGTGATTTGAAAGGAAGATTTGGGCTTGACTCACCTCGTATCCAAGTGGCTGAAATCTAGCAGATTAAATTCCTTGGTATTTTGGCTGTGGTAGATGGTATCTACATCCTCGGAGGAGAAAAAAAAAGTCTGGTTGATCGATCACATTTGAACCGCTTCACAAAAGCAGCAGGACTAATTTTATATGTCAGCTTCATGAGAATGTATGTTTCTAAATGTTATACAGCTGAGACCTGGGCTAGAGAGGCAAACCAGAATGTAATAGGGATGCCAGTCTAATGTCAGCAATGGGGATAATACTAGAATACAGAATCATAGATTTGCCTATGGTGTGGAGTCCGGTCATTCAGTTCATGGAGTTCACATTGACCCTCCGAGGACCGTCCCAACCAGACCTCCTCCCACCCTATCCCTGTTACCCTGCATTTCCCATGGCTAATCCTGCTAGCCTGCACATCCCTGGACACATTGGGTGATTTAGCATGGCTAATCCATCTAACCTGCTTATACTTCAACTGTGGGAGGAAATTGAAGCACTTGGAGGAAACCCATATAGACATGGGGAGAATATGCAAACTACAGAGCTGCCTAATGGTGGAAGCAAACTGGCGTTACGAAGGAGCAGCTAGCCACTAAGCCACTGTGCCACCCTAAAGATACTAGAATCTGATATTATGGACAATCAATCTGAATTTGGATAAATATCAGTTGATCAAGAATTTGAAAAGGAACCTAGCTGAATTTCCTAGGTGATAATTAGTATGGCAGATAGGGATCATCTATCAAAGTTATTTACTTTGACTTCGAGAAAGTATTCAACAAGGATCCACATAACAGTGTGAAATTGGAATTTGGAATTGGTTAGAAGATAGGAGATAGAGAATAAAGATAATAGGTATGTATTCAAAATGGGAGGATGTGCTCTTGTAATTGAACCTTAGTTTTTCATTATATTTCTAAACGACTATGAAGAAATGGCTATACATAATCATTTGCTGATGACATGAAGACAGGTGGCAGTGTTAATTGTGCAGATAGGAGCAGAAATTTACAGAAAAAACATTGTCAAATCAAATGAGTTAACAAATCAGTGGCAGACAGGATTTAAAGTGAGAAAGTGTGAGATTAGTCACTGTGGACCTAAAAATGTTAGATCAGAATACCTTCAAAATGGTGTTATGTTAAAAACTGTTTGTGAACAGAGATATTTAGGGGCATAGATACAAAAATCACTAAGTGTTAGTGAATAAGTTCAAAAAATAATTTAAAAAGCTAATGGAATGCTGGGCTTTGTCTCAAAATGACTGAAAAGCACAGAATGAAGATTATGGGCAGGCTTTGGGTCAGGATCCCAACATCAGGGTCAAATGGGGGACATAACTCTGCACTGGTTGGAAGAAACACATCATAGAATCCCTACAGTGTGGAAACGGTCAATTAGAGTCATAGAGATATACATCATAAACACAGACTCTTCGGTCCAACTTGGCCATGCTGACCAGATATCCTAAATTAATCTAGTTTCATTTGCCAGCATGTGGCTCGACACCCTCTAAACCCTTCCCATTCATTTACCCATCCAGATACCTTTTAAATGTTATAATTGTACCAGCCTCCAACACTTCCTCTGGCAACTAATTCCATATAAGCATCACCCTCTCCCTGGAAAAGTTGTCCCTTAGATCACTTTCCAATCTGTCCCCACTCACCTTAAATGAACGCCTTCTAACTTTGAAGTCCCCTATCTTGGGGAAAAGACCTAGGCTATTCACCCTATCCATGGCCCTTATGATTTTATAAACTTCTATAATATCATCGCTCAGCCTCCACTATTCCAGGGAAAAAAGCCCAGGCCTATTCAGTCTCTTCCTATAGCTGAAACCTTCCAATCATGGCAACAACTAGCAGTGATTGTCTGAACGTTGATGAGGAAGTAGTCACAGGACAGGCTCAATGTCTAAGTAAAGATAGCTAGTGGGCTTTAAAAGTTGGAATGCCCTCCAGCATAGAAAAAGTTGCAGTCTGCATTCAGGAAAGTGTGTGCACATCCAACTAAAGCATTATTCTCTGTTCTTTGTTAAACTGAAAGTAAAAACTGACATCAGTGGCAAGGCTCCCACCAAGAGGTGGAGCCCCTCCTCTGGGTAACATATGAACACGCCAGACAGAGTGGGTCTCATGGCTACCTAGAGCACTGGTATCTCAGATGTGCTGTCAAAGGGTCACCAAAGCAGCTATCTGACCTCTGGCAACATGGGAACCAAGAGGCCAACAACAGGCTTTAATAGCTTAATAATCACTGACCTAATTTGCTACCTATCACTTGAAAATGGGTAGCCCTTCCATTGTCAATCTCATGTTGGGAAAAATACCCTGAGGAAAGAATGGAGCCAGCAAAAGGCACACTAGATGGTGTTTTGAATTATTGTACCCGCCCACCTCCAAACTTTCCAACATTATAGCATATAAAGCTCTGAGTGGTCCCCATATGGAGTACTGCACTAAGTTCTAGGCATTTGGATTTCAGGAAGGAGATAGTAAATTTAGAGGGCTGAATTGCAGACAGGAAACACTGGAACTAAAGGATTAAATTATGAGGACAGACCTTCATTTCCTGAAATATGCAAGATGAAGAACTTATCCAGTTTAAGATGAACAAAGGGCGTACAGAAACAGGAGTAGACTACTCAGTTCCTTGTTCTGCCATTCAATTAGATCACGGCTAATTTGTATCTCAAATGAAATTTTCAATTCCTCTGGTCAGCAAGTTTTATCCACAAATCCACAAGAAGCTTTATCCACAAATTGAAGCTAGTGTGTGAAAGCATAAAGTAATTTTTCACAAATAAAAAGTGCTGGAACTCTGGGACAATTCAAACTGACAATTCACTCTCAGTTTATTTCTGAGCATAACACTGTGCAACAATATTCAGGTGACTCTCAAGTTACAGGAAATCAGTAATTTATTCACTTTATTAGCCAATATTAATATTTTCAATGTTATTCCTTCCAATTTGTAGCCAATTTTCTAATTACGAAATATGTGCCACACTAGAGGGCTAGCAGTCTCTGAATCAGAAGTTATGAATACAAGTCCCATTTCAGAAATTAGACACAAACCAGGGCTAACACTATGGCATATTAATAAAATGTAAGTGCACAGTTGAAGTGCCATCTTTCAAATGATACTTCACATGAAAGATCCCACCTACCCTCTTAGGTGGATGAGAAAGATCAAATGGCTTTATTGGAAAAAAAAGGGTTTTGTCCTGCAATATCTATCTCTTAATCAACATCATACAAAAAGATCATTTTGTCCTTGTTACACTGCTACTCATTGGAGCTTGCAGTTCAAAACTTGGATGCCAACCTTTGGACATGTCAAGATAAACAATGTTTTCAAAAAAAGAACATTTTGGGTTTTCTTTAGTCAGCAAAGATGTTATATCATTGCAAATCATTATTTTTATAAGGTCCTGCACCAAAAAGCAGGCTCCAAATTTCAAAACTTATTTTTTCTACAAAAGATTGTTGTAGTAATCGCATGTCATACCATGCAGTGTTTTCATCAGTCTACACCAGCATTTACATCATCTTCATTTTCCTAACTTTCTTCATACCATGATTGTTGCATATTTTGCATTCGTTTATTTAATTTCAGCTGAAAGACTTTCAAAAGACTTGTGTTTAATGTCGACATACCCACTGGATTTCTTCCTTGAAGGGAAATCCATTGTAATCGCACAATGCAGCATAAGTCTCTGAATAGCCACCTGGAAATTAAAACAATCATGAGACTAGGAGGCCATTCTTTGGGGCAGTACAAAACAATTCTGCTCTGAATGAACAACGATCATATACCTATACCTCAAAGGTGCTGACCTTAATCAGCGCAGCAGACATTTGAGCAAAGTTACTTATCTGACTGGAGGCAGGAATTCCATCAAAGAAAAGTTGGGCTATGCAAAGAGGAGCAGATGGGATCTGAATGGAAGCAAGGAGAATAACCTGCCCGTTCCCATTTTCCCCTCTCCCCATCCCACTACCCCACTTTTGCAATGGCTGTGTGCTAACCTCAGCTGGCTTGGTTGGAGCATTGTTCAGCACAGGCTAGGAAGGAGCTCAATGTAGGCCAAGAACAATTCTCTTTCACCCAGTAGTGAAGGAATCCATCACGATGATTATGGGATGGTAATAAGCTAAGGAAAGTTAAAAAGGAGGGTCTGGACTTCCTTTTACTATTGCAATAACATCCAGCACCTTGAATTTCAATCCATCAGGTGCAATGATGTACTTTGGATTCTGGGCCCTTTCCATTTACATGTCCAACATGGCACCATTTCCCTCTTATTGCCTGAAGATTTTGCTTTGAATAAACACAAAAATGAATGCTTTCAAGCCTCTTCCATATCAGCAAAATACAATTAAAATATGCTGCAGACTTAAAACTAATAATAAAACAAAGAACTATAGATCCTGAAGATCTGAAACAAAAGCAGAAATTGTTGGTGAAATTCAGCAGTTCAGGCAGCATCTGTCGGGAGAAAGCAGAGTTAACATTTAGAATTCGGTGACTCTTCTGTAAATCAGCAATTCTGATTCTGAGTCACTGAACTTGGAAGAAACTCTCCTTTCTTTCCAGAGATTCTACCAGGCTAGCTGAGTTTCACCAGCAATTTCTGTTTCTGTTTAAAACTAATAAGTCTAGCTTCGACATTGTCCTGAGACTTTTAAACACAAATAAATAAAAGGAAAGGATACTTCTTTTAAAATACAAATTGATTTTCGTTAGACTCCTTAAATTTTCAGGACAGTTTCAAACACTGTACTGTTACTGCTGGTCCCTCCATTAGATTCTTTCCTTCTTTTAAATTCATATATCCTAACCATAAACAATTTGTTGGGCCTAAGATATGGATAAACTATTGGCTAAGCAGAGGATTCGTTCATTTACATACCACATGGTCCCTGATTGCAATCAGTCTGTTCTTCCAGTGCTAAAGTGATTTTTTTAATTCTCTCTTGTAACTCAGGGGAATTCTTCTTAAGTAGTTTCCTAAGAAAATTAATTTTTAAAATTAAGGAATTCATTGTCACACTTTATATCAACATTTAATCTCATCAATGGTGATTTAAAGTAATTAACTCTTGTGCCTTTATCAAATAGTCACATTATACCTAGAATAGCAGATGATTAGAATGCTTTAATTTAATCAAGGGTTAAGCAAAGTTAAAAAGTCATTTCATTTTTTAAAGCACAACCTTTTAATCAATTGAATTGAAAACTTTCAATAGTTTCAGTCACGTGACCAATCTTCAGGCTAGATTTTTATTGGCATCATTGAGCAGAAACAGCACAATAGCATTTAACATATTCGGGCAAAGTTGAAAATGAAGCAACCTCAAATCTTCCCCCAATTCCGCTGACACCTGCTTAGATAGTGACCAAGGGAGTTCAGAAGAAAGTCAGCTGCATTCATCTGTATATTCCCTATTATTACTTTCAGTGTTCAAAAGAAAGTGTTGAAAAATTAGACTGCAGGAAAGTGGTAGAAAGTTGGAACATGTCTTCTTGTAGAAGCAATTTGAAAATGTTGCTGTTCTAGGTAGAATCAACAACATCTGTATACAGCAGAAGTTGTCTCATATTGTGACTGCTTTGTTGTCAGAGCAGCAGTTGCCTTCAATTCATTCACGTGGCTCTTTGCTGCTCCTGCATCAGCTGCACTGCCTTCATTAACATCATAACAGTGCTGCCAAAGTTAGAGGTTCCATCAAGCCCAATCATCACTCTAAGTATTATTAGTAAGGTTTATAAGCAGATATGTCTATTTGAGTACACATTCAAACTGTAAAACACAAAACAGTGCAAGAGACACAAAAACAAAACTTCCACTTGGAGGTGACTTACCCAGGTGATGAATCTGGAAATATTTTTTTGAGTGACGCAGTGACATGACTAACCACCTGCTCCAAATCTTCAAGGGACATGAGTTTCAATTGGTACGAAATTTTCTCAGTTTCTATGACAACCTGTGGTAAAAGATAGTTCATTCAATTCCAATTTAATTACTAACTGATTTACCAGCTCCCTTTTACTTTGAAAAAAGGATTCCATTACAGGACAAAACATAAATGATAAATTTGGATTAACAGAGCTGCACATTTTAGATATATGTAGAAATTACCCATCTACTATATCCTTGATTAGGTGCTGTAATATTTTGTCACCTGAAATGGCAACTCTAAAATTTCATCGTCCCATACACTGTTGCGTGAGTAAAGTACAATCCGTCATTCCTTTCACTGATCTTTTCCTAATTTTCCTCCCACTTCTGAAGACACCGACTTTCCTTTCCATGAACCACTGTCACTGGTTTCCTGGTACAAGTAACCGTCATTCCCGAGTGATCTTTGACAATCCTTTTTGATAGTTGCTCTGTGGTCAGCGCTGCTGCTTCACATCACTGGAGACCCAGGTTCAATACCAGCCTTGGGTGATTGGGTGGAGTTTGCATGTTCTCCCCATGTCTGCATAGGTTTACACCCATAGCCCAAAGATGTGTAGGTTAGGTGTATTGGCAATGCTAAATTTTCCTGTTGTGTCCAGGTTAGGTGGGGTTGTCATGGTAAATACAGGGTTCAGGGATAGGGTGGGGGAGCTGGGTCTGGGTGGGATGCTTTTGGAGGCTTACTGCAGTCGTGATGGCTGAATGGCCTCTTTCCGCATTGTAGAGATTCTATGCTGTTATTTCAATGTAAATCTCTATTAGATATTAGCCCACTCCTTACTCACCCAATGCTGATGGGTATTTCTGGATGGTTTGCTGGAGAGCACTCAGGAATTATGCATTGATTAACTTTTCCCAGCCAAAGACCCTATTTATCATAGTCTAACTGCTGCCCTGGCTAAAGAAATTAATAACTCACTGAACTATTAAATGAGCAACCTTCATCTGTAGCACAGTAGCCACAATAAGGCATCGATTATAAATCTGTAATTTCAGATGTAGCAGAAATAATGTCAGCCTTTTGCTTTTGAAAAAAATAAAGCAAATTCCTAAATATCCAGCAGGTAAATATACATGTTAAAAATAGTTTTCATACTGTTTTGTGCAGATGTTGTTATTGTCCAATTTATATTCCTTTCCTATGCTCAAATCTAAAATGTTAATTAGCTGCTACTTCACCTTAGACGATACTTAAGAAACTGAGCAAAATAGGATAGAAGCAGCCTGGCCCTCAAGTGTCAGTCTGCTTTGAGTTAACCAATCTTGTCTGTGTGGAAGTAGGTATCTCAATGCACTTTCACAAATAAAACAGTAAAAAAGGTCAGTACTTCCCAAAATTGAATGGTATCCTGTTATCCCTACTGGAAAGTCTGCACGTGTGGACACATCTGGGGAGAACAGGACTATGACTGGCTTAGGTACTGTCAAGGTTCAAATATTATTGACATTAATAGTCACCATCCAATCTCACATGAGCAGTGTGGCCACCTGAACAATCTACTGGACACTGGCTGGGTACAATGGACCAAACACTAGCATGGGGGTCAACATGTTCAGGATAGAAGAGTAAATTGGTTTTAAAAAAAGGGGAGTTTAAAGAAAAAAAGACTCCAACATCTTAAAATTGATTAGGGGAATTAGGATACAAAATACTCCCATAAAGGAGAAAATAAATAAGATTGATTAACAATAAATCATCCATATCCCAAACAGACTGAAGTGTTAATTTAATTAATGTTTGTACCTGCACATATTGGAATATAATGGGCTGCATGCCAGAATATGCACTCCAGCAGACAATGAAGCAAAATGTTAGAAAACAATCCTACAATATACAGCACTATTATCACCACACCACAAATGAAATTTCACGTTTGCAATCCCAATTAGGAAACATTTTTACAAGTAATCAATCTAGATTGAAATTATTGCAGAATAAATTGTCTGCACTGTATTCAAGAAGAGAGTTACAATATAAAGAGAGAGGGAATTTTAACTAGAAATACTGGTTATGCAAAGCAGTGTGACACATATCTGCCTGAGATAATAGGTCTATTTTCCATCACGTAAATGATAAAATCTTTTGACGTGCAAATTATTTCCTGCTACATTTCAGATTGACACCAACAGGCATATATTACCATTTTAGGGGTTTTACTGCAACATAAGTGTTATTCTGCTCAATGAATGTCATCTTGAACTTTCTGTTTCACAATTTATTTGTACCCTATAATTATAAACCACAAATCTTGAACAGTACAGCACTTTATTGTTTTTCACCTGAAAGAGCCCACTTATCTGGTAATTTAAAAGAAAATTCTCTGCAGAACCTTTTACCCTTTAAGGGATATTAAAGGTTATACAGTCTGAACTAGCTGATTCCTATCTGCATAGCTACAACATCTATGCATTTTTGAGTACATCACCCTGTTCCATTCTGAGTTAAATGTGAGATCAGAACCAGGCCCAACCCACAATGCATGGTCACATATGGAGGGTTATCTCATAACCAAAACTTAACAGGTTGGTACTCTACTCACTGGAGCTTAGAAGAATGAGGGATCATCTCATTGGAAGATATAGGATTCTTAAGTGGTTTGGCAAAGTAAAGGCTAAGAGGTTGTTCCCCCTTATGGGAGCATCTCAGACCACAGGACATAGTCTGAGAATAAACTGGCACTAATTTAATTTAATTTAATTTAATTTAAGATGAAGATTCTTCTCTCAGATGGTTGAGTATCCTTAGAACTCCTTGCCACAGAGAGCTGCGGGACAGAGTCTTTGTGTACTGAGATAGATAAGATAAATTCCTGATCAGTTGGGAAGACACAGGAAAGTGTATATGAGGAATGCCAGATCAGCCATGATCCTAATTTATGACAGAGCAGGATCGAGGAGCCAAATGCCCTACTCCTCTTACTATTTCTTATTGTTTTAAATCTGCTCTTTCCTGCAGAGGGCTGGCAGATAACAATCAGTAGCAGAATCCCAGGCTCTGTCTTCCTTCGTTGAAGTATAAGTACTGAGGTCAATTATGGCAATCTCTACACAGACCAGGCTTGAACTTGGTATTTCCTAGTCTCTCTGACTGGACTGCTCTCTTAGTGTTGTTGAGGCAAACATTAAGCAAACTAAAATCAATTAATGCTGCATGTGCGAGACCCTGGGACCAGAAATCCACTCTCTCTTTAAATATTAGGAGAATAAAATCTGTGTATCATTTATCATTTTCATATTTTTGCATAATGTAGCCATAACTTTCCAATGATACAATACTTGAAATGAGGCTGGACCATTGACTTGTATGAATAGCAACTGTTTAAATATTATTTAAATATACTTTACATTTTATTGCAACTAAATAATTCTGCAGCAGTTTCTTAAATGTAACCATTTATAAACCTTCTCCCAATCTGCATTAATATCTTAATTTAACACAATTTCAAAGTAATTATTTTATACTTTGTCAAGAGTTTATACCCCTTTATTTACTGAAGGTATGATTTTCTAAGGTCTCATATGGTTGGAATTGTCACTAAGACATGGACTAAGACATGGAAAATTGCTTAAAAATTAGCCATTTCCAAAGGTGGAGGTGAGTAAACAAATAAATCAGCCTCAGAGGACTGTGAAAAGTGAGATTTCATATAATCCAGCCAGCTATCACAGTCTCAGGAAGACATCAACAAATGCAAAGTACACATTGATGGACTAGCTGTCATGGACATAACCACCAAAGAACCTTTTGGAAATATACACTAGAACCAATATTTCGAGGGAGCTATAGGAGAGCTTTTTGGCAGACAAGTGAAGAGAAGCTGCTGTCTCCATTTTCTCTGTTTGAAGAAGTTGACACCTGATCCCCACCGAAACAGCTGCAGAGAAAAATCATAAAGGAACTAAGAATTTTTAATAACTACAGATTCACTGTAACTGGACACTTCCAAGAAATCCGCTAATTAAAATTAACCTCAAGTAAAAGCCATACACCTCAAAAGTAACCAAAATTGTATTTTTTTAAATTGTTATTTGTAATAGACACTATTCTTTTTCAACTTTGTACCTGTATGTGACATACAATTAGATTATCGGCGTGGGAAAATACTTGGCAAATGGACTTAACTGTGGAAAGATGTGAAATTGTCCATTTCAGTAGAAGGAATTTTTAAAAAAGCATACGTGATGAGAAATCACAGAGTTCTGAGATGCAGAATGATCTGAACTCTCCAATGCATTAACTTCAATGGTTTAGTATGAGGTACAGCAAATAATTGGGAAAACTAATAGAATGCGACCATGCAAAGGGAATTGAATATAAAGGTAATCCCTCACTTATGCAGGGCATTGGTGAGATCGCAACTTGGGTATTGTATACAGTATCAGTCTCCATATTTAAGGAAGGGCATAAGTGTATTGAAAGCCGTTCAAAGAAGATTTACTAGTCCAAAACATAGGATACATGGATTGTCTTATATGGAATGGTTGGACAGGCTAGGCTTGTATTGGCTGGAGTTTGGAAAAGAAAAGAGCAAATGTTTTGACATTTAAGATCTTGATAAATCTTGACAAGGTGAAAAGGGCATTCATCTTAAGGGAGGATCCTGAACTAGGAATCACTGTTTAAAATCAAGAGGTCTCACATTCATATTTTTGTTTGTTCATACATGTGGGCCCAAACAACTGAACAAAGGCTGTAAAGAAGCAGTTTTAAATCTTTAGATTGTGGGAGGAAACCCTTGCAGACAGAGGCAGAATGTACAAACTCATAACTCTATGACTCCAGACAGACAATCACCTGAAGGTGGAATTGAACCTTGACCCCTGGCACTGTGAAGCAGCAGTGCTAACTACTGAACCACCTTGCCGCTATATAGATTTAAACTGGGGAGAAGTATAGCCTCATACAAACAAAACATAACATCTTTTTTGTGACCAACTGAGGAAGTTGAACAGAGGGGAGCCAACTCATACCTCCCCCACCTGTTTGTATCATCTTACCTATATCCACCTATATCTTTTAAACTTTAAAATCTAAATTGTTCTGAATATATAGATTAACCAAGGGGAACCAATACAAATTTGTTGAAAGCAAATCATGTTTGAGGAATTTAAGTATATTTTGAAGAAAAGGTTTTTATTTGTTGGATGAAGGAGTGGTAGCATATGTAATATATGGAGATTTTCAGAAAACAGGTCTAATAAGATATGCCACCAGAGCTTGTTACAAAAAATTGACAGCTATGAGAATGTCAATAGATAATTGATTGATGGACACAAAACACAAGATTAGAGTCATGCAGATAAAATAAAGAAATTAGATTATTTTTAGATTTCTTGAGCAATCACCCCCAAAAACATGTTAGCCAAAAAGGTTCCTTTTGTACATTAAACTATCTATAGATTCAGAAGCTCTGGTTTCATTTCACCTCTTGGTTTTGAACATTGACTCATGGTTCAAGATTCTCTGAAAAGATGAAATGCTTTTTTTATTCTGTCAAGATATGTCAGGATCTTAAATGTCAAAGAAGTTGCTCTTTTTTCTTCTAAACTCCAGCCAACACAATCCTAGCCTGTCTAACCTTTCCCTGTAAGACAACCTACCTATTCCATGTATTGGAATAGCTAACATTCTCTGAACTGCTTCAGCACACTTCATCATCAAGCCTCAACTGCTCATTTTTGAATCAGCTACAAACTTACTCTGCCTTTCTCCATGGTGCCAATGTATATTCAGCCTGAACATGCAGTTAAACCACTGATTGGAGCATGTATGTTAAGTCAAGATTGTGATTCACTGTTGATCTCAATTGCTGACCCCAAAATATGACCCCAAAAGGTCCCATAGTTTGGAGACATTAACTGTTGCCTATACCATTAAGGGTGCGTCCAAGTCATATATGTTGTAAAATTGGCTGCATATTGTGGTATAGACCAAGACTTAGAAAATTTGGGTTACAATGTAGCATCCAGTACTTCTTGCAATCTTGTGCCATAATTATCAATTCCTGATACCATTAAAAATAAGAAGGGTCACATGACTAATTCCTGGTATGCTCCACTAATATCTCCTTCCAGTCTCAAACACATACACCTACAGGCATTCCATGTTGACTATGTTCATCCATTAGTCCACTATAGCTCCTACCACTCATTCCTTAACTTAAGTGTTAATCACTGACTTCTTGATTAGATTAGAATAGATTCCCTACAGTGTGGAAACAGGCCATTTCGCCCAACAAATCCACACCGACCATCCAAAGAGTAACCCACCCAGGCCCATTTCCCTACATTTACCCCTGACTAATGCACCTAACATTCTGGACAATTTAGCACAGGCAATTCATCTGACCTGCACATCTTTGGATTGTGGGAGGAAACTGGAGCAGCCAGCGGAAACCCAGCATACGCGAGAAGAATGTGCAAACTCCACACAGACAATGTGTCAGGGGTGGGAATCGAACCCAGGTCCCTGGCACTGTGAGACAGCAGTACTAACCACTGAGCAACCATGCCACCCTGCTCAGCAAGTTTGTAGCTAATTCAAAAGTGAACATTTGAGGCTTGATGATGAAGTGTGTTGAAGCAGTTCAGAGAATGTTAACTATTCCAATACTCTGATTTGTTTTGAACTAGATAATGCATTATAAAGAGTTGGAATTGGACAGAATTCACAGCCTACAAATGGGCTGAGCTGATCAAACTGATGAGTAGCTGGGTGTGGAGTTTTTACATATTCTTAGCAGAATTCATCAAAGACACTATAATTATTTTAATAGCTAGAAATAATAGCAACACCACAAAACATAAATCACATTGAACAAAGACCTTCATTGGTTGCTCTTTCTGTTTTGACACATTCTTGAAATTTTACCACATTGTGTTTATAACAATGTCATTAGTTAGTCTGATATCAATTTTGAATTGGGCATAGGAAACGGATTTTGGGAATTGTTTAGGACTTAGTTTCTTTCAAATCAAAATAGAAGTTGGAATAAATGAATTAAATAGCAAAATATCAAATAAAATAAAAATTGGAGATTATTGGACCCAGGGAAAGCAAGTCACAAAGTAAATCATTTGAATTTATTTTTATGAAAATATTTTCATTTTACTGAAACTTGCATATTTTGAAATGACCAGGAAAGTTGAAATATCTATTTAAAAATATGAAAGAACTGCAGATGCTGTAAATCAGAAATAAAAACAGAAATTGCTGGAAAAACTCAGCAGGTCTGGCAACATCAATGGAAAGAAATCAGAGTTAACGTTTTGGATGCAGTGACAACTTGGTTGTTATAATATCTATACCTGTTTGTTGTGATTCTGTTGATCTCAGCCAAGGGAACAGCAGGGCAAATTCTATTGATCTCAATACATTTGGGATGGGAAGAACCAACCACAGCTGTTGTTTTTGATTGCTATCCAACAACATTTCAAGCAACTTCACAGGCATGGATACCAAGTAGGAATAGGATTTTATTCAGCTGTGATGGTATCTGCAGGTGCTTAGCTGGCTTACAATGCTAAGGTTCCCACAGAAACAATAGTCACGTAAGGATGGGATTAGAAGTTCAAGAAAACCCTTAAGTTGCACATCAACGCACCAACAGCATCATGGGAAAACTGAAAGGAAAAGTATAAAATTATGCAAGGCAGAAAAAAATGTTTTATTTCAAAAATTTTCTGTTAAGTTAGCAGATGACACCAAAATTGGAGGTGTACTGGACAGCGAAGAGGGTTACCTCAGAGTACAACAGGATCTGGACCAGATGGGCCAATGGACTGAGAAATGGCAGATGGAGTTTAATTCAGATAAATGTGAGGTGCTGCATTGTGGGAAAGAAAATCTTAGCAGGACTTATACACTTAATGGTAAGGTCCTAGGGAGTGTTGCTGAACAAAGAGACCTTGGAGTGCAGGTTCATAGCTCCTTGAAAGTGGAGCCACAGGTAGATAGGATAGTGAAGGCGGCATTTGGTATGCTTTCCTTTATTGGTCAGAGTATTGAGTACAGGAGTTGGGAGGTCATGTTGCGGCTATACAGGACATTGGTGAGGCCACTGTTGGAATATTGCGTACAATTCTCTTCTCCTTCCTATCAGAAAGACGTTGTGAAACTTGAAAGGGTTCAGAAAAGACTTACAAGAATGTTGCCAGGGTTGGAGGATTTGAGCAATAAGGAGAGGTTGAACAAGCTGGGGCTGTTTTCCCTGGACCGTCGGAGGCTGAGGGGTGACCTTATAGAGGTTTACAAAATTATGAGGGGCATGGATAGGATAAACAGACAAAGTCTTTTCCCTGGGGTGGGGGAGTCCAGAACTAGAGGGCAAAGGTTTAGGGTGAGAGGGGAAAGATATAAAAAGGACCTAAGGGACAACTTTTTCACACAGAGGATGGCACGTGTATGGAATGAGCTGCCAGAGGATGTAGTGGAGTCTGGTACAATTGCAACATTTAAGAGGCATTTGGATGGGTATATTAATAGGAAGGATTTGGAGGGATATAGGCCAGGTGCTGGCAGGTGGGACTAGATTGGGTTGGGATATCTGGTCGGCATGGACAGGTTGGACCGAAGGGTCTGTTTCCATGCTGTACATCTCTATGACTCTATGATTCTACGACTCTATGTTGCGTGTGTGGTTAAAACTACAAAAAAACACTTACTGCCATTTCAATATGCTCCTGCTATCATGTGTTTATTTCATATCATAGTGAGCTGGAAATTTGCAATTCAATGGCCAAGCATTATGGTATTTTCCTTTAGATCTTCCAACAGTCCAAAAGGGTCAAATTATCAAATAGGAACACAGGAACAGAAGTAGGCCATTCAGCTCATTAAATTTGCTCCACCACTCAGTTAGATCATGGCTGATCTTCTACCTCAATGCCACTTTCCCACACTATGTCATATCCCTTAACATCATTAAAGACAGAAATCAATAGTCTTCTGATGATTAATGACAGAACTTCAACAGCCCTCTGGGGTGCAGAACTCAATGATTTACCACCTGTTGAGAGAAGAAATTTCTCATCTCAATCCTAAATGGTCGACCCCTTATTCTGAGATCATGCTCCCTGGTCCCAGAGTCACCAGTGAGGCGAACATCCTATGTCCATCCATCCTGTCATGCTCTGTAAAAAGCCTTATAAGTTTCAAGGAGCTCATCTCTCATTCTTCAAACCTCTAAAGAATACAGATCAAGTATTTCAATGTCTCTTCAAAAGACAATTCTGCTATCCCAGTGTTATGAAGTTAAATGCATGTACTGTACCTTTAAGAGAGAGTGAATACTGTTCTGAACTGAGAGTTTATGAATAAATGGCAGCCCCAGAGTGTACTGGAAAATTGAAAATATGTAACACTTAGCTGTGAAATGGATACCCGAGTTTTGGTTGCTATTTTGACAACAATTCAAATTTAACCAGTTTAAATTATGCCCAGGATACTAAAACCCAAACGAGTTTGAACTTATTGTTTTGACAACATCGAAACAATGAGTCAATCTGATTTTGAGAGGGGTATAAAATGTAGACATTTTGAAAATTGGTCAGAGAGAGAGCAACTGCCATCAAAACAGAAATGCCTGGAGATCTAGTATATTGCTCTCCAAGAAATTAGGAAACATTCTCTAGCAAAGAGATGAAACATTTTTGTAGTAAAAATCAAGACGATGACCCAGGGAATTCAACAGCTGGAAGACCGAAGTCACAGAAGACAACAGTGGCTGTGTGGTTTTGAAATTAATTTGATGTAATTTTATTGAAACAGCATATTGTTACAGAGTTGGAAGCAGGTAATAAGCAGTTAAGAGAAAGGGGGGGGGGCTTAGAGTTGTGAATAGTTGTTTAAGGCTCACTTTTAGAGTACATATTTTAAAATTGATTTTTTTAATATAGTGGAATTTGGGAGTTCTCTGTAAATCATCCTTTAACAGATTACAAGGTGAGGTGAGCTTTTCTAGGTGTTTGATTTAATTAACAGAGGGATGTGTACCTCTGTGTACTTACGGTTTGGGGGCTCAGGTCCAAGATTTAGATAGATTTGTACAGGTTTAGTCAGATCCAGTCAGGAATTTGGACAGATTTGGGGTACAAAAGGTCCCAGCAGATTTAAACACGTGCCGATTAGTGTCCTAGATCTTTAAATAAAATGTAGGTGAGGAAATCTGTTTAATTTCGGTTACTTGTGGTTGGTTAAAAGTGAGGGAAATGGCTCTTAAGATTGCGAATGAGGTTCTGGGGTTTGAAGATGCTTCCCAAATTTGCCAAGAGATTTTAGAAAGACAGAGGAAGGACATAGTTTTAGAATTAGCAAATAGGGTTATAGAATTGGGTTTAACCAGGGACAAAAGAAAAGCTGAAATTGTAATGGAGTTGGTCAAGCACTTAGGTGTATCACAGAAACAGACAAGTGCAGTAGAATTAGAAAAACTTCAATTGCAATTGGGATAAATGGAGTTAGAAGATAAAGGAAGTGAAAGAAGAGCTATTTTAGAAGAAAGAGAGAGAGAGAGGGAGGGGAAAAAGAAAGGGAGAGAAGATTCTTAGCTGAGGAAAAAGGGAGAGAATTTGAACTTCAGAAGTTGTGAATTAGTCAGGAAAGTCAAGTTAACAAGATGGAGATGAAGAGATAAAGTATTGATGTATACAAATAGTTAAAATGTTGCCACATTTTCATGAGAAAGACGTCGAAACCTGCTTTATTTCATTTGAAATATTGGCTAGGCAGATGGAGTGACCAGAGAACTTGTGGGTAATGCTAGTTCAGACTAAGCTGGTAGGCATAGCTAGTGAGGTATTTGCAGTTCTGTCAGATGAGAGGTCAAGAGATTATGTAGATGTCAAAAAGGCAATTTTCAGTGCTTACGAATTGGTACCAGAAGTGTATAGACAACTGTTCAGAAACATAAAGAAGGAACCAGGTCAGACTCAAGTTGAGTTTGAAAACATTAAACAGTAAATTTGATAGATGGGTGTGGGCCTGAAAAATAGATAAGACCTACGAGACTCTAAAAGAGATTATTCTGCTGGAGGAGTTTAAAACCTCACTTCCAGAGATAATAAGAATTCATGTGGATGAACAGAAAGTTCAAGAAGTGAGAAGAGTGGCAGAGATAGCAGATGAATATGCATTGGTGCATAAAGTGAAATTTAGCTTCCAGCAGAAATTTCATCCTGTGAGGGATAGAAATTGGGAGAAAGGGAGATCCTTCACTACAAAAAGATGAATAGACCACACTGATAATAGTTTATCACAGATGAAAATAGATCAATAAGGTGGAAAGGAGGAGAAAGGCCTCAAGTGTTTTCACTGTAATGGAGTGGGGCACAAAATTATAGTGCCAATGGTTCATGAAGGGCACTGGGAAAAGGTGTTTTCACTGCCAGAAAGTGGGACACGTAAGATCAGAGTGCTGGTCATTGAAGAAAGGCACTGTGGGAAAAGATGTGGTAAAAGAGACTAAGGATTAGTGAAAGTAGTAAAGAAAACCCCAAGGAAAGTCAATGAGCTACAGAAGACTGCACAGCCTAGGCAGGGGCTGGGTATGGAACTATTGCCTGATCTCGATCAAGACTTCACCTCTGTGGGTAAAGTTTACTCAGGAAGAACAGGGGGAGAAGGGAAAGATTTTACAATTTTGAGAGATATAGGAGCTAATCAGTCTCTAATAGTAGGAGATGAACATATTTGCACTCTTTCTGACATTTTACACGAGAGAGTAGTAATTTGTGGAATCAATGGACAGAAATTTAGCATTCCCCTGAGTAAGATCAGGTTAGAGAGCCAAATCAAGACTGGGGAAGTAATAGTGGAAGCAATTGACAGAGTGCCAGTTCCAGGAATATAGTTTGTCCTTGGGAACAATTTAACAGAATCCAAGCTGGGAGTGATACCCGTGGTTGTGGAGTAGCCATAGGAAGACCTTGGGAACTGAGTTAAAAGAAAAGTACCCTGGAATTTTTCCAGACTGTGTAGTAACAAGATCCCACTGTCATAAGTCACAGCAAGAAGCAAAAACCAGAAGAGGAAGACAAAGGACTTAAAGTTCAGTTAGCTGATACCCTGTTTGACGTAATGATATAGGAAAAACCTAAACAGGTCGAGGGTCAGGCAGAAGTGTTTTGTCCTGAAAAGCTAATGGCTTTACAAGAGAATGATGAGACAATAAAAGATATACTTTTGATGCGTACTCAGAAAAGGAATCAGATTGTATTCCTGAGGGTTATCATCTTAAAGATAGAATTCTAAGACAAAAATGGAGACCAATGTAGGTTAATGTAGGAGAAATGGGCGGAAGTGTACCAAATTGTGTTGCTAATAGCATACAGATAGGAAATATTATGGATAGCACATGAATTACCAGCAGGAGGTCACCTAATTGCGAGGAAGACTCAGGCTAAAGTACAAAAGCACTTCTATTGGATGTGGTTAAATTTTGTCGTACATGTTGTACATGTCAAATGATAGGTAAGCCAAAGTCTATAATAAAACCAGCACATTTGCTGCCAATTCTCACATTCAAAAAACCCTTGCGGTTTATGATTGTGTAGGTCCCCTGCCTAAAATTAAAAGTGGGAACCAGTACTTGCTAACCATAATGGATGCGTCTACCAGACTTCCAGAGGCAACTTTGTTATGGAGGTGGAGGAGTTAGTAGCTTTCTTTACATGGTATGGGCTACCCAGAGAGATTCAGTCAGACCAAGAGTCTAATTTTACTGTTAGGCTGTTCAAGGAAGTCATGGATAGCTTAGGCAAAAAGCACTTTAAATCATGTGTGTACCATCTTGAATCCCAGGGAGCTTTGGAAAAGTGGCATCAGACCCTGAAGACCATGTTAAGAGTGTACTGTCAAGATTACCTGGGTGATTGGGATAAAGATATCGCATTTGTATTGTTTGCCATTAGAGATGCCCCAAACAAATCTTCTCAGTTTACTTCCTTTGAGTTAGTATTCAGACATGAAGTGAGAAGGCCTTTGAAATTAATTAAGGAGAAATTGACTGGACCAAAGTTGGGAGATCTCACACTTGGACTAAATCAGGTATATGAGTAAGCTAAACAGCACCTGAAGAGGGCAGAGCATAAAATGGCAGATAAAAACTCTAAAATTCGGACATTTTCCCATGGGATGACATATTGGCAATGTCACCAATAGTAGGAGATCCCTTCAAAGCCAAGTTTAGTGGTCTCTACAAAATTGAGAAAGAGTTAAATCAGGTAAACTATCTGGTAAAGATGCCAGATAGAAAACAAAACCCAGCAGGTATGTCACGTGAATATGTTGACACTTCAC
Source organism: Chiloscyllium punctatum (assembly GCF_047496795.1). Classification (NCBI taxonomy): domain Eukaryota; kingdom Metazoa; phylum Chordata; class Chondrichthyes; order Orectolobiformes; family Hemiscylliidae; genus Chiloscyllium; species Chiloscyllium punctatum. The sequence goes on along the minus strand of NC_092764.1, from coordinate 55,217,216 downwards.
TATAGTAAAGACAGGGGACTGGAGAAACAGGTGTTAATTACTGCCTCTTAGAATGAGGAATCAAATCCAGATGTCTTGGAATTTAATGTACCTCAAAATATGTTAAATAATGAAGAGTGAGATAGATTAGTGAGCTACCTGTCTCAGGTGCAAAGAACCGAGTTGAAAGGCTTTTTGCAGCAGTATGAGGACGCATGCAGGAATAAAATGGGGAGGACTAATACTATTATGCATGAGGTGGAAATAGGAAATGTTGTTCCAATAAAACAACACCCCTACAGACAGAATGTAAGTTTTCTTGCTGAGCTGGAAGGTTTGTTGTCGGACATTTCATCACCATACTAGGTAACATCATCAGTGAGCCTCCAGTGAAGCACTGGTGGTATGGCCCACTTTTTATTAAAGTGTTTACATTTCCTTGGATTGGTGATGTCATTTCCTGTTCTTTTTCTCAGGGGGTGGTAAATGGAATCCAAGTCAACATGTTTGTTGATAGAGTTCCAGTTGGAGTGCCATGCTTCAAGGAATTCTCGTGTGTATCTCTGATTGACTTGTCCTAGGATGGATGTGTTGTCTCAGTTGAAGTGGTGTCCTTCCTCATCTGTCTGTAAAGATACTCGTGAGAGTTGGTCATGTCTTTTTGTGGCAGTTGATGTTCATGTATCCTGGCGACTAGTTTTCTGCCTGTTTGTCCAATGTACTGTTTGTTACAGTTCTTGCAAGGTATTTTGTAAATGACATTAATTTTGCTTGTTGTCTGTATAGGGTCTTCCAAGTTCATTAGCTGCTGTTTAAGTGACCCACTCTCACTAGTGTAGATGAGGAAGGACACCTTAAAAATGAGGAAGGACACCACCTGAACTTTATCAACAAACACATTGACTTGGATCCCATTTACCACCCCCCTGAGAAAAAGAATAGGAAATGGCATCACCACAGGAAATGACATCACCAACCCAAGGAAATCTAAACACATAAATAAAAAAGCAGGCCATACCACCAGAGCTTCACCAGAGGCTCACTAATGACATTACCTAGTATGGTGATGAAATGTCCAAAAACAAACCTTTGAGCTCAGCAAGCAAACTTACACCCAGAAACTCAACCTGAGCTACAAATCTTCTCACACTCGCTAACCCCTACAGATTTAATTCTCTGAAAGCAATACTGGTCTAGAAGGAAATATATGTGATGCTCAACAAAGATATCATCAAACCGAATCAGTGTGAGTGGAATTCACCAATTATGTAGCCCCCAGACCTGACGGGACTCAACGATTTTGTGTGGACTATCGGAAGGTCAATGCCATAACAAAATCAGACTCCTATCCAATACCAAGATTGGAGGACTATATGGGAAAAGTTGGTCAAGCCACTTATATCATGAAGTTGGACCTACTGCGTGGTTATTGGCAGCTACCTTTATGAGAGAAGCAGAAACTCTTTCTGCATTTGTAACCCCAAATGGGCTATATCAATTCAAAGTGATGCCCTTTGGAATGAAGAATGCACCAGCCATATTCCAAAGACTTGTGAACAGAGTTGTGACTGGATTAAGAAATTGTTCAGTTTATCTGAATGATGTAACAATCTTTAGCAAGTCATGGAAAGATCACATGGTACAGTTGACAGAATTCTTCGAATGATTACAAGAAGCAAAACTGGCAACAAACTTAAAGAAAACAGAATTCTCGAAGGCAGAGGTGACGTTCTTGGGACATAACATCCGTCATGGAAGTTTGACTCCAAGGATCGTGAAGACTAAGGCCACCAAGGAATTTCCACAACTATCCTCGAAGCAAGGGGTGCTTCAATTTTTGGGACTAAGTGAACTCCACTGGAAGTTTGTTCCAAATTTCAGCAGCCTGGTGACACCGCTAACAGATTTGCTGAAGAACACAAACCTTCGGTGGATAGAACAATGGCAGAAGGCATTTGAGAAATTAAAAGCAGTATTAACCACCGCACCAGTTTTAGCTACATCAAATTTTTTAAAACCTTTCAAAGCTGCAATCGATGCTAGTGACATAAGAGTTGGAGCTGGACAGCTACAGGATGATGACGATGGAATTTAATGGCCAGTTCAAAGAAACTCAACACTCACCAGAGAAAATATTCTATCATCAAAAAAGAATGATTGAGTTTGGTACTGACCTTACAACATTTTAATGTTTGTGTGACGAACAATGTGTTGGAGACAGTTGTGTACACTGACCACAATCCTCTTACATTCTTGGAAAGATTTAATGACAAAAATATTAGACTATTTCATTGGAGTCTTATGTTATAGACTTTTAATTTACAAATTGTACATGTTGTAGGTTGTTAAGAATATCTTTACCTCAGCCCTCAAATCCCTTTGAAATGAATGGCAACAAAGCATCCGCCTTCCTAATTACTTGCTGACCAACGTTCTAGCTTTTAGTGACACACGGATTGTCTCTGGACACCTGCACTTCCTAACCACACACCATTTAAAAATACTCTGGCTTTCTGTATTTATTCTACCAACTTAACAGTTTCACATTTATTCACATTATATCCTATCTGCCATGTTCTAGCTTATTCACTTAGCTGACCAAGTTCTTTCATATCTCCTTGAATTTTCCCCAATTTACATTCCTTCCCAGTTTGTCTCATCAATGAATTTGGAAATATTACAATTAGTCCACACATCCAAATCATTTCTATAGATTGTGAACAATTATGGACCAGTACTGACCCTAGTAAATCAATTGGTAGAAGCTTGCCATCCTGAGAATGATTCAGTTATTCAACTTTTGTGTCTGCTAAACAAATCTCAACTGAGTATATTTTCCATTCTACACACTCTAATTTCATCTACTAACCTCTGGGTAGGACCTTATCAAAATCATTGAATCACAGTGTGGAAAGAGGACATTCAGCCCACTGCGTCTGCACCAACCCTCTGAAGAACACCTCACCCAGACCCAGGCCCTCACCCTACCCCAGTAACCCACATTTACCATGGCCAATCCACCTAACCTGCACATCTTTGGACTGGGTTAGAAATCCACAAAGACATGGGGAGAATGTGCAAACTCCACATAGACAGTCAACCCAAGGCTGGATACGAACCCAAGTCCCTGCTACTGTGAGGCAGCAGTGTTAAACACTGAGCCACCGTGCTGTCCCTTCCAACCTTTAGTGAATCTAAATACATCACATTCACTGGTGTGCCTACCAGTAACAATCTAAAAAAAAACTCTCAATAAAGTTTGTCAAACATGATTTTCCTTTCATAAAATCCATGTTGACTTGGCTCAATTTGCCATTCATTTTTAAATATCCAAAAACACATCCTATACAATAGATTCTAACGTTTTCCCTACTGCCAACTACAAGCAGGTCTTTAGTTCTCCACTATCTCCCTTCATCTCTTCTTAAATACTGGGGTTACTCTTTCTGTTTTCAGGATGTATACAATTGTGAATAGTGGGCACCAATGCAATGTAAATACCAGCTCTTTCCATGTCACTCTTGTACTATCTGATACCTATTTCACCATATTCCACAAAAGTTAGAATAGGTACAACCCTGCATTGATTTATTATTTTACTTCATTATTTTTTAAATGTCTGGAGTAAATACTATTTGCATCCTCAGTAAAAACATATTGAGTGCCGTTGATATTTGAGTGAAGTCTTGTATATTTGACCGAAGTCTTCTATATTTGACCAAGTCCGTAATTTGATGAATTACAATATACATCCTTAATTTTTCTGCTTTCTAGAATCTATTTTAAGACAATATTACATTTGGTTATTCTCCAAACATTACTGGAATTTTCATACTTGTTTCAAGGCAATGAAAATAAAAAAACTTAAAATTACTAAGCTTCTAATTCTTTTGTAGTTCCACGATATTACCATAAAGCAATTAACTTATTCAATCCCTGTGTGCATCAGCTCCTTTGCTGCCACTGAGACAAAAAAATGTGAATCTTCCTTTCAAACAGCACAGTGGATGTACTACACCATATAGATGGCAGAAGTTCAAGAAGGTGGCTTACCATCACAACCTTCTCAAGGACAATCAGGAATGCTGGCAAGCATTTTGCTGTCCAATGCTCATATCTTAGGAAAGAACTTTAAAAATTCTGACCATAAAATTACAGAAATATCTAACAGTATGTGATTGCTACTTAAGCACTACTTTTAGCTAGCATGATTTCATTGAGAAATTCACATATTACAAAAATAATGATTTTTTTTATCATTTAAGATGATAAATTCCAGTGCCATCCATAAAGTATTTGTTCTTGTGGATAACAGTGCCATTTGAACCCCTAGAACAATTATCAGTGTCCATCATCACCATTTCACATATGGCTTTATGGTTCTGTCTCTGATGTTGGGTAGAAGGGAGTCATTTCCTGTTAGAAGGGAGTCATTTCCTGTTAGAAGGGAGTCATTTCACCACATGGAAAAGGGCAAGTCAGAGAACGGTTTAAGTCGTCAATTACAATGTAGTAGCCCACCTGGAATCATAATTCAGAATCCATTTTACCTATTAATCCTGTTATCCTGTTACTTTTCCAAACTCCACATTAGTTCAGTCAGGTTTATCATAATAATAAAGCTCATGTCAATTATATTCAGCTTCGATGTAACACAATTATGTATATCATTGTGCACTGTAAGATTATACAGAGACATAATTTCCAGCTCTATGTTATTCCCTGCAAGAAGTTCAGGAATTTAAAACTGATACAATAAGTGCAATATTTTGGATGGCATCTCCTTCATTGTTGTCAATAATAAAAGGCCAAAGGGCCTGTTTCCACACTGTAGGGAATGTAATCTTAAAAGAAAGGGGCTTGGGGCTCTTATAATTGTCTAATTTTCAACCAGATGTATCTAATAGTACTGTAATGTTAAACATACAATATAATTATTTAGTATAGACACGGCAGCCGATAATTTACAGGCTATCTGAAAATTGCAGCAGTGACTACCACAGTAGATGAATAGAACTGTACTGCAATGCACACATATATCCTGATCATACTTGTTGGTAGAACAGTTTACATTAATACTGAAAGTGTGAACTTCCTTATATTGTCATAGTGTCTAGACTACAGGACCTTTTTCTTTATTTTTGAAGAGATTTACACATTACATAAGTGAAGTCAATTGACAAGTCACAGAATGCAATAGTTCTAGCTGTAAAATGCAAATTCTCTTCCTTTAAGAATGACAATCTAAACTGCCCAAACCAAAACTGTAAGAGAATGATTAGCGCTGCAAACAGCACGAGTTTAGTGCATCAAGTGCATCAAGTATTGATTGGGGAAATTCAGCAGATAGAAACAGCAACAAATTTTGAAGCTCAGAATATCTTATAGCAAAACATTCTAAATGAGAATCAATCCCAGAAGATCACTGTATTGCTGGTTCGTATAGCATATAATGTTAACACAGCATCACCCTTGACAGTTTTAAATATAAGCAATGAAACATATTTTCTACCTTCAATAATGTGTGAACCAAAAGTGAAGCATGTTAGCCAAGCATTCAGCAAACACCTTAGAATTTTTCGCAACTCTAATGAAAGTAAAGATTAAATACAAAATAGCAAATGGATCATGTAGAGGTATTTTGTAACTCTGACATAAAACACATTGCACATCTTGAGGACTTACAAAACAGTCTTATTTTAGCACCTTTCTGTCTTTTAGTCTCATTCTTCCCATAAGTTTCATTACTTAGCACAAACACATTGCTATGTCTCAGAGGCTATTCAGTATTACCATAAGACCATAAGACATAGGAGCGGAAGTAAGGCCATTTGGCCCATCGAGTCCACTCTGCCATTCTATCATGGCTGATGGGCATTTCAACTCCACTTACCTGCATTCTCCCTGTAGCCCTTAATTCCTTGTGACATCAAGAATTTGTCAATTTCTGCCTTGAAGACATTTAGCGTCCCAACCTCCACTGCACTCTGTGGCAATGAATTCCACGGGCCCACCACTCTCTGGCTGAAGAAATGTCTCCGCATTTCTGTTCTGAATTTACCCCCTCTAATTCTAAGGCTGTGTCCACGGGCCCTAGTCTCCTTGCCTAACAGAAACAATTTCCTAGCATCCACCCTTTCCAAGCTATGTATTATCTTGTAAGTTTCTAATAGATCTCCCCTTAATCTTCTGAACTCCAATGAATACAATCCCAGGATCCTCAGCCGTTCCTTGGATATTAGACCTACCATTCCAGGGATCATCTGTGTGAATCTCCACTGGACACGCTCCAGTGCCAGTATGTCTTTCCTGAGGTGTGGGGACCAAAACTGGACACAGTACTCCAAATGGGGCCTAACCAGAGCTTTATAAAGTCTCAGTAGCACAACGGTGCTTTTATATTCCAACCCTCTTGAGATAAATGACAACATTGCATTCACTTTCTTAATCATGGACTCAACCTGCATGTTTACCTTTAGAGAATCCTCGACTAGCACTCCCAGATCCCTTTGTACTTTGGCTTTATGAATTTTCACACCGTTTAGAAAGTAGTCCATGCTTGTATTCTTTTTTCCAAAGTGCAAGACCTCGCATTTGCTCACATTGAATTCCATCAGCCATTTCCTGGACCACTCTCCCAAACTGTCTAGATCCTTCTGCAGCCTCCCCACTTCCTCAGTACTACCTGCCTGTCCACCTAACTTCGTATCATTGGCAAACTTCGCTAGAATGCCCCCAGTCCCTTCATCCAGATCATTAATATATAACGTGAACAGCTGTGGCCCCAACACTGAACCCTGCGGGACACCGCTCGTCACCGGCTGCCATTCCGAAAAAGAACCTTTTATCCCAACTCTCTGCCTTTTGTCAGACAGCCAATCCTCAATCCATCCCAGTAGCTCACCTCGAACACCATGGGCCCTCACCTTACTCAGCAGCCTCCCGTGTGGCACCTTATCAAAGGCCTTTTGGAAGTCCAGATAGACCACATCCACTGGGTTTCCCTGGTCTAACCTACTTGTCACCTCTTCAAAGAATCCCAACAGGTTTGTCAGGCACGACCTCCCCTTACTAAATTCATGTTGACTTGTTCTAATCCGACCCTGCTCTTCCAAGAATTTAGAAACCTCATCCTTAATGATGGATTCTAGAATTTTACCAACAACCAAGGTTAGGCTAATTGGCCTATAATTTTCCATCTTTTGTCATGATCCTTTCTTGAACAAGGGGGTTACAACAGCAATCTTCCAATCATCCGGGACTTTCCCTGACTCCAGTGACTTCTGACAGATCTCAACCAACGCCTCCGCTATTTCCTCAGCCACTTCCCTCAGAACTCTAGGATGTAGCCCATCGGGGCCAGGAGATTTATCAATTTTAAGACCTTTTAGCTTTTCTAGCACTTTCTCTTTTGTAATGGCAACCATACTCAACTCAGCCCCCTGACTCCCTTTAATTGTTGAGATACTACTCATGTCTTCCACTGTGAAGACAGACACAAAGTACTTATTAAGTTCTCCAGCTATTTCCTTATCTCCCATCACTAGGCTTCCAGCATCAGTTTGAAGTGGCCCAATGTCTACTTTTGCCTGTAGTTTGTTTCTTATGTATTGAAAGAAGCTTTTACTATCATTTCTAATATTACTGGCTGGCCTACCTTCATATTTGATCCTCTCCTTATTTCTCTCTTTGTTATCCTCTGTTTGTTTTTGTAGCCTTCCCAATATTCTGATTTCCCAGTGCTCTTGGCCACTTTATAGGATCTCTCTTTTTCTTTAATACATTTCCTGACTTCCTTTGTCAGCCATGGCTGTCTAATCCCTCCCTGGATAATCTTTCTTTTCTTGGGGATGAACCTCTGTACAGTGTCCTCAATTATACCCACAAACTCCTGCCATTTTTGCTCTACTGTCTTTCCCGCTAGGCTCTGCTTCCAGTCTATTTTCGTCAGAATTAATAGGAGGTTTGCCTAGGAATATTCTACATTATGATTAATGTCTTTACCTGAGTGTGGTCGACGGCATTGATTGCGTTAATCTCCAAGTAATTGAAAGAACTTTCCACCTAGGAGCAGAGGTAAATGCATGAGTTGTTAGAACTGTAGGCAACATACATCACAACAAGAGGAAGGAATGTCAATTATATCCATACAATCTAAAAACAGTCGTGAAGAAGTGCTTCTAAAGTAATGAATCATTCTCACATTAGCCAGCTCCTAGATCAGCTGCCTCCATAACATCTGGAGCTTATAACTAATGCTACAAACTCATGCTAATACTGTTCGAGATTCATATTTATTTTGTGTGTAGATAACTAAACAAATGAAGAGTGAGGTAATTTGTTTATAAACACAGCATTGCCTTATAGCAACCTAATTGAAATTGATACATGCAGAAAAAGGAGGAAGAGTGCAGAGAAACAAAATATATGACCTGATTTCCTTGAAATTAGTTAACTACTTCATAATTTTGGATGCACTGCAAAGGAAAGAAGAGTGTCAATTTTCACTGTGTGAAGTTTTGGGGTGGGCAGGATAAGGAGTTCTTCCAAGTGAACTCATCATTCTGAAGGCTGAACCGTTTTAATTATAAAGTTTTAATGACTCAGTTTTCCAGGAAAGGTCAAGTGCACAGATAGAGTCACAGAGATGTACAGCATGGAAACAGACCCTTCAGTCCAACCCGTCCATGCTGACCAGATATCCCAACCCAAACCCGGCCTATATCCCTCCAAACCCTTCCTATTCATTTACCCATCCAAATGCCTCTTAAATGTTGCAATTGTCCCAGCCTCCACCACATCCTCTGGCAGCTCATTCCATACATGTACCACCTTCTGTGTGAAAAGTTGCCCCTTAGGTCTCTTTTATATCTTTCCCCTCTCACCCTAAACCTATGCCCTCTAGTTCTGGACTCCCCCACCCCAGGGAAAAGACTTTGTCTGTTTATCCTATCCATGCCCCTCATAATTTTGTAAACCTGTATAAGGTCACCCCTCAGCCTCCGACGCTCCACCAAAGAAACAAATTTTGAAAAGTAATAAACACTACATTGAACACACAGGCAGAAAACTAGCCACCACGATACATGAACATAACTAGCTACCAAAAGACATGATCCACTATCACTCGTGTTCTTACAAACAGAGGAGGAAGGACACCAGTTTGACTGGAACAGCATAGCCTTCCTAGGACAAGCCAAACAGAGACACGTATGAGAATTCCAAGAAGCATGGCATTCCAACCAGAACTCTATCAACAAAACACATTGATGTGGACCCCATCTACCATCCTTTGATAAAAAGAACCAGAAATGACATCACCAACCTAAAGAAACCTAAACACATAAATAGAAAGTGGGACATAACACCAGTGCTTCACCAGAGGCTCAGATGATGTTACCTAGCATGGTGATGAAATGTCTGAAACCAAACCTTCCAGCTCAGCGAGCGAACTCACATCCAAAACAAAGAAGCAAAAAACTGCCCTAATTTTGCTACTTGCTTGCTGAAGATGTGACCTGAAGTACAACTGATTGAGAATTCTAAAAGAGATTCCAAATTTGAGCTTTGTACAGTTGGAAAGTGGGGTATCCGACAAGCTCAATGACCATTTAAAACTAAATACATTGTATGAAGTAAAGAGATCATTCAATCCTAGGGAAATGCATGCTGGAATGCGCATATTTCTGAAAAGCAACATGTCACAGGTAGAAACATAGAAAATTTGTGCTATTTGGCCCTTTCAGCCTGCTCCACATTCCATGTGATTTTGGCTGATCCTCCAACTCAGTATTTTGTTATTACTTTCTCCCCATACTCATCAGCCCTAAGAACCTTTATCTAATTCTTTCATGAAGAGTTAATAATGCAGCTACTGACTTTTCTTTACATTTTAGTAATATTGGCTCTTAGCTATTGTTAAAGAGAGAATGTTTAATTTTAAAATAAGTGAACATTAAACTTTTGAATGAAAGCTGACCTTAGTTTATTACTAATAGTTGATTATAAAGTAATCACTATTTAGTAAGGGAGCTTAATTAAGATTACATTAGATTACTTACAGTGTGGAAACAGGCCCTTTGGCCCAACAAGTCCACACCGCCCCGCCGAAGCGTACCCACCCATACCCCTACATCTACATCTACCCCTTACCTAACACTACGGGCAATTTAGCATGGCCAATTCACCTGACCTGCACATCTTTGGACTGTGGGAGGAAACCGGAGCACCCGGAGAAAACCCACGCAGACACAGGGAGAATGTGCAAACTCCACACAGTCAGTCGCCTGAGGCGGGAATTGAACCCAGGTCTCCGGCGCTGTGAGGCAGCAGTGCTAACCACTGTGCCACCGTGCCGCCCACCATTATTTGACACTGTTTCCTGACATTTAGGAAGTTGTAATGATTTATAATGGATACATGGGCAATAGTTAGTCCTGCAAAAACATCTTGGGAAAAAACACCTTCTTAAACTGTGGTTTCTGTGGAAGAAAGGAATGAATTGGTGCCGAATAGCATAGAAGCAAAGACAAAATTATGATTCAAGCTTTCATGCAGTGGAATCACAATTATTATTGTTTAGGGTAATGGTTCTGAAGGAGTTAATATTGATGCTGCATTAAGCTCTGCCCAATGTACTGATGTCACACAATCTACAGGTGGAGGCAGTTGAGATCTGTAGAAGTTCCTGAGAGGAACAGATGTGTTCTTCACACTGCCTCCAGATAGTCCTCAGCAATTATGTAAAGCAGACCAATGCAAGCTATATCTACTGCTATCATGCTAATCCTCCTTTGATTATGTATATGAACCTTATCTAGGTTCTGTCTAATTATCAATGGGAGAGGATAAACTACTGACAATTCTAAACAGACAGGCACTTGTTTTACTTGGTAGCTTATTGCATAAGACCATGAAACATTGGGCCAAATGGCCTAATTTCTGCTCCTATGTCCTATGGAATAAACTACCATGTTAGGTAAAACAAGTGCCTATCTGTTTAGAATTGCCAGTAGTTTATCCTCTACCATTGAAAATTAAACAGACCTAGATAAGAGTCATAGACATAATCAAAGAACGATTAGCATTGAATTGAATTGAATTTATTGTCACGTGTACCAAGGCACAGTGAGAAGCTTTCTCTTGCGAGCAATACAGGCAGATCAGAGTTAAGTAGCATAGATAAGTAAATAATAGATAAACAGCGGCAAAAACAAAAACACAAATACAGGGGAATGTTAAGAGTTTGTGAGTCCACTCAGTATTCTAACAGTAAGGTAGAAACTATTTTGAAACCAGCTGGTGAGTGTTCAGGCTTCTGTACCTTCTCCCCGATGGTGGAGGTTGTAGAAAAACATTGCCAAGGTGGGATGGATCTTGAGAATGCTGGCAGCCTTTCCTTGACAGCGGGCCTGGTAGATGAATTCGAGAGATGGGAGGTTGGCCTTTGTGATTGTCCAGGCTGAGTTTGCCACTTCTTGTAACTGTCTCCGATCTTGAATGGTACAGTTGCCATACCAGGTAGTGATACATCCAGACAGAATGCTCTCGATGGCACACCTATAAAAGTTGGCAAGAGTATTCACCGGCATGCCAAATTTCCTCAGCTGTCTGAGGAAGAAGAGACTTTGTTGGGCCTTTGTAACCAGTGTGTCCATATGAAGAAAGCTTGTTGTGGATGACCACTCCCAGGAGCTTGACAGTCCTCATTCATTCCACCTCTGTACTGTTCATGTGTAGTGGAGGCATGAGTAATATCCCGCCAAAAGTCAATTATGAGTTCCTTGGTTTTGCTGGCATTGAGAGCAAGGTTGTTCTCAGTGCACCATTTTTCCAGGTCTTCCACCTCCTGTCTGTAGTGTGTTTTGTCGCCATCTGAGATTCGACTAACTATGGTGGTGTCATCAGCAAACTTGTAAATGGCATTAGTCTGGTATTTGGCGACACAGTCATTGGTATACAGTGAGTACAGTAGGGGGCTGAGTACATGCCTTTGATGTGCAGGTTAGGGTGAATTGGCCATGCTAAATTGCCCATAGTGTTCAGGGATGAGTAGATTAGGTGCATTAGTCAGGGGTAAATATTAAGATAATGGGGTAGGGGAATGGATCTGGTGAGTTACTCTGAGTGTCGGTGTGGACTTGCTGAGATTCTATGATTCAAAGAAGGATTGGGGCCAGTAAACTACTTAAACCCAAATATGACAACTATGTGCAACTACAGCAAATATTTTGAGGTAACTAAGCAAGGGAAGTTACAGTGATTCTGTCAGCTGACTGAAATGACAGTGCAAAAAATAAAGTTACTAAGTGAAGTTATTGAAATTTTAAATAAAATTTTCCTTACAATAAGTTGTATTATAGCTATTGGCATAATCATGTAATGAATAATTACATTTGTTGTTGCAAAGACAAAGTGAAATAAACATATGCAACGTGACAGTTTGTAAGCAGTGTTTGGATTCATTTGGGTTTGGTCAGTCAAACTATAATATATTTGTTCCGAGGAAGACTTGCTAAACCTAAAACATTAACTCTGATTTCTCTCCACAGATGCTGTCAGACTTGCTGAGCATTTCCAACAATTTCTGTTTTTGTTTCTGATTTTCAGCAGCCACAGTTCTTGCAGTTTTTAGTAATATGAGCTGTCAACTATCATCTTCATGTTTAAGAACTATTAGTATATACATTTTACTTTTTTAGAAAATCTGAAACTTTTACTTCACTTTAAGAATCTTATTGAATTTGATAATGTATACCCATAAAAATAAACCTTCCTCTTATTCAGGAATGGTCATATTGATTCTGAAACGAATGCGGAGGTCCTAATGGAGCTGAAGATGACGGAACAGGTACGTCCTGTTCACTTCAATTGACATGATGGTGCACAAGCAGATAATGATGGAAACCTGAAGAAAGTGGCAGACAATGTCAAAAACAAAAGCATCACTCAAAACATTGGTTCAGTGCTACAAGCATTTCAACAAGCCGAATGAACAACAAAATATCCCCCACACAAACGAATGGTTAAAGACTCTGGGATTTGGACCAAGGCGTCCGGATGGTCTCTGAGTCCCAAACCCAATGATCCCAACTCGGCACAGATTCAGAAGTAGAGGTTGAGCCTGAGTTTGAGGTAGATCCAGAGGTGCAGTCGCCAAGTAGAAGGGCATTGGGCTGACTCATGGTGTTGGAAACGTAGTAGGAGGCTCTCGAACACAGATCTGCTGCAAGGTAAGGGAAAGATTTTAAAAAAGTGTCCACATCTGCCAGGTGGACAGGAGGCCTGCACTGCGACCATTTAGAAATGGCAGCCTGAAGAGCATTTTCTGAAGGCCAGTTCCCGGGTCTGCCTCTGACATGGCCGCCACCGCCTGCTACTCCTCTCACGCTGGTCATGTTTCCGTCACTGCACGAGGACAGTTGTTTGGTGCAGGAGAGGAGCTGATTAACTGCTTCTAACCGCCATTTGCCTTGAGCCGCCCTTTGTTTTGAAACTGATTCGAGGTTGGAACTGCTCCCACAATCCGCCATGTTTCAAGATCTTGTCTCTTTGCACGAGTATTTTAGACACTGAGCTTTTTCAGGACAGATGGAACATGTTTAAGACACTTGAACAGTTAGTTTTCATGCATATTATTATTAATACTAAACTTTTACAATTGTTGTCACTCACTATTGGTCTTCGTAATTTATACAGGCTGTTATTGTCCAAACTGCTTTTTGTTTGACATACACCTTTCTGAAGTCATAGAGTCATAGAGATATACACATGGAAACAGACCCTTAGGTCCAACCTGTCCATGCCGACCAGATATCCCAACCCAGTCTAGTCCCACCTGACAGCACCTGGCCCATATCCCTCCAAACCCTTCCTATTCATATATCCATCCAAATGCCTCTTAAATGTTGCAATTGTACCAGCCTCCACCACATCCTCTGGCAGTTCATTCTATACACGTACTACCCTCTGCGTGAAAAGTTGCCCCGTAGGTCTCTTTTATATCTTTCCCCTCTCACCCTAAACCTATGCCCTCTAATTCTGGACTCCCCCACCCCAGGGAAAAGACTTTGCCTATTTATCCTATCCATGCCCCTCATAATTTTGTAAATCTCTATAAGGTCACCCCTCAGCCTCCGACGCTCTAGGGAAAACAGCCCCAGCCTGTTCAGCCTCTCCCTATAGCTCAAATCCTCCAACCCTGGCAACATCCTTGTAAATCTTTTCTGAACCCTTTCAAGTTTCACAACATCTTTCTGATAGGAAGGAGAACAGAACAGTGGCCTAACCAATGTCCTTTATAGCCACAACATGACCTCCCAACTCCTGTACTCAGTACTCTGACCAATGAAGGAAAGCATACCAAACGCCTTCTTCACTATCCTATCCACCTGCAACTCCACTTTCAAGGAGCTATGAACCTGCACCCCAAGGTCTCTTTGTTCAGCAACACTCCTGAGGACCTTACCATTAAGTGTATAAGTCCTGCTAAGATTTGCTTTCCCAAAATGCAGCACCTTGCATTTATCTGAATTAAACTCCATCTGCCACTTCTCAGCCCATTGGCCCGTCTGGTCAAGATCTCTTAAAAACTGAAAAGAAAGTAAAAATTTGACCAGCGTTTCTGAAGTGTTAAGGGGAGACAATTCACAGTTAAACCCACTTCTGATAATTTATCACCCATTTCCACTTCAGTTGTTCCTTCTGAGGAGGCCCATTTGATTCGGACAGAAGCCTTACGACACAAGTAAATTGGAGTCCAATGAGACCTAACTGCTGACTGAGCTAAGTATTAAACATCGCTCCGTGAGGCCATGTTAATCAAGGTTGCAGTTGTAGTTCCAATTCCTGCAGGAAAGTCCGAACGCTATACCACACTCATCCCATTCACAGGAGCTGATCAGAACTCACCACCTCTCCTCAACTTGGTGTCAAGGAATAGCCTCGGAAAGCTACCAGTCTTTACCTAGCAACAGCAAGTGAATTCCCTCCATGCCCCTTTCAGGCGAAAACGTGGCTAGTAAATGAAATTCACGAGTTGCACAGTTAGAAAGCAAGTGCACAATGTGATTACATCAGGTGGGTTGCCTTGAAACCGCTCCCGATTAAAATCCCTGTGAAGTGGTGTTCAGCGCCCTCCAAACTCGGCAGGAAACTGAACAGTATTTCTGGACTAAAACAAAATAATGAACCTTGGATGCTGGAAATGCGAAACATAATCCATTGGACCTAAAACGTTAACTCTGCTTTCTCTCCACAGATGCTGCCAGACCTGCTGAGTTTCTCCAGCAGTTTCTGTTCTTGTTTCAGTTTTATTTTAGTATTCCTGAGCTCATCTGTCCCAACTAAGTTTGTGGAATCAGGATGACATGTTAGCTCAAGTCAGAGATGCCCTGGTCACATTTCCACAAAGTTTGAAAATTAAAAAGTCCACAATTGTTAAATTGCCATTATGGAGGTAATGTAAAGGTAAATCTGCCTTTATAAGGTAGCCTGTCATCTGTTGCTGATGACTTGTATGAGGTTGAAGGCAGATCCTAAGCTCCAAAACTAAGGCTGACATACCAAATATTTCTGTTATTAAGTAGGAAAATGATGTATGGTAATGTCTCAATAATCCTGAGCCCCAGGATAATGTTCTGGGAAAAAAAAACGATGAATGCTGGAAATCCAAAACAAGAATAGTAAAATGTTTTTTCTGACAAAAATTGTCAGATCTGAATTTTTCCAGTAATTTCTGTTAAATTCTAGGGACTTGGGTTAAAATCCCACCATGGTGGCTAATGAGGTTCAAATTAATTAATAAAGTTGGCTCATCAATGGTGACCATGACAACTATCATTGTAAGAGATTAGGAATCAGATTCTCACCTGACTATGTCCATGGTGACAAAACGTCATATCATTAGATTCTGTTGAAATTATTACATTTCAGCAATTTCTATTTTTTATTGTTGAAGCTCCTATCATGCAAACCAACCGGTGAATAACTAGATTATACAAACATACTCAATACTCTGACCAATAAAGGAAAGCACACCGAACACCTTCTTCACTATCCTTCTTAGATAACTGTACAACTTGGGACTGGGAACAAGTTAAGGAGAATTTTTTTTGTTCTCTGCTAGCATAGGAGCTGTCTCTCTTTGCAATCAAAACCCATTTCTAACTCTAAAGAAAACCAGTTTATTTCCCATCTGTAAGCTGTAACTTCTAACTGATAAATCAGACTTTTTAAAAATGAACACGCCACCTAGTCACTTGCAAACCAGTGGAAGCATCTCTAGATGACTGAAAAGCAATATTCTGACCAACGTTAAGAACCACAAGGATCATCTCAACAACCCACTGACATGTTTCCCAGTTTTTCTCTGCCTATCCAAAGATGTGCAGGTCAGGTGAACTGGCCATGCTAAATTGTCCATCGTGTTAGGTGCATTAGTCAGAGGGAAATGAGTCTGGGTGGGTTACTCTTCGGAGGGTTGGTGTGGACTTGTTAGGCTGAAGGGCCTGTTTCCACACTGTAGGGAATCTAATCTAATCTAATCATCTAGTTTTTTTCCCATTTGTGTGTGTGTAAGGAGAGTTGTTAAGGGCATTAGAGTTTTAAGTTGCAGTGTTATATGGATTCTAACTGTTTACCTGCAGCTAGAGCTTAATTGTTTGTAACAAATAATAATTCTTGTTAAGTACAGAAATCTGGTCTGTGCTTTTTATAATCTTGAGTCTGAAAATTAGATAAAATTAGGGAATTTTGTGTTCTTATTTTAAAATCTTTAGCTTTAATAATGACTGAGAATAGTGGGGTTTGATTTCCAACGCTGTATTCCAGTGAGATCTGACACAGTTCGTCAAGGCTATTATGCATTCAACAATAGTTGATATCAGATATTAATGTATCAAGTCGACTCTGTGCCTTAATTTTTACGTTAAAGTCCAAAAATCCATTGAGTTTGAATGGGTCAGGTGCTTAACATTTTTAATTGAAAGTCACTCTGTTGAGCCTTTGGAAAAAAGCCATTTGTTCAGATAAACCAAAATTCCACTGTGTTCAGCTCAGAGTTATGTTTTATGCAATGGATCTGATTATGAATGCTTAGCGAGTTCCAGGCCCCACTAATTGACATTGCTAGGGTTAGTTATACAGCTGTCAAGGGAACTTTGACTTTGCTTGACCATTTTTATGTTCTGTTTTATATCCATTTAGTTGTATTATGTTCCTAAGGAATTGCATTTGAATACTTACTTGTTCATTTTGATAGATTTATGAGAATTTAAAAGTAGTTAGATTTTTCAATTGGTGCCTGGATAATTGTGTGTTGGATTCACAGTCTTGTGAGCTTATAAACGAAACAAGTAGTTTTAAAGGTATGAAAGCAAAATACTGCAGAAACATAAATATCCCTGCTTCCTGCACTTGTCTGGAATTGGAAAATGTAATCTGTTTTGCTTTAAAATTTTCATTCATTTTTCACCTTCAACTTACCCATCAGACTTCCCTTCCTTGACTTCACTGTTCCCATTTCTGGGGATAGGCTGTCCACCAGTATCCATGACAAACCCACCAACTCATAGTTACTTTGGCTACATTTTCTCACACCCTGCTCCCTCCTTGGCTCCATCATATCTGTTCCAATAAACCACTTTCCACTAGGGTGCCTCCAATTTGTCTTCTTTTTTTCCTCAACTGAAACTTCCGTCTCACCATGGTCCCTCCTCCATTAGGGCCCTCAACCTTGTGTGGCCTGTTTCCCACAGTTCTGCCCTCACTCCTTCCCTCCCCTCCCAGAACAATGAAAGGGGACCGTCTTGTACTCCACCCCATCAGTGTGCACGTTTGAAGGGTTAACCTCAGCTATGTCCACCCCGTCCAGACAGGGAGAGGATCAGACAGGGAGTTAAAGCCTGAGATCAGCCATAACAAATTGTGTTGTACAACAGGCTTATCAGGCCCTATGGTGTCGACCTGCCCTCATTATTATTATCCATCTGCTTTTGTGTTGTTACAAGTTGAGCTCATGGTGCATTCTGGGTGACTGGACGTGGAGAATTATGTTGAGGGTTCTCAGATCAGTCATGCTCTCAATAAAAGATGGAGGAGACTTGATGGGCTGAATTGTCTACTTCTGCTCTTGTGTCATATGGTCTTATGCATGAGGTATGGAGGAGTCATGATGGATATTTGAAGGCATGGAGGGAGCTTGGGGGATATGGTGGGGGGCATGTGGGGTGTATAGACCAACGGTCATTAGGAAAACTGGGCTATTGACCCAGTGAACAGAGACAGGCCTTTGTAACTGAGAGCCTTGGCAACCACCTGCCATTATTTCCACCTTAGGCTTGTTTCAGGAGTTGGCAGTCCATTCCAGCCTGACCCTGACTTTGTGTGTTTGTGTGTATGTATGTGTGTGTGTGTGTGTGTGTGTGTGTGTCATGTTCAAACACAAGGCCTTTCTGTGAGATTATAAGTTTCTTCACATTCATCTGTTTGGATATTTCATGATTATAGAAAAACATAGATCAACAAAACCTGGCTGACACCTCTCTCAGTTGCAATAGGTTAGGATTGCACATAAATGCATTCCATCTTAGAACATAGAATTGTGTCTTGAGGCATCCTGAAAGCTCTCATATTTGTTCAAAGTGCATTTAACTGAAACTGAGATATGATCAAATTTGGCAATTTGAGGAAAATTCACATGATGTCTGTTACTACTACATTAGGACGTGACACCTCAAAAATAAAGCAATCTAACTTGATTATAATTACCTTTGGCTCAATACTTTAACCATTTTCAGTCAATAGTGAAGATGTTTGAAAATGTTCTGAAGTGTGTAGTGAAATCAGAAAAACAGCATGGAGAATTATCCAGGGCTTACCTTGACTGGGAGTCGAGCAGGGAACAGAAATATTCTCCACAGTGTCAGAACCTGAAATGTAAAGAAAAATAAATAATATACAACCCAACTATAATTAAGAAATATGATTAATTGAAAACATTTTTGTGTATCAAAAACTGGATCACGTACACACAAAATAATGAACAGGGAGAAAAAGACTGATTGTCCCAAATAGCCTCTACAATTGTAGAGACTTATGAATCACAATGCATATACTTTACACCCATGTAATCTTCAGGGAAATGGGAACACAAGATCAAATTCCAGGCCTCTCTCCAACTCCTTCATACTTTTAAATGTTTAATAAGAAACACACACAATTTTTGTCTTTTTAAAAAAAAAACATCATCCCATTTGTCCTCTCAAATGCTCTGGTGCAGATATTTGCCACGGCAGATTGTATCTCTACTTTGGTGAAAGTGCGAGAAAACATCAGAATTCCCAAGGCCAGCTCCCAAACCCAGCATCTCTCAATTCCATGAGCAGGATTGCACATGGAACTTTTTCTTTTTTCTCTTGAGGGATGTAGGTGTTGCTGGCTGGCCAGCATTTATTGCCCATTTCTAGTTACTCTTGAGAAGGTGGTAAAGAGCTACCTTCTTGAAATGTTGTAGTCCATGTGCTGTAGGTGAACCCACAATGCTGTCAGGGAGGGAGTTCCCAGGATTTTGGCCCAGCAACAGTGTAGGAATGGCTATATATTTCCATGTTAGGATGATAAGCGGCTTGGAGAAGAACTTGCAGATGGTGGCAATCACAAGTATCTACTGTCCTTGTCCTTCTAGATACTAATGATTGTGAGTTTGGAAAATGCTGTCTAAGGATATTTGAATTTCTGCACTGTATCTTGTAGATAATACACACTGCTGCTATTGAGGAGGGAGGTGGTGGGGGAAATGGATACATACGGATGTGGTGCCAATTAAGCAGACTGACTTGTCCTGATGGTGTCAAGTTTCTTGAGTGTTGTTGGAGCCTTACCCACCCAGAAAAGTGACAAGTATTCTATCACACTCCTGACATGTGCCTTGATATCGGATATGCTTTGGGAATTGGGAAGGTGCTACTCGCTGCAATATACCTAGCCTCTGACCTGTTTTTGTAGTCACTGTATTTATATGGCGAGACCAGTTGTGTTTCTGGTCAATGGTAACTGCCAAGAATGTTAATAGTGAAGAATTCAGTGATGGTAATGCCGTTGAATGTCAAGGGGTGGTGCTTAGATCGTCACTTATTGGAGATGGTCATTGCTTGCCATTTGTGTGGTGTGAATGTTACTTGCTGCTTGTCAGCCCAAGCCTGAATATTGTCTAGGTCTTGTTGCTTTTGAAAATGGACCACTTCAGTATCTGAGGAGTTGTGAATAGTGCTGAAAATTGTGCAATCATTAGCCAACATCCCCACTGCTGACATTATGGAGAGAAGGTTACTTGTGGAGCAGCTGAAGTTGCTTGTTCCTTGGACACTA
The DNA here is from genome assembly GCF_047496795.1 of Chiloscyllium punctatum. Classification (NCBI taxonomy): domain Eukaryota; kingdom Metazoa; phylum Chordata; class Chondrichthyes; order Orectolobiformes; family Hemiscylliidae; genus Chiloscyllium; species Chiloscyllium punctatum. The sequence continues at coordinate 55,196,870 of NC_092764.1, read as the reverse complement.
CCCTGAGGAACTCTTGCAGAGATGTCCTGATGACCACAACCATTTTTCTGTGTGACAGGTATGACTTCAACCAGCAGAGAGTTTTCTCACTGCCACTGATTCCAGTTTGACTAGGGCTCTTTGATGCCACACTTGTTAAATGTAGCCTGGATGTCAAGGGTCATCACTTTCACCCCGCCTCTGGAATTCAGCTCTATTGTCTATGTTTGAACCAAGGATGTAATGAAATCTAGAGCTGAGTGGCTTTGGTGGAATTCAGAATGGCTGTCACTGAGCAGGTCATAGTTGAGTAGGTACTACTAGGCAGCACTGTTGATGACACCTGCCATCACCTTACTGGTAATTGAGAGTACACTTGATGGGGCAGTAATTGGTCGGGTTGGATTTGTCTGCTTTGTGTGTGCAGGACATATGTGGGCAGTTTTCCATATTGTCAGGTTGATGTCCCAGTGTTGTAGCTATACTGGAACAGCTTGGCTAGGTATGTGGCAAATTCTGGAAAACAAGTCTTCAGTAGTATTGCCAAAGTGTTGTCAGGGCCTTTGTGATATCTACTGCCTCCAACTGTTTCTTGATATCATGTGAGTGAATCAAAGTGGCTGAAGATTGGCATTTGTGATGATGTGGACCACTGGAGGAGGCTGATGGATCATTCACTTGGCACCTCTGGCTGAAGATTGTTGCAAATGCTTTTGCCTTATCTTTTGCACTGATGTGTTGGGCTCTTCCGTCATTAAGGATGAGGATATTTGTGGAGCTGCCTCCTCCAGTGAGTCATTTACTTATCCACCACCATTCACGGCTGGATGTGGCAGAATGCAGAGCTTAGATCTGATCACTTGGTTGTGGGATTGCTTAGCTCTGTCTATCACTTATTGCTTATGTAGTTTGGCATGCAAATGGTCCTGTTTGGTAGCTTCCAGTTTGACTCTTTGTTTTTAGATATGCCTGGTGCTGCTCCTGGCTTGCCCTCCCACAGTCATTACTGAACCAGTGTTAATACTCTGGCTTGATGGTAAAGTTGAGTGGAGGCCATGAAGTTATAGGTTATGTTGGAGTATAATTCTGTTGCTGCTGATAGCCCACAGCGTCTCATGGATGGCCAGTCTTGTCTTGCCAAACATGTTCAAAGTCTGGGCAAATGTGAGGACTGCAGATGCTGGAAATCAGAGTCAAGATTAGAATGGTGCTGGAAAAGCACAACAGGTCAGACAGCATCCAAGGAGCAGGAAAATTGACGTTTCAGGCAGGAGCCTGAAACATCGATTTTCCTGGTCCTCGGAGTTCAAAGTCTATCCTGTTTAGCATGCCGTAGAGACTGGGATAATGCACTGCTCAATTTTAAGAAATGCTGTCTTGGACAGATGCATCTGTAGCAGGCAGATGAGTGAGGTTGAGATCAATTATGTTTTTGCCTCCTCTTGGTTCCCTCAACACCTGCCATTGGTCTAAATTGTCAGCAATTTTCTTTAGGACTGGACCTGCTCGGTCAGTAATACTGCTACTGAGCTACTGTTGGCGGTGGACATTGAAATTCCCTCCCAGAGAACATTTTGCACCCTTGCCACCCTCAGTTGTTGTTCAACATGGAGGAGTTCAACAAGAGATTTCCTTAACTATGTTTAAAGTGATGCTATGAGACTTCCTGAGCTCCAGAGTTAATGGTAAGAACTCCCAGGGCAACATACTACCACTCACTGGGGCAGGACATACTGGTGATGATGGTGTCTAGGATATTGTTTGTAACATATGATTCTATGAGTACAACTATGTCAGGCTGTTCCTTGACTAGTCTGCGAGACCGCTCCCGCAAATTTGATACTAGCCCCCAGATGTTAATAAAGAGAACTTTGCAGGGTCTACGGGGCTGGTTTTGCTTTTGTCATTTCCTGTGCATAGATCAGTGCAAATTTCATTTCTTTGTTGGGACTTGAGTAAACCACACTGGAGTCACATGTAGGCCAGACCAGCTGAGGATGGCAGAGTTCCTTCCCTGAGGACATCAATGTATCAGATGGGTATTTCCAACAATTAGCAGTGGTTTTGTGGCCATCATTAGTTTCTTAATTTTTATTGAATTTAAATTCCACCATTTGCCATGATGGGATTTTGAATCTGGGTCCCCAAAACATTAGTTGAGTTTCTGGATTGATAGTATAATATAATACCACTAGACCATCACCTCCCCCATGTATGCATGGTTCCCAGAGGAAGCTGACTATTTAAATGACCATTGCCGCTATTGCAATTCCTGAAGTCTAGATCCTAGATAGTGTGGACAATAGTTCAGGTAACAGCAGGTCTGTTTTCAGTACAACTATTTTGGATAGCCAGGGTATTAATTTGGATAGCTAAGGTACCCTTGCAGATATGATCTCAGGACCCTTCAGATGGGAGTCAGGTTTCCTTTATGGAGGTGGGGATAGTTTCAGGTATTCTTTAGGTTGGGAATCAGATATCTTTTGAGGGAAGATTGATATGCCCTTTAGGACTTTTAACAATGTCTAATGATACCGAAAATGCCTAAACTTCTTGAAACTGTCCAATTCAATATGAACTATCTATAAATGTCAGTAAGTGCCAACCTGCCAAGATGTGTTTTTGTGAAAGCTTGTCTCAATAGTGTAGTCTACGATATATTTATTTCCTGTGTGTATGGGTACTTGCGGATTCTTGTGGTTAGCTTGGTAGGTGTTGGGGGAAGGGTTGTTTGTGCAAGTAGGCACTAAATTGGCACAGGGGTATGAGGACCATGGGGATGAGTACGGATATTAAGTTGAATGAGTTTGCATGGTTGTATGTGAGATGTGAAGGGTTGTAAAGGAAGAGGAAATAGAAAAAGAAATTAAGGCAATATCGCAGATCTTCTTTATCCTGTGGCATTTGTTTAGCATCCTTGACCTTTCTTGAATCAGGACAGACTCCATGGGTAGAGTAAACAAACCCAAAGATGTTTATCTGGCAAACACTAATCTTGCACATCATGCTGTTCAATAACATTGTATTATTGTCATCAGTAGGTGAGCATTGTGGTGCTATGCTACCTTTTTCTTGCCTATATAGTCAGCAGTGTAAATACAATCAGGCAAATGCTGAATGACACAACCCATGTGCTGCTGGAATGGACCTTGGTGAATAAAATATTACTTTTTGCATTAATAATTAATTATTAAAAGTAAATTAGAATAATCCAAAATAATGTTTTTTTTAAACTGTTTGAAGTGTTTTTTTTTCAGCTCCTTGTAAATTTCAATGATGGATCTTCAGCTGATATGCTCAGAGTACACCGGCTTTCTCCTGGTAAAATTAAACCTAAGAATGAAGTAGCATCTCCCAATCTTGCGATTAACTTTAAGATACAGGTCACTCTGGTATAACACATGTTTTGTCAATGCAAATTGACAAATTGACAAATTGTGGATACTGTTTGGATAGTATTTTTCATACATTTGTGGGACTTGAGTGTCGCTGGCTGGCCAGCATTAATAGTCCATCCCTATTTTCCCTTGAGAATATGGTGAGGAGGTGCCTTCTTGAATCGCTGCAGTCCATTTGCTGTCTGTTAACCCACAATGCCAATAGGAGGGAATTCCAGGATTTTACCCAACGATTGTGAAAGAAGGGCAGTATATTTCCAAGTCAGGATGGAGAGTGGCTTGGAGGGAACTTGCAGGTGGTGGTGTTCCCAAGTACCTGCTGCCTTTGTACTTCAGGTCAAAATATCCTGTACTGACAGAAAAAGTGGCAGGGCATGGATTTAAATTGTGTATTTTAATGAATTATGTGAATCATAACTGATCATAAGTCAAAGGGTTTATAGTTTTGGCTCATTCGATTGCCTCATCCAGGACAGCTTTGATCATAAGTCACCTTCTGTACTATATTTATTCCAAATCTAACTCACCCCACTCACCTAGGTTCTGTCTAAAATGCAAGGGAGTGTAATGGTTCATGTGTGACTTTTTCACTTATGAAACAAGTCTTTCTTCTTGCAAAGAAAAATGAACTTTTCTTAACTTTCTAAAACAAAACTATATGTCTTGCAACTGCAAAAGGCCTAGAGGTGGCTTGCTTTCAAGGGCTTGCTTTATGACCTTGGTATTGATGCGCATGTCTATAAATGTGATGGAAATGTGCGTTGATTGGGCACACTTACAGCAAATAAATCAGTTTAGTAGTAATACTCTTTGTTTCTTAGTCTAAGCATGATAACAAAGTTAGATTTGTCAGTATGAACATTTAAGGTGATGTTTGTGCTGTATGCTTCATCAATGTTTTCGACACAAGGGAAGATCTGAGAATGAAATGAGATCATAGGTTGGAGTTAACTTGTGTCGCAGACTGTTATTAACACGCCATCACTTCCTGAACCTTATGAAATGACATAACTCACAAAACACATTCATTTATTTGCTGTTGGCAATGCAGTATGATATTGATACCCAGAAAAGGTGAATTGAAGTATGTATTCCACTTTTCCCATTAGTGACAATTCATGGCTTTGTAATACCTTGATATTGAAAAGGTGACATTTCATTAAAGAGTTATAACTTAGATCAGCTAATGATACTGTCACCTCAACAATAATGCTGCAGTAAGTGGGTTAATTAGGATTTAAAAAAATAGCTACACTTTTCTGGTATGGAATTCTGGTATATTTTACACTATTAATTAATGCTGGCCTGATCATGTGCCAGAGCTTTGTGTTTTGGGAGGTAAACCGCTGCCTTTTATTCAGCATTAATCTTAATTGGATGGAATTCTCAACTGAAGTCATTCAAACATTGAATCAGTTTACATCAGGGCCTAAAGAATCTGTTTAGAGAACTTGTTTTCTTGATGCTAAATGGTCTCTTAAGCCTCTGTTTGGTGAGCTGGAAGAGCACCCATGGTAAAGGTCAAAACATTGGCATGTCATACCCAGTTCTAAAATATATAAGGATTATTTGAGGCTCCAACAGGAAGTTTGCTGGATTTAGCAGGAAAACCATTGCAAGTGTTCCAATTAGCACAGGTGAAAAAAGGATTGGGCCCAGAAAAATACATTAAAGTTGAGTGTTTTTTTGCCTTGTTCTAAACTCATAAGAAAAGTCTCCCCTTCCCCAGACTCACCTCTTTGTGAGATACCTCTGGAATTTAATCCTGTCATCTGCCACACTTCGATAAGTGACATTGGAGCCATAAGATTTTTTTAATGCTTTCCTCCCAAAATAGGAGTAACATGGATTGCTTTCTGCAGCAATGGGTGAACTTCTGAGATATCCATCTCACCATTGACTTGATCACAAGTCGATTGGTGTTTAAATCAGGGCCCAGGTGTCAGCATTAACATTCCTGGATCAGATGAAGAATAGCTAGATGCAGAGTAAAGCTCCTTTAAGTCCCATTAATATATTTTTTATTCATTAAGAGTTACGAGTGTTGCTGATAAGGCCAGCATTATTGTCCTTCCCCAATTACCCTTCACCGAATGCTTTATTAAGTTTATTGCAGTTGCAGTCTGGGGGTCAAGCAGTGGCCAACACAGATAGGATTGACAGATTTCTTAACCTAAATGAAACTCATGAAGCAGCTGAGTTTTTATGACAATCTGGTAGCTTCATAGTTACAGATACTGATACTAGCTTTTCTCCCCAAATTTAAATGTGGTGCGATCTGTGGAGGACCACCAGTCCAGCTATCCAGATTACTAGCCCAGTAACACAAACACTATACCATCCTTCCTTCCAATGATATTCTTCATCCTTCATCCCACATACCTTCTATTGCAGTATTTCGGTCATTTTCTATACCAGCCTTCCTTAGACTTCTCTGATTGACATAGTCAATTAGTTACCAAATTAGGAACATCTTTATGCTATAGGCCTTTAGATATTGGAGAGCAATTGCTGTTTCATGCAGGACCCTCATAACTGGCACACATTGAAAATTTGGTTGGTTCAAACACAGGTTGCTGAGACTATCCTTATTACACTGCACCAATTTTAAATGCTTCTTACCTTTCTACTGCAAAAAATTTGGAGTACCTTCAAACCTTCTCCGCTATTTAGTAAGACAATGGTTGATTTGTTTGTGTTTTGACTTTCATAATGCCATCTAGTCCCCTCAACAACCTTCGATTCTACTGCCAAACAAAAATCTATTTATGTCTGCTTTAAAAACATTCAATGGCGCTGCTTCAACTGCCTTCTGAGGTAGACTTTCAAAGTTACACAACTCTCTGAGAAAAACAAATTTTCCTCCATTTCTGTCTTAAAAGGGTGAATCCTAATTTTTTAAAATGCCCTTTTACTTTAGACTCTCCCACAAGAGGAAACATCATTTCCACATCATCCTTATCACCATTCAACATTGTGGGAAAAGCTACAATCAGTTCTGGAGAAAGGTCGCTAGACCTGAAATGTTAATTCTATCCTTTGTCAGACCTGCTGAGTTTTTCCAGCAATTTCTGTTTTGTTTCAGACATCAGCCAAGTAGACAATATTTTCCTGTTTTTTCCTATTTCCCTGTTGAAGAGAGGAGTTAGATTAATTACTTTCCAGGCTCCTGGAACCTATCATGAATTTATGAATTTTTGGAAAATGCATCTACTAACTCATTAGCCACATCCTTAAAGATTCTACGGTGAAGTCCCTCTCGACCTGATATTTGTCAGCCTGCAGTCCATTAGTTTGCTTATTACTGCTTCCCTGCTGGTGATAATTTTGTACTTTCCTCCCTCCCATTCTTCCTGATTTACAGCTATTTGGAATGTTTTATATATCCTTTTATATGAAAAAAAGAAAAATATTTGTTAATTTCATTCACTGTTTCCTTATTATCTGCTATTAACTCTCCATTCTCTCTCTCTCGGATGAACACTCACTTTACATTTTTTGTTTAATTGCTCTCCGTTTTCACATTTCCAGCTAGCTTCCTCTTATACTGTAATTTCTTCCTCCTGAGTAACCTTTTAGGCATTCCATGTTCTTCTTACATTCTGTTCAATCCAGGGGAAGTGATCGAAGCAGACACATTAGCAAACTGTAAGAGGCACTTAGACAGACATATGAACAGTCAGGGATGTACAGATAGATGGGATTAGTTTAGAATGGCATCGTGGTCAGCACAGACATGGTTGGGTAAAGGGCCTGTTCCTTTGTTGTACTGTTCTATGCTCAACCATCTGACTTCACACCTATCTTTGCATAGTTAGAGTCATAAAGTCATAGTGATGTACAGCATGGGTCCAACCCAACCATGTTGACCAGATATCCCAACTCAATCTAATCCCACCTGCCAGCCCATATCCCTTCATATACCCATCCAAATGCCTTTTAGATGTTGCAGTTATACCAGCCTCCACCACTTCCTCTGGCAGCTCATTCCATACAACTACCACCCCCTGTATGAAAATGTTGCCCCTTAGGTCCTTTTTATATCTTTCCCCTCTCACCCTAGACCGATGCCCTCTAGTTCTGGACTCCCCCACCCCAGGGAAAAGACTTTGTCTATTTACCCTATCCATGCCCCTCATAATTCTATAAACCTCTATAAGGTCACCCCTCAGCCTCCGATGCTCCAGGGAAAACAGCCCCAGCCTGTTCAGCCTCTCCCTACAGCTCAGATCCTCCAATCCTGGCAACATCCTTGTAAATCTTTTCTGAACCCTTTCAAGTTTCACAACATCTTTCTGATAGGAAGGAGACCAGAATTGCATGCAATATTCCAACAATGGCCGAACCAATGTCTTGTACAGCCACAATATGACGTCCCAACTCCTGTACTCAATACTCTGACCATAAAAGAAAGCATACCAAATGCCTTCTTCACTATCCTATCTACCTGCGACTCCACTTTCAAGGAGTTATGAACCTGCACTCCAAGGTCTCTTTGTTCAGCAACACTCCCTAGGACCTTACCATTAAGTGTATAAGTCCTGCTAAGGTTTGCTTTCCTAAAATGCAGCACCTCTCATTTCTCTGAATTAAACTCCATATGCCACTTCTCGGCCCATTGGCCCATCTGATCAAGATCCTGTTGTAATCTGAGGTAACCTGCTTCGCTGTCCACTACACCGCCAATTTTGGTGTCATCTGCAAACTTACTAACTGTACCTTTTATGCTCGCATCCAAATTATTTATGTAAATGACAAAAAGTAGAGGACCCAACACTAATCCTTTTGGCACTCCAATCTGAAAAACAACCCTCCAAAACCACCCTCTGTCTTCTACCTTTGAGCCAGTTCTGTATCCAAATGGCTAGTTCTCCCTGTATTCCGTGAGATCTAACCTTGCTAACCAGTCTCCCATTAGGAACCTTGTCGATCACCTTACTGATGTCCATATAGATCACGTCTACCGCGCTGCCCTCATCAATCCTCTTTGCTACTTCTTCAAAAAGCTCAATTAGATTTGTGAGACATGATTTCCTACGCACAAAGCCATGTTGACTATCCCTAATCAGTCTTTGTCTTTCCAAATACATGTACATCCTGTCCCTCAGGATTACCTTCAACAACTTGCCCACCACTGACGTCAGGCTCACTGGTCTATAGTTCCCTGGCTTCTCCTTACCACCCTTCTTAAAGAGTGGCACCACGTTAGCCAACCTCCTGTCTTCCAGCACCTCACCTGTGACTATCGATGATACAAATATCTCAGCAAGAGGCCCAGTAATCACTTAGATTAGATTACTTACAGTGTGGAAACAGGCCTTTCGGCCCAGCAAGTCCACACTGACCCGTCAAAGCGCAACCCACCCAGACCTATTCCCCTACATTTACCCCTACCCCTAACACCATGGGCAATTTAACATGGCCAATTTACCTAACCTGCAAATTTTTGGACTGTGGGAGGAAACTGGAGCACCCGGAGGAAACCCACGCTGACACGGGGAGAATGTGCAAACTCCACACAGGCAGTCACCTGAGGTGGAAATTGAACCCAGGTCTCTGGTCCTGTGAGGCAGTAGTGCTAACCACTGTGCCACCGTGCCGCCCCAATTTCTCTAGCTTCCCACAGAGTTCTAGGGTACACCTTATCAGGTCCTGGGGATATATCCACTTTTATGTGTTTCAAGACATCCAGCACTTCCTCCTCTGTAATATGGACATTTTACAAGGTGCCACCACCTATTTCGCTACTTTCTATATCTTCCCTATCCTTTTCCACAGTAAATACTGATGCAAAATACTCGTTTAGTATCTGCCCCATCTCCTGCGGCTCCACACAAAGGCCACTTTGCTGATCTTTGAGGAACCCTATTCTCTCCCTAGTTACCCTTTGGTCCTTAATGTATTTGTAAAATCCTTTGGATGCTCCTTAATTCTATTTGCCAAAGCTATCTCATGTCCCCTTTTTGCCCTCCTGATTTCCCTCTTAAGTATACTCCTACTGCCTTTATACTCTTCTAAGGATTCACTCGATCTATCCTGTTTATACCTTACGTATGCTTCCTTCTTTTTCTTAACCAAACCCTCAATTTCTTTAGTCATCCCACATTCCCTATACCTACCAGCCTTCCCTTTCACCCCGACAGGAATATACTTTCTCTGGATTCTCGTTATCTCATTTCTGAAGGTTTCCCATTTTTTCCAGCCGCCCCATTACCTGCGAACATCTGCCCCCAACTAGCTTTTGAAAGTTTTTGCCTAATACATCAAAATTTGCCTTTCTCCAATTTCGAACTTCAACTTTTAGATCTGGTCTATCCTTTTCCATCACTATTTTAAATCTAATAGAACTATGGCCGCTGGCCCCAAAGTGCTCCCCCACTGACAGCTCAGTCACCTGCCCTGCCTTATTTCCCAAGAGTACGACAAGTTTTGCACCTTCCCTAGTAGGTGCATCAGAAAATTTTCTTGTGTACACTTAACAAATTCCTCTCCATCTAAACCCTTAACACTATGGCAGTCCCGGTCTATGTTTGGAAAGTTAAAATCCCTTACCATAACCACCCTATTATTCTTACAGGTAGCTGAGATCTCCTTACAAGTTTGTTTCTCAATTTCCCTCTGTCTATTAGGGGGTCTATAATACAATCCCAATAAGGTGATCATCCCTTTCATTTTTCTCAGTTCCACCCAAATAACTTCCCTGGATGTGTTTCTGGGAATATCCTCCCTCAGCACTGCTGTAATGCTATCCTTTATCAAGAATGCCACTGCCCCTTCTCTGTTGCTTCCCCTTCTATCCTTCCTGTAGCATTTGTATCCTGGAGCATTAATCTGCCATTCCTGGCCATCCCTGAGCCATGTTTCTGTAATTGCTATGATATCCCAGCCCCATGTTCCTAACCATGCCCTGGGTTCATATGCCTTCCCTGTTAGGCCCCTTGCATTGAAATAAATGCAGTTTAATTTATTAGTCCTACCTTGTCCCTGCCTGCCCTGACTGTTTGACTCGCTTCAGTTCTCAACTGTACCAGTCTCAGATCGATCTCTTTCCTCACTATCTCCTTTAGTCCCATCCCCCCCCCAACCTTACGAGTTAAATCCTCCTAAGCAGCTCTAGCCCTGCCAGTATATTAGTCCCCTTCTAATTTAGATGCAAACCGTCCTTCTTGTACAGGTCACTTCTACCCCAAAAGAGATTCCAATGATCCAAAAATGAGAATCCTTCTCCCATACACCAGCTCCTCAGCCATGCATTCATCTGCTCTATCCTCCTATTCCTGCCCTCACTAGCTTGTAGCACTGGGAGTAATCTGGATATTACTACTCTTCAGGACCTCCTTTATAAATTCCTGCCTAACTCTCTGTAATCATCCTTCAGAATCTCAATCTTTCCCCTTCCTACGTCATTGGTTCCAATGTGTACACTGACCTCTTGCTGGCCCCTCTCCTCCTTTAGCACATTCTGCACCCTCTCTGAGACATCCTTGGTCTTGGCACCAGGGAAGCAACACACCATTCTGATTTTTCGCTGCTGGCCACAGAAATGTCTGTCTGTACCTTGGACTAGAGAGTCCCCTAACACAATTGATCTCTTGGAACCCAACGTACCCCTCGTTGCATCAGAGCCAGTCTCAATACCAGAAACTTGGCTGTTCGTGCTACGTTCCCCTGAGAATCCATCACCCCCTACATTTTCAAAAACAGCATACTTGTTTGAAATGGGTGGAGCCACAGAAGACTCCTGCACTAGCTGCCTATGTCTCTTACCTTTCCTGGAGTTAACCCATCTATGTGACTGTGTCTGAGACTTCTCCCCTTCCTATAACTGCCATCCATCACATACTGTTGGTGTTGCAAATTCCTCATTGCTTCTAACTGTCTCTCCAACCGATCCATTCGATCTGATAAGATTTGCAACCAACAGCATTTATTGCAGATATAATCTGCAGTAACCCTTAAACTCTCTTTAAACTCACACATCTGATAAGAAGCACATATCACTTTACCAAAGGCCATTTTTGCTCCTTCACAATCTACAGACCCAGAAAATAACACCATCTTATTCCTCTACAAAACACTGTCCTAGGTTAAATTAATAGTTATGGCTTATATTTTAAGTTTAATCACAAGACATATCTCAAAAAACATATAATCAAGAAAGAACCCACTCTACTCACTACTGCAGACTTTCTGTAGGACATACTTAAAAACAATACAATACGCTTATCTGCTTCTGTGCTGTGGACTTCACCCAAACAGTTCCTCCAAGATCAGTTGTGAATTTCACTGTTTGCTAATTTTCCCAGATGCACTCCGATGTCCAGCGATACATGAATTCAAACAACAAAGGCAGTAACTGTGCAGGTTCACTGCTCTGTCAGTTTCTTTCTCTCTCTCTCTCTCCTGCACTGACCTCACCATGTGCTTCCTTTGTTCTTCTCCCTTTTAAAACTGCTGTTGTTTTGACTTTTTTTTCCAAAGTTCCAAAACAATGCAACAAGTTCCAAAACAATGCAGGTGTGTCCTTTTTCCTTAAGTTTGATTTTTCTCTAACTTCTTTACTTAACCATGAATGAAGTCTTCCCTTTTAGAATTTTTTCTTCACAATAGTCATATGTATTTATTGTGAGTATTTTGAAATATCCCTTTAAATGTCTGCCACTGTTATTAATTGATTTATCCTCTAGCCTAGTAAGTTAGTCACTTTAACTAGCTCAGCTTTCATGCCCACATAATTACCCTTATTTAAGACTAAAATACTCGTCTTTGATCCTCATCTTCTCCCTTGCAAACTCAACACAAAATTCAATATATTGTAGTTGCTGCTACCTAGAGATGCCTTTATTCTGAGGCCTTGAATTAATCCTTTCGCATTGCACAATACTGATTCTAGAGAATGCTGCTATAAGAAACTACCTTGAAAGCATTCTAAGAACTTCTTATCTAGCCTGTTGCTGCCAGTCTAAATTTGTCGATATGTATATTAAAGTCATCCATGATTATTGTCATTCCCTTATCACAAGTACTCAAAATTGCTTCCAGTATACTTTGTTCTTTATTGTGGTTACTAGCATTGTAGTGGTAGGCCACTCCCACTAATGACAAATTCATTCTGCTATTCTCTAACTCCATCCAAATAACAATTCTACATCCTAATCTCCTAAACAAAAATCATCTCAAACTATTTTGTTTGATATTGTACAAATATCACCCATGATTAACAGTGCCACCCCTCCACTTCTACCTCTTTTTCTAGTTCTCTTGAGTGTCATGTAACCCTCAATATTTTGCTCACAGTCCTTGTTATCCTGCAGCCATGTCTCTGAAGTGATTATCAGATAATATTTATTTACTTCAATGTGCAATATCAATTTGTTTACTTTGTTATGAATGCTACTTGTATTCAGACACGCAGCCTTTAGTTTTGTCTTTTGTTATCTTTGTAACAGCTTATGTTGATTGTTGGTGCATTCTTAGGTTTTTTTCCCAGTCTGTCCCTTCCTCATATTCTCTGACCCTCATTTCCCATAATACATTTTCTGTCTTACCTTGCCTAATCTTTTTTTTGACATTTCATGTCTTTCCACATTTGATCCCTTTCAGTTTAAATCACTATTTTCCTATGCAGTTTGCAAGATCACTGACCCCAGCACAGTTCAGATGTGGATCCAGTACTAGGGACAATGCGTCATGAGCTGGTTCTCACTTATCCCACGTCAGCCTTTTAAGCCATGTATTTATCTCTATACCTTGTGTCAAATTGCATATAGCTCAAGTTATAATCTGGTGATTTAACCTTTACAATTTAGACCCTAGCTTCTCATACCCTCTGTGCAGAACGTCTTTTTTTAATTCTACCTATGTCATTGGTACCACATGCACCATGCCGGCTGGAACTTCCTCCTTCAACTATAAGTTCCTCTCCATCCCTGAGCAGATGTCCTCCTGAATCCTCACACCAAGAAAGCAATAAAATCATCTAGATTCTCACTGTTGATGCAGAGGAAGATGCTAGTCACCCTCAATATGCTATCTCCTACTGTCTCCTCCTTACTGCTTGAATAGTTCCCAATATCACAAATTTCTAATCAGTTTGCTAATTTACCATGCAGAGCCTGTCCTCATCCAAACAGCCCAAGATAACCTCAATCTATTTGACAATTAGAGAGGATGATATGCATACCCTCTGGGTCCCTTTAAATGCTTCATTCACAATCAGACCCTCCTGCTCCTGATCACTGACTAAATCAGAAGACCCTACCCTCAGTGATGTGGCTTCCTCCTGATAGGAACAATCTAAGTCATTTTCCACCTTCCTGATGTGTAGCTGTCTCTGTAGTTGAGCTTTCAGCTCATAAACTCTGAGCTAAAGTTGCTTGAATTTCAAAGATAATTGCAGACATGTTTGCCATTGATCACAATGGTGTCCAGGAGTTCCCAAATGCTGCAGCCGTGACACGTCACCTGTTCTGCATTCCTTAATGAGTTTTAATTAATTAATAACAATTTAAACAGCTTGGAAACTTAAGAAAAGAATACACCTTAACCACTTATCGGATACTCAACCTTACAGTTAAACAAGAACCAATTGTACAGGGCAAGGAGGGTTGCAAAGTAAAAACACTTTCTTTCCCTCTCTTTCCCTTTACCAAACTCTCAACTTTTCCCTTCATTTCCTCAACTGTACTCATTTATGTTTTATTATCCTTCACATAAAACTGAGCTTTTGTTCTTGAATTTTATACACAACCAAGAATCTTGGCTAAGCCCCTCATAATTTTAAATGTTTCTGTCAATTCTTGATTTGCTCTTTGCAGTAGGCGCACGGAAGATAACTTACCTCTGGAATTAACTTATCAGCCTTCCATCCAATAATTTAAAACAGAGGTTAGGAGAAACTTACGCATAGTTCTCCAGCTGTAGTCTCACCAATGACAGATCTAACGACACTGACTTTAGTAGAATCCTGGCTAATCAGTTTCTTATTTTTTTCACCGCTTGAACTTCCTCTGAATACTGCCCAGAAAATTTCCAGGGAAAAGTCAGAGAATGGTACTTGCTAAATTGCTCTTGAGAGACCCAGCACAGATTCGATGGGCTGAGAGGTCTCCTGTATAATGTTTTATCTTACGCTAAAGGAATAACATTTGATGCCATGTATTAAACTGCAGGTTTCACAACATTTCATCTGAATTGCTGACTAACTTCAGAATATGTGCTGTCTAATTTTCCAGCACTAGGTCATGTAATGCCATATGTATTATAAAGTGTACCTTACAGTATCATCAGTTTTTTTATGATACATTCATGGTACTGCATAATATCTAATACTTAAGTCTACACAAAATCAGCTATGATCATGACATTTATCACTTGCAAACTTGTACCCTGTAGATCTTATTCCATTAGGTAAAAACAAGGACTGCAGATGCTGGAAACCAGAGTCTAGATTAGAGTGGTGCTGGAAAAGCACAGCAGGTCAGGCATTCAAATCTTATTCCATTATCCAAACCATTGATCTCAAAAATGTGTCCAACAATCTAAACACCAAAGTCTATGAACCATCACCAATGTTGATTGCCATCCTGAAATATGCATCAGAAGTTGTTGCTGTCTGACAATCATCCAATTTTGACTTCGATCCATGGACTCAAACCTTATACAGTTGTATGAGACAGGGTCTTTTCATTTACAAATTTGTGTACAGTACAGTCTGTTCTAATATAATGTGATTGTTCCATTCCTGTGTTATAAGACAATCATGAAATAGTAGCACCATTTAAACTAATGGGACCAGAATCTGGCTCTAGCCAGTACAGGTAAGGAAAGTTCACATTCTACAAATAATGGTCTAAATTCTTCAATTGCGTGATAGCCAATTCATGTTGAAGAAACGCACATTATAGCAGAACTGACTGTATCTTCCATTGGATCCATAACCTAAATCTAGTATGCTATTTAAACTGTTCTTAAAAGAACTATGCTGGCTATGTCGAATTAAGACCCATCTCTCAAGCCATCCTTCATTGTAGTCCTAAGCAACTTCCAAAAACTGAGTAATGATTAAAGATCTGTATATTTGACAGGTCTCACTGTCTTTGTTTAAAATAAAGCATCACTTTGATGCTGAACCTCCAGGACATGAGCACTTGAAAGCATTGGTGATGAGATTCACAAAATTCTTCAGCCAACTCTGCGAGAACCCAAGGGTAAAAGTTGCCATGGTGCAGTGGCCTACTAACTTGAACATTCACACATTCCTCAGGGTATCTTTTTTGTACTTTAAAGAGTTTTCACACTATTCACTTTTAAACATTTTCCTGAGTGTGCCCTTTTCTCACCTTTAGCTGTATTTTCTGAGACTATTTTCTTTACATGAAGAGAATTAGGGAAATAAAAAAATAAATGGCTCTTTACTGGTATTCTTGTCAAACTTGCAACCAATTGGAGACTGTAACACTAACTGCATGTGCTTTTGCTTAGGGTTCAAGTCATTCCTTTACCCTTGGATATTAAGAAGGTATTGCTGTAGTTAAAAACAAACACACAAGAAAAGCAAATCCAAATCATAGTGAATGAATGGAAAACTCTGTACATATCCCAAAAGAATTGTAGCTTGCTCCCTCCATTGTTAAACATTTTGCATTTTATACTAAAAAAAGTTAATCTTGAAACAGTATATTTGCTTCACAGTTGATTTTAAAAAAGGTAACCTATGAGATGTTGGTCATTTCTGTACTCTGAATTAAATCTTAATCTCTTCATTAACGTTATTACCAAAAGATTAAGTAGTCATTTATCTCATTGTCCTTCATGGAATCTTGCTTTGTACAGCAAGAAGAGACACTTAACACAATGTTAACTCTGCTTTCTCTCTACAAAAGCTGCTAGACCTTCTAAGTTTTTCCAGCAATGTCTCTTTTTGTATGACTTCTAGCATCTGCAGTTCTTTGGATGTGGGGGTGTACATATTTACTGCTATATTTTGTCAGACCACAAGAGTGACAACAATTCAAAGTATTTCAATAGCTGTGAAATTGCTTTAGGGCATCCAGTGTTGTGCAAGTCAATTTATAATTGCATATTTGATCTTGCCAGCTTTCTTTTCACATTATAAAAGTACAATGAATACTAGCCCACAACTGACTACATTTATTACACATTTGTTTTAACAACTGCGCATTATTGCATGAATAAGTTTATGCCTAAGTTGATATGGGTGACTATCCTTCATGTCCTTGTCTAATTTACTGCAAAATAAATTAAGGCTATTGGTTTTAATTTTATGATAGTATGTTCTACATTCTAACTACAATGAGCAAAGGAGTTTCTCTTGAATTCCTTGTTGGAATTGTTTAGTTTTAAATGCCCTACAAGTAGAAATATCGAAATTTTCACTATTATATCCTTCAGCGGTTTTTAAAAAAACTGTATTAAGTCATCTCACAGTTTTTTCTTTCTTAAGTGGAAAGAGTTTCACCCTGATTAGTCTTTCTTGATAATAATTACATTTAAATCCTGGTAATAGCTTTGTAAATATTTTTGCACCTCATCCAACACCTTTGTATTTTTTTTTGGAAGTTGGGACCAGAAATGTGCACACCACTTCAGATGTGGATTAATCAACATGTCATGCAATTTTAACATCCCCAGTTCTTCAATTTTGCCCCTTTAGAATGAATTAAAGTGCCTGCATGGCTCTTCTGATTTTCTTTTTAATTTGCTGTTGAGAAGCCCTCTTGATCTCCAAGCTTCCTGAAAGCATCTATTCCTATTGGTGAGGTTGCTGAGGTATTCAGAGATGCCAGCTACATCAGAAGCCCGGTCATTCTTCTTGTTTAGGTTGTGAGCTAGAAGGTGGTCAACTAAGAGGCTGCCTCCAGGAAAGTAAGTCCCCAGGTCTGGCTCACTGCGATGACAAGATCAGACCCCTAATTTGTCCTGCCGTCAAGGTTTTGAAATTTGTGACAAACTTCACTAGCTTTGTTACTTTCTCAATTGTTGCTTGCCAAATCTACTGAATATTTGAGCACATTGTTTTTATTTTTAATTTCCAATATCTGCAGTATTTTGCCTTTGCCTAAATTTAATATTTCATTTGAAAGACAACACTTTTCAGTATGGCATTTCTTCAATGCTGCAGTCGAGTGTCAGCCTGGAGTATGTGTTCAAGTCTCATGCAGGCTTTGCAACCACAACTTTCTGCCTCTGAAACAAGAGCACAACCACTGATCCAAAACTGGCACATTGCATGCATTTAAGAAGCTAACTGCTTGATTCAAAATAAGTGTTTTCAGTGATTTGCCACTAAACATTGACATTCATAATGCAATTTTAATCCAGCCATTTAAATAGTATTATTGTCTGAGGTGATCCGTTTAATTTACTAAAACATTAGCGGTATGGGATCCTTCAAATTAATACCCATCAATGCTATCAATAAACTATGAATGCTCTTTCAATTTAAATTTGTTTCAGAAAGCATTCTTAAAATGTTTGTGAAGTTAAAAAATATGTATCTAAATATTAATTATAGGGGCCCTTAATGAATACTTTAAAATGTCTCTGACAACAAGTTACATTCCTCATATCCATATGTGGTATTGCTTCAGGCTCAACTCACTCAACATTTTTTAATAATGGCCTGGGAAGAGTTGTCCAAAGGAATACGAAGACTGATTGTAACCAATCCCTATCAGGCTACTTGTGCTGTAACAGTTGAGTTGCTACTGAAATTTATGTGCAGTTGCAAGCATTGTTTATATCTGCATGCATGGGTTTTGCAGATAAAGATCTCCAGATTCAATATTGTAACACTATAGGTAGAATCAAATAAGGGAGATGCAAAGTAAGGGGTTAGGTCTGACTGTGACATGCTAATAAAAAATTAGAAGTCATAGGAAGTGATATTGTCACATGATCTTGCTTTTCCTTACAGCTTTGTGGCAAGGTATTTCTTTAAATGTTTTCCTTACTCCTGTAGTTTCTGAAAATATTCTTTAATGAGATTGAGGATATTATAAATATCAAGGTGTATTCGGTTTCCAAATAATTTGAGTGTGCTAGAGATAGAAGATAGATATTCAGACCCAGAGAAGAGTCCAAACCACATGAAACAGTGAGGATGTTGGCAGCTTCACCCAGTAGATTGTTTGAATGCCTGCATTTCAATCTGTCAAGTAAGTGTCAGACTGCTTCATGGCACTTTAGAAGTTTGAACTTCTTGCAGATAGAAGTCACTAAATTTTATTGCAAGATGTAGGAAAAGGGAGAAAGATGAAAATACACACAATATTTTCCAAGTCATTTCACTAAAAATAAACTTCCTCCTAGCATTCCTTACAATTCTCAGCTTTTGCCAAAAGCTCTCTGTGTAAATTACCATCAGAAAGTGGTGGCTGAGAGGATACTGGTGATTCATTTGTTTATTTTTGAGTGAACCTCATTTGTATTTGCTTCTAATCCTCCGCTTGCCAACTTCTATAAAGTTTTCCTTTTGCTCAGAGTGCACATCACCTAGCCTCAACCACATGTTCAGACTGGTTAAAACCAAAGCCTTACAAAGATTAAAGGTATAAGCTATCATGAACAATCAAACCTCAATATATGTTATTTGCACCACCAAGAGCTCTCAACGTTTGCACAGACCCATGTCACATATCTCACCACAGTGTACTTCAATACATGCCACTTAGCAGTTTGTGTTTCTAGTCCTTAATCATCTTCCAGATGCACAGTGCTTTTTGTTTTAAAAAATGAAAACGAACAATAATATTTCATATTAATGTTCCCTTGCCAATTTCTTTCCTGCTACACCACCACCACCTCCTCCTCCTCTTCCTTAGAATTAATTAATAAATTTTGTTTGCGTTTCTGTCTTAGGTACCAGTCATTTTCCATATTTTTGCTGTCATGTGAGACTTGATAGTTGTCCACCAATGCATACTTTAGGCAAAACAGTTTTTAATCAGATGGTAAGCATCTCTACTATTCCCTCACCTAAGGTACTGAGGCCAAATTGTATTATTGCTTAAACAGTCATGACTGAGATCACTAAACTTAATAGGTACTGGAAATGAATTTATGACCTTCATGCTTTTAATGGTTCATTTACTAAGGCTTTCAGCAAAGGTTACTTCTGCTTTCTTATAAAAGGTTTTAAATAGTAAATATTCTCAGAAGGCTATAGAACATAGAACCATTTAAATATTTTAAGAATTTGCAAGTAAAGTATCTTTTGGCTTCATACTGAATTACCATTTAATTGACAATTAATAACTAATGTTTTTGATTATGAAGTCTTTACATGATACTTCCCTCTAGTTTTATTTTCTGAATAGTTGCTTTTTGTTCTAAAGGTACTGAAGATGATAAGTATTAACAAATAGTAACCACCAACAAAGAACATAAAAAGAATATCCAATGTGAAGTTTATTTGTCTAATTGACAAGAACCCACAATATATTTTGTTGTGTACAACAATCAGTTGGATAGAACTAAGCAACAAAGCAGTGGGTGAGTGCTTGGTCCATCACTCTTAAGGTGCACTGCCTTAACATGGGATGTTAATGACTAATAATAGCAATAATAGAACACATTTTTCCCTTTCAATTTTCTTCAATCATTTATTAAAGGAAAGATTGTATACCAATGTGCAGCCCACTATTACCATTCCAAAATGGCCACTCCAATATAATTGAAACTAGACAGTAATAAGTTATTCAACTTGAAAAGGCTCCAAAGCTGAACCATATTCTTATTTTACCATTCCATACCAAGTGACAATGAAATCAGCTGCAGTCTCTCTGTTGTTATCCTGGAGATTGGTTAATGGAGTGCAGTATAAGACAATACAAACCTGTGACATTCTTATTCAATTTTGTGGAACTAATACTTTCTTAAAGTTACGGGAAAGGAAAAAAATAGTTTTGAATGTCATTATTCCAATTATAGATATGCATAATTTTTCAGAACAACCCACTCATTGATGAACATACCAATATTTTCTCTTCAGATTTGCACTTTGTTGTTAATTTCACTTTCTTCATAAATTCTATTTTCTTTGGCTGCAAAATTCTAGTTATGTGTTCTGTAAACAAAAAAAAAACTCTTTGACACATTGATGTAAGATCAGATTTGCCAATACTATGAACAACTTTAAACAATATATTACATTTTATACATATAATTTTGTGATTTGTTAGTTCAGGAGGAGAATGTGATCATTCAGCCATCACACCTATATCTTCACAGGGTATGTACCATTCCTTCTACCTAGTCTGAAGCATTAACAAAGATAAGGACCAATAGGCCCATTTCTGTACAGTTAATTTTTATTCACTCAAAAAAAATCAAGTTTGGCTGATTCATGTTATTTAACACTGTCAGAAATGGCTTGCCTCTTTTATTAAGTAGTGTCGATGGAACACTGAGACTTATCAGTTAATCTCTTGAAAGCTACTACGAACTGTAAGTTACATTTTGAAAATAATAAAAATTGTGAAATGACCTTCCAGCCTCCGAATGTGCAAGGGCATTAACCAACTAGGTTTATTTAGGTCTAATGTTTAGCCAATCACTAATCTGCAGTCCTGCGACAGTTGCCTCAGGTGAAGCTTTGATTTAAATTATTTCGTGGGGTGTGAGCATTGATGGCTGGTCAACATTATTGCCCTTCCCTAGTTCCCCTTGAGAAAGTGTTGGTGAGCTGCCTTCTCAAACCGCTGTAGTGCATATGCTGTGGGTTTGACCCACAATGCCATTAGGGAGGGAATTCCAGGATTTTGACTCAATGACAGTGAATGAACAGCGATATGTTTTCCAAGTCAAGATTGTGAGGAGCTTGGAGGGGAATTTATAGGTGTTCTCATGTTTCTGTTGCCCTTATCATTCCAGATGGAAGTAGTCATGGGTTGGAAGGTGCAGTCTGAGGATCTTTGATGAATTTCATGCAGTCAAGAGTGTGGTGCTGGAAAAGCACAGCAGGTCAAGCAGCATCTGAGGAGCAGGAGAATCGACTTTTCGGGCATAAGCTTCTCATCAGGAATGAGTGATGACCTTGGGGTGCAGTGAGAGATCCTTGTTGAGAGAGGAGGACAACCTCTTAAAGATGGGCATTCTTGAAAGAGGCTTTGCAGTAAGGTTAAAATCAACTAGTAGAAAGTGAAGACTGCAGATGCTGGAGATCGGAGTCGAGAGTGTGGTACTGGAAAAACACAGCAGATCAGGCAGCATCCAAACAGCAGGAGAATTGACATTTCGGGCATAAGCCCTTCATCAGGAATGAAGGGCTGAATTCAACTGAATTCCATGCAGTGCAGCTTGTATATTGTACACACACTGAGTTAATCTCTTTGAACCATAGTTTTTGCTGATAATCTCACAAATTGATGATAGTTCTCTATGGCTTGAGGTGAAACTCTGGAAATGGTATAAAACAAAAAGTGCTGGAGAAACCCTACAGGTGTATGTTCTATTCTTTCTGCGTAGCAGGAGCAAATTCACTTTTGGAACTAAATTAAATCAGATGAGCTCCATCCAAGAAGTCAAGTGCACAACGTGCTGGTGGCTGGGTATTCCCTCATACACTAAATATTAGATGAGTGTGACAGACAGATCTAGGTTAATGTCCAAAGTTATGGGCTCCATTAAAATGCATTGAGCTGCTTTGAGACACTGTCCCCATCAATGTCAGGGAAGGTGACCAAAAATTTGGGTTTGCTGTTATACAGCAAGGTTGAATTTTTGAAAAGGTAAGAAAATATTTGTCTCAGCAGGACAAGAGATAAGCATCACTGAGTTGTATGAATGAGGAAAGACTGGTGAACTATCAGACCTTGGCTAGGGAGATGGTAAGGATGCTGTAATTAATTTCAAGACTCTTTGGTTATAACAATAAAGAAACACACTTAAGGCCTTATTCCTGGCCAATGTTTAGTGAATATAAAATGTCTATGAATTGTTGGCACCAAGCACTTTTCTAATAGTATTTTAAAATCTTGTAATAGCAGCACCATTTAAACTAATGGAGCCAGAATAACTAACCTGCTTTAAAACGTCATGCCTTAGAAACTGTGTGTCAATCGCGTTACAGAGAATTTGCTTTAAGAAAACGCGTGTTATAGCAGAATGACATGTTAGCAGCATACGTTGTGGTTTTCCTACAAGAAAGCTGCTAGAGGCAGCCTTGTGCATTGTTACTAAGACTGTATTGTCAACGTTGTCTACATTGCTGTAAACCATCCACTTCCTGCATGCTACCAGAATTTCAAATTTGTTCTTAATGTACTAGTTCAACATCTACCGTGCTCTTTGATATTTTAGTTTAATGATGTGCTATAGTCTGGTTTAGCTGATATTTTTGCAATATTATTCTTTAAAGATAAATTTTTCTTTTTAAAATTGATTTTTCACCATAACTGTCCGTAAGTTATAGGCAGAGGGAAGCCCCTCTCAGTCCCAAAGTCACCATAAAAACTGGTGGGATTGATATGCAAGAGCTACTGCAACTGCACAATAAGGGGTTTTCAATTGATCAGGTATTTGTGGAATTTGTGGGCCTGGTCATAATCTTTCAATCCTCCTGAAATGCACAGGTGGTGTCAGAGGATTGAAAATTGAAGATGTACAAGATGGCACTGACAGAAATGTACATGCAGAGACCTGAAGTGACATGATGAGCTAAAAAGCCTCCTTTGTGCTGTAACGTAAAACATAGAACAGTACAGGCTCATTGGCCCTCGATGCTGTGCCAACCTTTTATCCTACTCTAAGATCAAACTAACCTGCATACCCTACATTTTACTAGCATCCATGTCACTTAAATGGCCCTAATGTATCTGACAATACTACCACTGCTGGTAGTGCATTCCACGCACCCACCACTCTGTATAAAGAACTTACCTCTGACAGCTCCCCCAAATCTTCCTCCAATCACATTAAAATTATGGCCCCCTTGTGACAGCCATTTCCATCCTGGGGAAAAGTCTCTGGCTATCCACTCTATCTATGCCTCTCATCATCTTGTACATCCCTCTCAAGTCACTTCTCACCCTTCTTTACTCCAATGAGAAAAGCCCCAGCTCCCTCAACCTTTCTTCGTAAGACCTGCCCTCTAGTCCAGGCAGCAGCCTGGTAAATCTCCCCTGCACCCTCTCTAAACCTTCCACATCCTTCCTTTAAAAGGTGACAAAACCACATTCCAAGTGTGGTCTAACCATTCTGTGAATCCAGCTCCACTTTTTGATGGAAATCTCTTCCACGTAACTCTGTGATTTTTAAAAAAAGTTTCTAGCTTTATACGAAGCTTATTTAATTTTTTTAAGTGTTCTGCTTTGAAGCAGTAATGTGCATTGATAGTAGTTATTAAAGATTTAAGTTTTTCCAACTGCTTCTAGGAAGCTTCTTTCATCTTCCTACACCCATTTATTCTCATTGGAGTAAAGAAGGGTGAGAAGTGACTTGAGAGGGATGTACAAGATGATGAGAGGCATAGATAGAGTGGATACCCATTATCTGAACTAGCTGGAGGTGTACCTTACTTTGATTCTGTTCTGTATAAATCCATTTCCAATCACTCTATGCCACTATGCAGCCAACATCATTGTCGAGTATTGCTACCATTGTTTTTCTCATTTTAATATATTAGACTACAAAGTGAATTGTTCAATGAAAGCCACAAATCTACACAAATTGCTGTGACATTCCTAAAAGGCAATCCTGATTTATATTGTCTGCTATTAATCAATGCAGTTTTTAATGTAATTATTGATACTGTTGGCCCTGCTCTATCAAGATATGAATAAAGGAAACTCTGCCCTGGATAGTGAAATGGATTTTTATGATTACACAGGATCTATAGCATAGAAACATACTATTTGGCTGAACAATTCCATGGCAACATTTATTTTCTTTAGGCTGCTCCCATCTTTTCTTACCTAAATTTAACATTATAATCCCTCTATTTCCTTCTCCCTTATCTGCTTGACCAGTTTCCCATTAATACATCTATACCACTTTTCAATTCTGTATCTCTGAAATAAAGCCTAGTGCTTGTGGAGGGAATTTTAAGTCATTGGAAAGGATTGCAGAGTACCTGAATGTGAGGAGCCTGGCATCTAAATCATGGCTGCAATGCAGCATGAAATTCATATCTCTGATCTTTAAGGTATGAACTGCTGCTGTTTTTCCGTTCACATCAGTTTCACTTAAATTAATTGCAGACTAATAGCACTCAATGTTCCCTCCAAATCACTGCTGCACACCACCACACCTCCTTCTCCTATTCACACATTCACCACTATTATAAACTTATCAAGAACTCATATTTTATATATCGGCTGTTAGAGTATACCAGTTGCATTCACAACGCACCTCACAATGTTTTTCTGAATGCTCTCCTTCATTTCTTTGAGGACAACGTCAACAGACTGGCACTAAGAGTAAGAGGCTGCTTGCTTATCCTCTTGACCTTCAAAGAAATAATGTTTTCCATCATGGAAGGTACTACTGTTAGAAATATCACACAAGATTTCTTCATCCCTATGGTTATCTTTTTTCTCTCACTTGTTTTTATCACACACTACATGACAAGCTGCAGATAGTGTTACCTCCTACTGCCTCAATTTTCTCTTCTTTCCTTTCATGCCAAAGCTGCACTTGTCTTTTTTTCATTTCAGATGCAGAGAATGTGGAAACTCAAGCAGGTGAGCTTTTTCAGCAAAGGCACAACATCTTTTAATTGGAGTCTCTCACAAGCATCTGCTGAAATGCTGGAATTGTCTGAACTTGAGATTAGGCTGCTCTTGGCGATCCAACAGACAGGTCCACAGGATCTAACAGAGCAGGTGCTCACTTCAAGGCACCAAAAGGGTTAATGACGGTCTACCAGATAATACTCGGTACAATAGACAGCCTATTGGTGAACTTGCAGATAATTTCATTAAACATAGAACTCAGGTTCAACATTTCTAGTGATTTAACTGCAAAACATGGAGATGCTTTCATAGAAACACGGACTTAGAGGTCAGTTTAATTAACTGTGACATTCACCATTGTGGGACCTCTGATGGGTTCTAACGATGCAAACCACTTATTTGGAAGTCCATAATACTGCAGCGTCAGCTTTCCCCACAATTTGAGATGGTTACACGTGTAATCTTGGCTTGAGAGGCCTTAAAGCACTGCAGCAACCTGCACTCTGTAGTTGCAGCACCTTCCCAGGAGATCAGCCTCTTTTGCCATATGTACACTCCCTTTCCTTCTTCCCTAATAGTATCATACACACAGCAGGGTCAGACTGCTACATGATATCAAGATGATGCAATCTGCAGCTATCCACATGGATAACCCTTGTTGCCCAATAACTAGCCTGGAAACTGTACAGTGCAATTTCAGTAAAAGCAATGCAAAGGTTTGCACAGGATCAAAGAATCATGACTCCTACAGAATCAAGAGACTTGCAGTTGGAAAGTGCATGAACTTCCATGTCGTCATAGTGAGACCTTGCTAATGTTCAAAACAGGGCGTTCATGAGCAAAATTCTGGCTAACACATTAAAATGTGGTTACACAATCATTATTTAAAAATAGTAAGTTCTGAGAATGATTAGATATATTCTAGTTCACAACTAAAAAATATTCTTCCTAAAAGATATCTACAATGTACAAATTAAATAATGTTTCTATACCCATTTTCCTTGTAAATTATTTTACAATAAATTGTGTATCCCCACTGTTGTTTTCCAGCATTCACACAAGACATGCAGCATCCTCCCATTACGGAAAATGTGGCCATTAAGTGTTGAATGGAACCCTCAAGTTGATCAAAGTGACAACAAAAGATTCAAGTTGACAATTCTGTTCCAGTTAATGTTTCATTAAAACATTTTTGCTTAGCTTCCAATGATATTCTCATGCTTCTATTACATTACATGTGAATGTGCTCCAGCTGTAACAAAACCAAGTTAGTTTTGTATTACACTACATGCCACTTTAGACTAAACAAATCTAAAACATTTAAATACTTTACAGGTGTTTTTTTAAGGAGTGAATCATATGCCGTATGCTCAGTCTCCATTTGCTTTGTTTCCAAGAGAATTATCTTGCACCAGTAAAATTGAAGTGCAGGGCTACTGAAGAGGATACATAAAAATGTAATTATTTAGGATTAACAAGAATCAAAAATTACCTTGCAGCTCTTCCGAAATATCTTGACAGTTAGCCGACATTTCTGCAGTAACAGCTTTAGTGATTATGCTGAGAAATTGAGACTACCAAATCGAAGCAGCAACACATCCTGCTGCAGTAACCACATTACACAAAGAGGAAGCAGCCCTCTTTGGAAATACAATAAAAGATCCAACAAGAACACCCTACACAATGTTATTGGTATATTTTAATAAAATGCATCCACATACAGCCATCATTGTTGTATTTAGCAAACATTTTAAACTACAAATACTAAAAGCTTCTAATGCAAGATGAAGACAGCTACTAAACTAAGTTAATAAAACAATTAAGCTTTATACAACTGTTAGCGGCATCTGTCCACATTGGCAATAAACACCACTCTGCCTTAAAATTAATCTAAAAACCAAATTGTTTTTTTAAAGAAATCTTCATTGTAGGAAATGTTCTTTCCTGAAACACCATGTGAAGTTTACCATATGACGCACAGCTTGAGCTAAGCCCATGACTGAAACAAAAGGGCAATTGTACAACAAAACATGGTGAATGGAAAGTAAAATATGTGGAGTATGATTGATACCTTGGGTATTGAATTGAATTGATTGTCATGTGTATCAGGCACAGTGAAAAGCTTTGTCTTGTGTGCAATACAGGCAGATCACAGAGTTAAGTAGCATAGATAAGTAAATAATAGGAAAACAGCAGCAAAAACACAGGTACCAGTATTCTAACAATAGTAGGGTAGAAACAGTTACGAAACCAGCTGTGGGGTGGGTGTGTGTGTTCAGGCTTCTGTATCTTCTCTGTAGAGGTTGTTAAACAAAAACATTGCCAGGGTGGGATGGATCTTTGAGAATGATGGCGGCCTTTCCTTGACAGCGGGCCTGGTAGATAGATTGTATAGATGGGAGGTTGGCCTTTGTGATTGTCCAGGCTGAGTTCACCACTCTCTGTAACCATCTCCAATCTTGAATGGTACAGTTGCCACACTAGATAGTGATGCATCCAGACAGAATGCTCTCAATGGTGCACCTATAAAAGTTGGCAAGAGTATTCACTGGCACGCCAAATTTCCTCAGCTGTCTGAGGAAGAAGAGACATTGCTGGGCCTTTTTTACCAGTGTGTCCACATGAAGAGTCCAAAAATGCTTGTTGTGGATGACCACTCCCAGGAGCTTGACACTCTCCACTTGTTCCACCTCTGTGCTGTTAATGTGTGTGTGTATGGGGGGGGGGGGGGGGGGTATGCATAATATCCCGCCGAAAGTCAATAATGAGTTCCTTGGTTTTGCCGGCATTGACAGCTGTTCTCAGTGTACCATTTCTCCAGGTCTTCCACCTACCTGTTTGTAGCGTGTTTCGTCACCATCTGAAATTTGACCAACTATGGTGGTGTCATCAGCAAACTTGTAAATGGCATTAGGCTGGTATTTGGCGACGCAGTCATGAGTATACAGTGAGTACAGTAGGGGACTGACTACACACTCGTGGAGGGGTCTAGTGTTGAGTGTTAGTGAGGATGAAATATTGTCCCCAGTCTTCACTGATTGTGGCCTGTGGGTCAGGATAGTGAGGATCCAGTTGCAGAGTGGGGCTTAGTCCAACATCACTAAGTTTAGTAATCAGTCTCGAGAGCATAATAGTGTCGAAGGCTGAACTGTAGTCAATGAGTAGGATTCTTATGTAGCTGATCTTGGTGTCAAGATGTTCTAGGGAGGGGTGAAGGGTAAGTGAGGTGGATCTGTTGGTCCAATAGACAAATTGGAGGGGTCAAGAATAGTAGGGAGGCTGGAGTTGATTAATGCCATGACCAGCTTTTCAAAGAACTTCATGGCCACCAAAGTTAGGGCCACTGGGCAGTAGTCATTGAGACATGCTGCATGAGTCTGCACAGGGATGATGTTGGCCCTCTTGAAACAGGCAGTGACAGTAGGCTGCTGTAGGGAAAGGATGAACATGTCCGAGAAGACCTCTGCCAGTTGATCTGTGCATGCGCTGAGTGCATGGCCTGATAGCCCATCTGGTCCAATCGCATTCCTTGGATTCACGTGAAGGATAACTGATCCAACCTCTGATGCAGTGACTGTTGGGATCCGTTCATCAGGACTTGTTGGAATAGTGTTACTGCCCACCAAAAGTCTGCTCAAAGCGAGCACTCTCTTTTGGACGACAGCTGTGAAATAGCTGTTCTTCAGACACTTAAATCAAGCTAGGTTTTTGAATGGCCGGGTGGGGGGGTTACGTCCTTAATGCCATCAGGAGATGTGGCGTACACATGCAGTCACTGAAATCTGCATTTTTGATCTGTTCACAGTAATTACATTATTGCAATTAATTATTTGGGAATTAGAGATCCATCTTCCCATTAACTATAAACTGTCTACAATATTCACACCATAAGATGAAGAATTTATATCTTTGTTAACCTTTTCACTACTGGCCTATCCCCAACCAGTGGTTCCCAAACTTTTCAAATGGATTGTTTGGGTTTCTAGTTTAGTTGAAGGCTAGATTGTTCAGCCGTGGTACAGAATGATGCCTACGCTGTGCTCCAATTTCTCTACTGGATGTGGCACTTACCTACTTAGTACGACATTTTGCAGCTCAATTCCCCACTCATAACCAATTATCTTTATCTAAGAGAGACGAAATCAATGGTCCACAGTGAACCCATGTTTTATAATCACACTCAATCTGATTAGAAATCTCCTCAGTGAGGTTGAAGGCACAGGATCAAAATATGAGGATAACCCATCGTTTGGAGCTTTGAAATGCCAAACACTATGCACAAAATGCGGTGATGGGCTTTTTCATGGTGACTAACATCCTGAATCCACCAGCGAGCGAGCTTGCCTGATCAAACACCAATTCAAAGATATTGAAATGCTGACTGGCAGGCTTCACAGAACAACAGGTATTTTTCGACTAAACGTCTGTGACCCAACTTGAGAATGCCAGCCAGAGAATATGATTGGAGCTCTGGCTGCAAGCCATTCGACAGCTGCGCCAATAAGGTGGTATTTAGTCAGAAGTGGGGAAAACAGATAGGTTGGGTGGGGGGCTATTTTCACGTGAACATCTCCCCCTCCCCATCAGTGTCCCTAGACTGGGAATTTCAGAGGCTCTCCCTTCTAGCCCCACCCACCAAATCTAGGTTGGGAAAACAAGATAATTGGGTCACTTGTGAGCTGAGGTTGTTAGATGACATTCAAGATCATGAATTAGTGGTAGGTTGGGAAGATTATCTAGAACATGATTGCTGAAGTGGCAGGAAGGGGCATGTATCTGACAAATGTCAACCTCCAAACTATTCCTGTTCCATCGACTTGAGGGAGGGGAACTTCTGTAGTGAGTCAATTTTCAGCAATTAGGCATGCTCTTCTTATATAGATAACCTTTTCTATTGAGTTGGACATCACTGCAAGTGTGAACAAATAAAACTACAGAGAATCTTGTCATGGGGGAAACAAACTCCCTAATCAATTGAAAGATGGTGAAATTAACAGAAGCATAATTTAAAGTGAGCACATCCAATGTTAAATCTAATATATTAAGGGAAAAATTAATATTGAAAATTTCCTGCAATAATTAAAATGTATAGCAAAAAACTCCACTTTTATCTTATATTGAAAGAATACTTGATGTGTATTTAGTTAAGAGTATATATATATATATTAGAATATTGACAGCTTAGATTTAGTGTCGTTCACTTTCACCACCCAGTTGTGACTTCATGTGATTCAATGCAAGTGACTGACGCTGCAGCTGCCAGTTTGAGAACTTCATGGTGGAGCAGCACAACTCGGACAGTAACCTGAACTTGAGTATATTTTTGACTCTGCTCAGCTTAGCACATTTACCTCATTGTTAATTTTGACGGAAATCTAGGTCTACACATTAGCTTCGTATTGTAAATATGTCGTGCTTGCATTTGACGCATTAACTATGGTTCTGGTCTACGTAATAGCACCACCTGGTGGCAAAGTGTTTTACGTGCATGTGAGGGACAAAAGTTGGAAACTTACACACTTTGTTCCGATAAAACAAAGTAAGTTTATGTAGCTCGCCAAAAAAATGGACTTAATTTAGCCTCATTTCTGCGCATGACAGTATAACAAAATAGATGAAAGTGAGGACTGCAGATGCTGGAGGTTAGAGTCAAGATTAGTGTGGTGCTGGAAAAGCACAACAGGTCAGGCAGCAGCCGAGGAGCAGGAAAATCGACGTATCGGACAAGAGCCCTTCAGGAATGATGAGGGTATAATGAAATATATACATTAGTTAGGCACTCATTTGCAATAAAAAGCCTCAAGAGTATGTAAAGTAGGTAAATGGAACTGTGGCACGTTGTTTTGTTACGAGCAACATTTACGAGCTAACACTTCAATTGTTGCATTTTCTGTCCAGCTGTTTTTTTTGTGGGGAAAGCTGGAAGTCTATCGACGCACAGGACCAGGTAGGCAGTCCAAACTAACCTGTATTATACATTTCAAAGATCAGAGATCTAAACTGATAGGTACAATCCCTATCATGAAAGGTGCACCAGTTCCATACATTTATTTAATTGGCGGACGTTGTAATGTATTACTTCAATTTTGTAGGAACAAATGCAATGCTTTTTGCAATTTTACATTAATTCTACTCCCCCCCCCCCTAATTTTTGTTCTCTTTTGCTGAATTCTAAAATTCTATCGATTTTCAGACTTAAAAGTTACCGGCACAGTGGTTAGCACTGCTGCCTCACAGCGCCAGAGACCTGGGTTCAATTCCCGCCTCAGGCGACTGACTGTGTGGAGTTTGCACGTTCTCCCTGTGTCTGCGTGGGTTTCCTCCGGGCGCTCCGGTTTCCTCCCACAGTCCAAAGATGTGCAGGTCAGGTGAATTGGCCATGCTAAATTGCCCATAGTGTTAGGTAAGGGGTAGATGCAGATGTAGATGTAGGGGTATGGGTGGGTTACGCTTCGGCGGGGCGGTATGGACTTGTTGGGCCGAAGGGCCTGTTTCTACACTAAGTAATCTAATCTAATCTAATCTAATCAAAACAAAAAAAAGTCTAACCCTCTTTTGATCTAATAGTATATTTAAGTTTCCCTTGTTAGCTCGGCACTCAATTTTCCTGATGAGAAATCTTCATCTTGAAGGAATGCATGAGCTATCTACTGTAAAAACCTTTTCATGTATTGTTCCAATTCACTTTAGTAAACTTCCTACTCAAACTTCACAATTGCCGTACAGTTTTAGAACTATTTTCTGATTAAATTACATCTTTTTCAAACATAGACTGTAGCAGTGATAGAATTTTGCACTATTTATTAAACATTTTTAAAAACAAGATTAATGAACCTTTTTCCATTGTACAGTACTAAATATAAGCTTGCGCATGGTTGGTTTCTCAATATATTGCTCCACAAAACCCTCGAGTATATTCGAGGAATTCTTCCTCCACGGCATTAGATTTATCCAGTCTATGTAGATTTAACTCCCCATGATTACTGCATTCTCCTTACTAGATGTGCTTCAAATTTCCTGATTTACAGCATCTCTGTATCATTGTTGTTTGGTGGCCCACCCTCCTCTCTGACCTATCAACTTCATCCCCACCCCCATCCAGCTATTGTACTCTTTGCAACCTTCTCTTCACCCCCACCCCTCTCCCATTTCTCTCTCCACCCTGGGAGGCTCCCTATCTTCAGTCCAGCTTTTGCCTGAAACGTCGTTTTCCTACTCTTGGGATGTTGCCTGACCTGCTGTGCTTTTCCAGCACCACTCTAATCTAGACTCTGTTTTCCAGCATCTGCAGTCCTCACCTTTGCCTAGTTGATTATAAACCACTCCTGTCTTTGCTCCCCCTTGCAGATTCTTAGTTCCAATCAAACCAATTTTACATTATTTTCTTTCAACTAGGGATCTTTGATTTTATCTCTTATCAGCAATACCCTACATACCTCATTCTCCTTTTCAGTTGTACCTTACACACATCCTCTACTATTCAGTTCTCAGCTTTGGT
Organism: Chiloscyllium punctatum; assembly: GCF_047496795.1. Classification (NCBI taxonomy): domain Eukaryota; kingdom Metazoa; phylum Chordata; class Chondrichthyes; order Orectolobiformes; family Hemiscylliidae; genus Chiloscyllium; species Chiloscyllium punctatum. The sequence goes on along the minus strand of NC_092764.1, from coordinate 55,164,300 downwards.
TACCATGAAGCCACGAGTCTGGAATTGCAATTAAAATTATATCAATTTACTTTTACAAAGTGCAATTAATTCATCCATCTTGTGATGGATGTGCACTTTCAGATAGGACTTTACATTTGTCTTGACTCTATTTTGTAATTTGATTCTGGCATCTGCTAATTACTACTTTTCTACTGCAGCTTTGATTTTATTCTACGATGAATTTCCTCTTAGGTTCCCATCCCCAAACAAGTTTAAATCCTTCCCAATAGTACATCCTTTACTGTAGCATTAGAGCAGCAACACAGCACAGACGTGTGATCGACAACACACCACATTCAACAACCAAATATATTAACAGATCAATGGGACACCCTTGGGCTCACTCATCTCTAGGCTCATAGCAGAAGCAGTGATGCAAAGACTGGATCAACCAGTCCTCCCACAAATCTGACCCAAACTCGATTAGATATGTGGATGACACTTTTGTAATTATTAAGAGAACAGAGATTGAGAATACACACTGGATTATCAACAGCATACTCACTGGGATCAGATTTACGAGAGAGGAGGAAAGTAACAACAAACTCCCATTCCTGGATGTGATGGTGGAAAGAACACAGAATGGTGAATGCACTAAAAGAGAGTGTACAGAAAAGCTACACACACAGACCAGATCCTGAACTACAACACCAATCAACCAAACACACAAGAGAAGCTGCATCAGGACCCTGTTAAAAAGGGCTACAAACACACTACAGCACTCCCAACCTGAGAAAAGAACACCACCGCGACAGAGTCTTCACAAAGAACAGATATTCCTGCAACTTCATTAGCAGATGCCTAGCAGACAAACAACGTGACAAGGTAATGCCACGTCCCACTAGCTACCTTATACACAAAAAAAATCTCTGAATCAACAGCCAGACTTCTCCAATCACTTGGATTCATGACAGCCCATAAACCAACAGCCATGCTCAGACAAGTCATCAGAACGAAGGACTCTACACCCATCATATGCAAGACTAATTTAATTTACAAGATTCCATGCAAAGACTGCACAAAACACTATAAGACAAACAGGCAGACAACTAGCAATCTGCATCCACCAACATCAACTAGCCACTAAATGCCACGACTATCTGTCCCTGGTAGCCATTCACAGAGATGACAAGTACCATAAATTCAACTGGGACAACAGATCATACATAGGACAAGCTAAAAAGAGGACATCCAGAGAAGGGCAGCACAGTGGTTAGCACTGATACCTCACAGCACCAGGGTCCCTGGTTCGATTCCAGCCTTGGGCAACTGTCTGGGTGGAGTTTGCACATTCTCCCTGTGTCTGCGTGGGTTTCCTCTGAGTGCTCTGGTTTGCTCCCACAATCCAAAGATGTGCAGGCCAGGTGAATTGGCTATGCTAAATTGCCCAGTGTTAGTTGCATTTGTCAGAGGGAAATGGATCTAAGTGGGTTACTCTTCGGAGGGTCGGTGTGGACTTGTTGGGCCGAAGGGTCTGTTTCCACACTGTAAGGAATCTAATCTAATTTTTAGAAGCATGGCACTCATCCAGATACTCCATAACACAGACCTAGACCCAATATACCTGTCATTAGAAGTAACAACTGGTAGCAGCACAGAACCGAATAAATTCCAGAAGACACAGTATAGCAGCGCTTCACAGGAGTCTCAAAACCACTGAAGATGCCACTTAGACAGGGGACAAAGTATCTGCAAATCAACTTCCCAGCTCGGCAAATATACCCACAACTACAACACTATGGTGTCTTGTCTGCAGCCTGTCTGATCCCTTATCAAATTGCATACTATTTCCCTTCCATTCTTTTTCACCTCTACCACTTGTGCTGCTGTACTTTCCAGTAATAAACTATTAGCCTCACCAGAAACCAAAATGAAAAAAATGGATAGAGAGAGATAGGCTCAGGTGACTCATATACGACATGTCTAACTACTAGTCACCCTTTCCCAGATTGTCATGTGATCACTTCAAAATGCAATCCACATGGTTCTCAGCTTTCCAGCTGCACTACAAACTCAAGCCACTGCTCGAGTTCAAAAACAACCTGCGACTGAACTTTTGCAGCAGTTGACGCTCAATACATAAGTGATTGGGCCACAAAGTATCTGTGACTCACCATATAGCATAGGATAGGCACTCTACATAGCCAAGCTGTTCTTACATACTGGTTGCCTACTATTTGCTTTAGAATGGACATGAGACAGCAGGATTCAAAATTACTCCCCAGTCATCTCCAACAAACCTCGTCCTGCTCCTGCCGAACTTGGGTGCTTTTTTTTCCATCTGTTCCTCAAGCTGATGCTGAGTGTCCACCTTAGGGTCCTCACATTACCCACTCCTTCGGGGTACTGCTGGTTATGTTTCTGGGGCCTACTCTCACCTGCTCCTCTGTTACTGAAAGACATTTGAGAGACTCCCCCTCCCTAATTATCCTCCAACAATCAAAAAGCATCCTAATTTAAACAGGATGTCTTTAAAAGTAATACAGAATATTGATTACGAAGCTGCCAATGAAGTTATTTTGACAATGTGCCTATTTTAACAGGTGGATCAATTCTATCCATAGAAAATCATGCACATACTTGGAGTACAGCACCCATTCTATTCCTATTTTGAGTCTCATTTTCATAGTGAAAGACCAATTACCTGAACAGAGAGATCTGCACTATGTTCCTACTTTGAAGGTAGGACCAGACAATCTGTGAAACTACTCAAATATAAAGACTGTGTAAATGCACTTGGGCATAGCATAGATTTGCAAAAGGGAATTTGTGGTTGAAGAACTTGGAACTTTTTGAAGTTGTTATAAATAACATTGATTTTAAAAAAGCCTACAATAGTATACTTAGAGGTACAGAAGAATTTTGACTTGTTTTCTTCCACCCATCCCCCGCAAAGAAGGCTGGTTTCAAATATTATTCAATACATTACCTCTTATCCTGTGTGCTTTAATGATTGGGTATGTCATAAAACAACAGGAACAATGGATCATTCTTACATTGGCAGGCTGAGACTTGTGGTTTACAACAGGGATTAGTACATGAGACCCCAGCTGTTTACAATAAACATCAATGAGCTGGAGATGGGATTCAAATGTAATATTTCCAGTTCAAAGTTTGAGAGAAGATTTGTAGCTTGGGTGCTCGTTGTAGTTCTGTTCGCCGAGTTGGGAATTTGTGTTGCAGACATTTCGTCCCCTGTCTAGGTGACATCCTCAGTGCTTGGGACCCTTCTGTGAAGCGCTTCTGTGTTGTTTTCTCCGGCATTTATAGCCAAGACAGCAGACTTCCTAGCAGCACTAGAATGCACACTCAATGTTTTGTCTCTTCTGTCAGTCCAAACAGTGAGACAAAGTATCGTACCCCTGATAACAAGGAAAAGACAAACACACAACCTCAACACCAAGGAGTGGGAAGCACTAAAAACACTAAGAAATGATAAGAACATAATCATACTACCAGCAGACAAAGGCAGAATGACGGTCATCCTGGACAAAGCAGAGTACATCCAGAAAGTGCAACAACTACTTGCAGATACCAACACCTACCAAAAGAGGGAGTTTGACCCCACCCCACATCTCACCAATAGGATAAACAACACATTGAGGAATCTACAAAAAAACAGACAGGTAACCAGGTTTGACCTACAGAGAATGAAACCTGAAAGCAACACCACCCCCAGATTCTATGGACTACCTAAAGTGCACAAACTAGACATCCCACTCAGACCCATCGTATCGCTACCTGGGATACCATCACACAAACTGGCTAAAGAACTACAACAGAAACTGAAACACCTGATTAGCGGATCCAGACACTATACAGTCTACACAGGAACTCTTGGACATCATCAGAAATATACACATAGACAAGGAAGAAACTATGGTCTCATTCAATGTAATGGCATGGTTCACCTCTATTGACAAAACCCTAGCCAGAGAAACAACAGCCAACCTGCTGGACATACAGAACAGACAACAAGACGGGGAACCTAGCAACAAAGACTGCATACTCAAACTACTGGACCTGTGCCTCATAACACACTTCGCATTCAACAACCAAATATTTGAACAAATCAACGGCACACCCATGGGCTCACCCATCTCTGGACTCATAGCAGAAGCTGTAATGCAAAGATTAGAACAAGCAGCCTTACTGCAAATTCAACCCAAACTCTGGGTCAGATATGTGGATGACACCTTTGTAATCATTAACAACACAGATAGAAAACACACACCGATCATCAACGCCACACTCAGAGGAATCAGATTCACTAGAGAGGAAGAAAAGGACAACCAACTCCCATTCCTAGACGTGATGGTACAGAGAACACTGAACGGAGAATTCACCACAAAGTTATACAGGAAAGCCACACACACAGACAAAGTCCTGAACTACGAAAGTAACCACCCCAACACATACAAAAAAAGTTGCATCAAGACACTTTTCAAAAGGACCACAACACACTGCAGCACAGCAGAACTGCAAAATGAAGAACACCTCTACAATGTATTCGCCAAAAACGGATACCCCCGCAATTTCATCAACAGATGCCTAAGGAAAAGACAACGGAGTGAGGACATGCCACAACCCAAAGGACTAGCCACGTTACCATACATCAAGAACATTTCTGAACTGACAGCCAGACTACTACGACCACTAGGACTCATAAATAACAGCACACAAACCAGCAGCCACTCTTAGACAACAACTCACTAAGACCAAAAGGACCTGATACCCAGCATGAGCAAAACCAATGTAGTGTACAAAATCCCATGCAAGGACTGCACAAAACACTATATAGGACAAGTAGCCACACACGCAGTTGACAGGCAACATGAGTTCGACTGGGACAACTCTACTATTATAGGACAAGCCAAACAGAGAACAGCCAGGGAATTCCTAGAGGCATGGCACTCATCCACAGATTCTATAACAAACACATCGACCTGGACCCAATATACCGGCCACTGCAGCGGACAGCTGGAACTGACAACCAGAAGCGGCAGAAACAGGCCACTATAAATGCCGGAGGAAACAACACAGAAGCTCTTCACAGGAGGCTCCCAAGCACCGAGGATGTCACCTAGATGGGACGAAACGTCTGCAACACAAATTCCCAGCTCGACGAACAGAACCGTAATATTTCCAGATTTGCTGATGATAGAATGCTAAACGGGAATGCATATTGTGAGGTAAACACAAGACAATTGGCCACAACATGATGGAATATAATGTGGAAAAATGTAACATTATCCATTTTGGTTGAAGAAATAAATGTGCAGGGTAGTTCTTAAAAGGTCAGTTGGAAAGTATAGGTGTACAAAAAGACGAGTGTGCCTTTACCAATAAGTCATTGAAGGCTAACATGCAGGTATAGCAATCTACTAAGGCGGCTAAAGGAATGTTAGCCTTTAAAGCAAGAGAATTTCAGTACAGGAGTAATGAATTCTTGTTTCAATTGCATAGGAGCTTGGTCATATCATTGTGTGCAGTTTTAGTCTCCTTATCTCAGTCCTTATTGTCATATTATTTCAAAATGAAAGATGCACTGGTACAGCTGAGAACAGAAGTGAGTCAAAAAGTCAGGGCAGGCAGGGGCAAGGTAGGACTAATAAATTAAACTGCATTTATTCCAATGCAAGGGGCCTAACAGGGAAGGCAGATTAACTCAGGGCATGGTTAGGAACATGGGACTGGATATCATAGCAATTTACAGAAACATGGCTCAGGGATGGCCAGGAATGGCAGATTAATGCTCCAGGATACAAATGCTACAGGAAGGATAGAAAGGGAGGCGGGAGAAGAGGCATTTTTGATAAGGGATAGCATTACAGCAGTGCTGAGGGAGGATATTCCCAGAAACACATCCAGGGAAGTTATTTGGGTGGAACTGAGAAATAAGAATGGGATGATCACCTTATTGGGATTGTATTATAGACCCCCTAATAGTCAGAGGGAAATTGAAAAACAAACTTGTAAGGAGATCTCAGCTATCTGTAAGAATAATAGGGTAGTTATGGTAGGGGATTTTAACTTTCCAAACATTGACTGGGACTGCCATAGTGTTAAAGGTTTAGATGGAGAGGAATTTCCTATGTGTGTACAAGACAATTTTCTGATTCAGTATGTGGATGTACCTACTAGAGAAGGTGCAAAACTTGACTATTCTTGGAAAATAAGGCACAGCAAGTGACTGAGGTGTCAGTGGGGGAGTACTTTAGGGCCAGCGACCATAATTCTGTTCATTTTAAAATAGTGATGGAAAAGGATAGGCTGGATCTAAAAGTTGAAGTTCTAAATTAGAGAAAGGCCAATTTTGATGGTGTTAGGCAAGAACTTTCAAAAGCTGACTGGAGGCAGATGTTTGCAGGTAAAGGGATGGCTGGAAAATGGGAAGCCTTCAGAAATGAGATATCAAGAATCCAGAGAAAGTATATTCCTGTCAGGGTGAAAGGGAAGGTTGGTAGGTATAGGGAATGCTGGATGACTAAAGAAATTGAGGGTTTGGTTAAAAAGGAAGCATATGTCAGGTATAGACAGATCGAGTGAATCCTTAGAAGAGTATAAATGAAGTAGGAGTATACAAGAGGGAAATCAGGAGGGCGAAAAGGAGACATGAGATAGCTTTGGCAAATAGAATTAATGAGAATCCAAAGGGTGTTTACAAATATATTAAGGACCAAAGGGTAACTAGGGACAGAATAGGGCCCCTCAAAGATCAGCAAGGCAGCCTTTGTGTGGAGCCACAGAACATGGGGGAGATACTAAATGAATATTCTGCATCAGTATTTACTGTGGAAAAGGATATGGAAGATATAGACTGTAGGGAAATAGATGGTGACATCGTGCAAAATGTCCAGATTACAGAGGAGGAAGTGCCGGATGTCTTGAAATGGTTATAGGTGGATAAATCCCCAGGACCTGATAAGGTGTATCCGAGAACTCTGTGGGAAGCTGGAGAGGTGATTACTGGGTCACTTGCTGAGATATTTGTATCATCGATAGTCACAGGTGAGGTGCTGGAAGACAAACGTGGTGCCTCTGTTTAATAAGGGTGGTAAGGACAAGCCAGGGAACTGTAGACCAGTGAGCTTGACCTCAGTGGTGGGCAAGTTGTTGGAGGGAATTCTGAGGGACAGGATGTACATGTATTTAGAAAGGCAAGGACTGATTAAGGATAGTCAGCATGGCTTTGTGCGTGGGAAATCATGTCTCACAAATTTGACAGTTTTTTGAAGTAGTAACAAAGAGGATTGATGAGGGCAGAGCAGTAGATGTGATCTGTATGGACTTCAGTAAGGCATTCGACAAGGCTCCCCGTGGGAGACTGATTAGCAAGGTTAGATCTCATGGAATACAGGGAGAACTAGCCATTTGGATACAGAACTGGCTCAAAAGGTAGAAGACAAAGAGTGGTGGTGGTGGAGGGTTGTTTTTCAGACTGGAGGCCTGTGACCAGTGGAGTGCCACAAGGATCGGTGCTGGGTCCTCTACTTTTTGTCATTTACATAAATGATTTGGATGTGAGCATAAGAGGTACAGTTAGTAAGTTTGCAGATGACACCAAAATTGGAGGTGTAGTGGACAGCTAAGAGGGTTACCTCAGATTAAAACAGGATCTGGACCAGATGGGCCAAGTGTGGCAGATGGAGTTTAATTCAGATAAATGCGAGGTGCTGCATTTTGGGAAAGCAAATCTTAGCAGGACTTATATACTTGATGGTAAGGTCCTAGGGAGCGTTGCTAAACAAAGAGACCTTGGAGTGCAGATTCATAGCTCCTTGAAAGTGGAGTCGCAGGTGGATAGGATAGTGAAGATGGCGTTTGGTATGCTTTCTTTTATTGGTCAGAGTATTGAGTACAGGAGTTGGGAGGTCATATTGAGGGTGTACAGGACATTGTTTAGGCCACTGTTGGAATATTGCGTGCAATTCTGGTCTCCTTCCTATTGGAAAGATGTTGTGAAACCTGAAAGGGTTCAGAAAAGATTTACAAGGATATTGCCACGGTTGGAGGATTTGAGCTATAGGGAGAGGCTGAACAGGCTGGGGTTGTTTTCCCTGGAGGTCGGAGGCAGAGGGGTGATCTTATACAGGTTTACAAAATTATGAGGGGCATGGATAAGATAAATAGACAAAGTCTTTTCTCTGGGGTCAGGAAGTCCAGAACTAGAGGACATAGATTTAGGGCGAGAGGGGAAGATATAAAAGAGACCTAAAGGGCAACTTTTTCATGCGGAGTGTGGTACATGTATGGAATGAGCTGCCAGAGGAAGTGGTGGAGTCTGGTACAATTGCAACACTTAAAAGGCATTTGGATGGGTATATGAATAGGAAGGGTTTGGAGGGATATGGGCTGGGTGCTGGCAGATGGGACTAGATTGGATTGGGATATCTGGCCAGCATGGACAGGTTGGACCGAAGGATCTGTTTCCATGCTATACATCTCTATGACTCTATCTATGTAGTGCAAAGATTCACCAGACTTGTTCCTGACATGATTGTGCTAAGAGAAGAAATTGGGCAAGCTGGGCTATTTTAAGAATAAAAGATAATCTCTTTTAGAATTAAAACTGTAAACAGGACTATTGCAAGTAAGATGTTCCTGCTAAATTCAAGAACGGGAACACAATTTAAAATTAGGCAGGATGCCACTTGGGTTTGAAATAAGGATTTTTTTTTTAAAAAAAGCAGAGGGTTGACAGCCTTTGGAATTCTCTACCACAAAGAACAGTAGGGGCTCAGTCTTGAGGATGGATAAGGTAGAAATTGATGGATATCTGATTACCAGTGATTATGGGAACAGGGAGAGTAAAAAGCTTTGATGTTTGGGTCAGTATTGACCATATTGAATGGGAGCACAGGCTCAAAGGGCTGAATATTCTACTTTTGTTCCTTTGCAAAGCAAATAGTCAGACTTTGAGACAACTGATTTAGCTGTAAGCACACATGACTAATCTGGGTTAAAACAATGAGAAAAATAATTTACCTAGCACCTTTCATAATCTCAGGCCTGGGTTCAAGTCCTACCTGCAGCAGAGATGGGTTTGAACAGGCTTATCAGAAAAATAGGAGAACCTGAAAAAATATCAACACATACACAAAGTACCTACACTAATTATTCTGTTTGAAGCCAAAGATCTTGGAATCACCTCGTTTAAAATTCAGTGGCAAAATAAATTTTTCTAAGGTGGTCGTAACAATTTTGATCTACACACAAAATGAAATAAACACCAGCTTCATTCCAAATATAACATCCTACAGCTGACAACGCAAATTGCGCAAGTTACTATGTGGACAGAATTCAATCCTTGCAAGGTTTAAAACACGCACAGAAATGCAAAATACCATGGATGTGTCAAAAACCAAACAAAGAAAATTAATGGAAGTTTGCAGGTCAGACTGCATCTATGCAGAAAGTGAGGAATGAAATCTTTCAGTTCAATAACCTTTAAGCACTGGAAGCGAGAGAACAAGATCGGTTCCCTATTATAAGATGGAAGGCAATTTCTCTTGCCTTTCACCCTATCAGACTTTCCCATTTGTACTTATACCTCCTCCCATTTCTGTACTTGCCTACTGTCACAGCTTTCTTGGAGCTTATCTTCCGTTCTGACAAATTAGTTTTCTCTCTCTCTAGAGATAATCAATATTTATTGCTGTTATTTAGAATGAAAGGATTCTGATAAAAATATCTGACAATTACACAGCCAAGTCCTGGTATCAACAACCTCAGGTCTCCAGAAGGATAGTTTCAAACCAATGGCAGCATCATTAATTAAGGCTCTAAGACTTCAATGACTGATTTTGTAGGCAGTCATATATACATCATCAGTGTTGGATTATTGAATACAAGTTGAAAGATCTTGCAAAGCAGTCACCAGGGTCATACTTTTCATTTCTTTTCCCAATCCAAAAATATTCCTAGTTTTGCAGTACTATAAAGATGTTCAGATTTAGCCTTTTATAAAAGTCTTCTTGATAAAGCTGAAGGATAACCCAACTACTACCTTTAGGAAGAAAACAATGCATCTGCAATGCCTTTATAATGTGACAATTCTAAAGAGAGAGGCGAAAAATTAATCATTCAGTACTAGCTACTTAGTGTGCTAAACATAGATTTTGGAGTTGGAAGCACAAAAACATTTTTAACTTGCAATTCATTATTCCTTTCGGTCAATATGCGTAGGTGCTGATCAGAATTGAATTAAAGCGCAGAATCAAGAATCGGTTATAGCTGGAACTGGAGTACCAAACTGTAGGTTTTCTAAACATCCGATAACATTTGTTTCCTTTCGAGAAAATTTAACTTGACATATGTCATCCTCCACCCCCCAACCCCTTGCAAATTTAAAGCAAGTCTTTATTTTATTAAGCTTTCTCAAAGCACACCAACTGCTCATACACATTTTCTTTCCATTTATACACACTAAATTCTCAGTGTACAGTAAGACCAATCATTAGTTGTCTCTGATTAATAATGCAAGTTTAAATGTAAAATTTAAGTATGCGATGCTTTTACAAAACATTTCTCAAAAATCATTTCCCTAACCAGTTTTCAGTCATAGGAACATTCTCAAATATCTTCTGAGTTTTCAGTAGAAATCAAAACTGTCAACTGGTATAAACATCCTTAAATCTAGAGTCTCAGTTTCAACCTACACATTTTTTCCAAATGTGTAGCAGTGGTACCTTGTTTATAAACAAATATGGCCGACATTGAAATATTATTTAATGTTTTATGATCCATTATGAAAATAGGTTTCAAGTCATGTAATAAGTGCTCAAACATAACTTCGGATTAAAAAGATATATCAAGTAAATTAATGAGTTTACATATGTAATTCCACTAATGAAGACACACAAATGAAAGGCAGGTAAATCTTTTATTTACCAGCTGTACAGCACTACATTAATTAAATGCTTTACCCTAGCTTTCGTAACCCCATTTAAAGAGTATTTTTACATTGTTTCCTCATCAGCTTGACTCCCTTTCCTTCACAAACAGTACAGCTAAATATAAAAAAAACAAAATCAACCCAGTCAGAGCTAAAAAGGGGGCAGAAAGCAGATTTAATTGCAATTCACCTAGAACAGAAAAAGAATTTCATGTTGAGTCAGCAAATAAAGCTTCTGACATACCCTTGTGGCACAACTTTCTCATATCTGCAACAGCGCAAACCTCTTAAACTTCACATTACTTTATTTTGCAACACAAAGCACATGGATATACTTACTCTTCAAAACTTTGCCTCATCCTAGTTTTAAAGGATTAATTCCATTATGCCCTCTTACAAATACATCAGATACATAATGAAGTTCAGAGAAGCAAAAAAAAATATAGTTAGGTGGGAGATAGCCAACCTATAGTGGAAATATAAGTAATTAAAATTTACAACATTAAAATCTGCAACTTTAAAGGGATTTGTAGTATGCTGTGAATGTGCTCATTACAATTTGACATTTTCTGCTCTGAACAGCTCAATTTGCAAATTAATTTTTACATGATTCTGCACATATTCACAAACACTGAAGAGTTTGACTCTTTGTGACAAATGTAATTTGTAAACGTCTCAAGCAGTGGTTAAAATGTTACTCTCCTGCACTTTGATACATAATCACTAGAAAAGATTAAAATGTAAAAAACTTATCTACAACAAGCATGACCATTTTTTGAGATGCCCTGTACAAAGAAAAAGGAAAACACACGACGAACAGTGTTACTATGGATGGTCAGTTGTAAAATAATTCACGTGGCTTGAACTTAATTTAACAGTAACACAATGATTTTCAATCAATCAGTGATTTGCATTCTGAGACGCCCTAATGTAGCGGAAGAAACCAAAAGTTGTGTATTATCATTTACAATTGGGTTGCACAAAAACATGACTATACGTTCAAAAATTCACAATTCTTTTGTATTTAAAGTTTACTACAAGTCAAATTTCCACCTGCTCAGCTCGAGTATAGCAGGGTGTTATGGTTAAAAATAGCCTATGTTCTTTGCAACATATATATATATCACAACGTTTTGTGCCATTGGGAAACATTCCTCTTATGCAAAAAGAGCTACGGCACAGATACTGTACACAATTTTTTCTTTAAGGGCAGGAACTATTTTACTGCTAGGTGTACATAACATGTACAAAGCATCTCATGGTATTTCATTTTGATTCTGAAAAAAAATTCAGAAAAATTGTATCGGGTATAATTTTTGTAACAAATAAAATAACAATTTCTGATTCATAAATAGCATTCTATGCTATAAAAGGGAACCTAGTCTAAACTCATTTTAGCTTCCTGGATGAGAAATTCTCTCTAGTATTCAGAAGGTTAAATGGTCTAAATCATTTCATAGAAGCACGTGTCAAAGCAAAAATACATGTAATCTTATTCGCAGGACCACATTATTAGCATGCCTTCCTCCATCACCGGTCCATCATACTAAGGATCATCTCAGGTGTGATGTCTCCATTTTGAGCCTCAATTCCTGATTGAACTTGCACATCTTCAGCCTCAGGCTCTTTCTTTATTTCAACAATTATGTTTTCAATTGTTGTAGTCCCTGATTCTTGCAACTGTTGAACTGCTCCTAAGAAGAAAATGTAAAAATATCAATGTTAAATAAACTGAAAAATCAGAAATGCACTTTTAACAGAGTGCAGGGACTTCTATGTTGATCAATTATGCTCCTTTTCAACTGAGGACTGGCAAATAAGAAACAAACAACATTAGATTAGGTTCCCTACAGTGTGGAAACAGGCCCTTCGGCCCAACAAGTCCACACCGACCCTCTGAAGATTAACCCACCCAGACCCATTTCCCTCTGACTAATGCACCTAACACTATGGGCAATTTAACATGGCCAATTCACCTGACCTGCACATCTTTGGACTGTGGGAGGAAACCGGAGCACCCGGAGGAAACCCACGCAGACAGGGGGAGAATGCGCAAATTCCACACACAGTCACCCGAGGCTGGGATTGAACCCGGGACCCTGGTGCTGTGAGGCAGCAGTGCTAACAACTGAGCCACCATGCCGCCACAAATATCAAATTTTTTAGGCTCTCCATAAACATTCTACTTTGCAAGTATCAGATTCGTATTTGATTTAAACCACTTCATGTAATAAGCCTCATGCTCGATACTGAATATCTAGTACCTTTAGTTTATTAGAAGCAAAAACAGAAGTTGCTGGAAAAGCTCAGTAGGTCTGGCAGCATCTGCGAAAAGAAATCAATTAATGTTTCGTGTCTGATGATCCACCCTCAGAATCCTGAGGAAGACTCAATGGACCAGAAACATTATCTCTGCTTTCTCCTCAGATGCTGACAGACCTGCTGAGCTTTTCCAACAATTTGTTTTTGTTTCTGATTTATAGTATCTGTAGTTCTTTCAGTTCTCACTTGCAATTTATTGCATGTATTTCAAGTTAGCCCAAGGCTTCCCAAAGATCAAATTATAATCAATTTGAGGACACCAAAACATTCAGGGAGATAAAGAAATTAGGATAATAATAGTTGGGATTGTGACTTCGCCAACAGTATTTATCAAATCCCTATTCAGCCTACTGAGTCCAACCCGACCCTTTGAAAAGCATCCCACCTGCTCGCTTCTGCCTATAAACCTGCATTTCCCATGGCTAATTCACCTAGCAGGCACATCCATGGATACCATGGGCAAGTTAGCATGGCTAATCCACCTAACCTGCACATCTTTGGACTGTGGAGGAACCAGAGCACCCAGAGAAATCCCATGCAGACAGAGGGTAAATGTGCAAACTCCACACAGATACAGGCAGGTCGCTGGTGCTATGAGGTAGCAGGGCTAGCCACTGAGCCCCGTGCCACCCATTGCATGGACAAATATTGATAGGCTGAGAGATGGCATAATTCTTATAAAAAATATCCAGAACTGCTTTTGAACCAGCATGTAACAAGTCCTACAAGGACAGGGGGCAATGCTGAAGCTAACTTTAGGGAATGAAGCCATGCAAGTTGTAGAAGTATTGGTGGGAGAGCATTTTGGGGACAGGGATCCTTTCCCAGTAATCATGGAAAAGGATAAACATGGACAAGAATGAAGGTTCTAAACTGGCTAAGGCTGATTTTAATATGACAAGACAGAACCTGGACAAAGTGTTCAAGAAACAGCTGTCTGTAGAAAAAAAAAGTCAGCCCACTGGGAATCTTTCAAAAAACAGAAACAGTGAGCATGCAGAGCCCTTAAAGATGAAGGGTGGAAAAGATGCTCACAGAATCTTGGATGCCCAAGGAATGTACAGGATTGGTTGAGGAATAAAACAAACTCCTGTTAAATATTAGGGCCCAAAACATGAATTCCTAGAGTTGTATAGCAAAAGCAGGGGATTAATTTTAAAAATGAGCAAAGTGAAGGGGGACATGAACACTCTTAAGTAAAACAAAGAGAATCCAAAAGCATTTTAAGAAGTATATTAGGGTCAAGAAGGAAATCCAGGAAAAGAGTAGAGCCCATTTAGGACCAAACAGACAAACTGTGTGGAGTGGCAAGATATACTTTGCACCCATAATCCAGAGAAAGTTATGTATGTATCGAAATAAAGGAAAAAGAACTGTGAAAACATTACAATTCAGAGTACAAAAGGTATTAGCGGTTTTAGTGGGCTTAAAATTGGATGTCTCCTAGCCACATGAAATATATGCCAGGATACGATGGGAGGCAAGAAGGATGAGTGCAGTCGCCCTGACGTTAGTTATCAAACCCTCTGGACACAGTAGAGGTGCCAGAGGACAGAAGGACAGAGGACTGGATGAACTCGCACTGCATAGCTCAAGGAGGCTGATGCCAACTATACACCCTCTGGTGTCATCCTAAGCAGAAATCATTTAGCTCAACACAAACCATAGGTCCTCCTTGAAAAATGTACTATTATTCAAGAAAAGGTTTGAAAAAAACAGGGAAGTATAGGCCAATTGAGTTTTAGTGGCAAGGGAAACAGGAAAAAAATTGAGGGACAGAATTAATCTCCACTTGAAGAGGCAAGAACTAATCAAGGATAGTTAGGTATGAATTTGTTCGGGGGAGTCATGTCTGACAGGTTTGATTGACATTTCAATGAGGTTACTCAGTGTGTATATGAACTGTAATACAGTCTACATGGACTTCAGTAAGACTTCTGACAAAGTACTGCATTGTACACTGGTCAAGGAAGTTAGAGTCCATGCTGTCAGGACTTTTTGAATCCATAACGACTTTGTGGCAGGAGGCAGAGGGTGAAAGTCAAACATCATTTGAGACTGGAAGCCTGTGCCTAGTGATGTACCATAGCATTCAGTAAGTTTGATAAACTTGCAGAGAACATGAAAATTGGCAGTGTGGTAAATAGGAAGGTGAAAGCCTTAGATTACAGGATGAAATAGGCTGGTCAAACAGGCAGAACAATGAAAATGGAATTTAATTCTGAGAGTGAGGGGTGATGCATTTTGGGACGACTAACAA
The DNA here is from genome assembly GCF_047496795.1 of Chiloscyllium punctatum. Taxonomy (NCBI): domain Eukaryota; kingdom Metazoa; phylum Chordata; class Chondrichthyes; order Orectolobiformes; family Hemiscylliidae; genus Chiloscyllium; species Chiloscyllium punctatum. The sequence goes on along the minus strand of NC_092764.1, from coordinate 55,148,800 downwards.
AGCAAGGGAGTACTACAGATCCTTGAAGGCAACAGGACAGATGAATAAAGTGGTTCAGAAAGCAGATAGTATATTTGTGTTTATTTGCAGAGGCACTGAATATCACAGTAGCAAGGTTACGATGGAGTTGTATATAGTGTTGGTTAGGCTGAAGCTGGATTATTGTGTGCAGTTCTGGTCATCACACAAAAGGAAAGACGTGACTGTAACTTGAGGGGGTGAAGAGATTTATCAAGATGTTGCCTGGGCTGAATCATTTCAGCTATGAAGAGAGAGACTAAATAGACTGGGGTTGTTTTCCTTGGAGCATGGAAGGTAGAAGAGACCTAATTGAGGTCAACAAAATTATGGAGGCCGTAGAGAAGATAAATAGGAAAAAAATTTTCCCTTTAGTGGAGGAATCAATAAGTAGGGTCACAAATTCAAGCGAAGAGGTGGGAGGTTTAGAGGGGAATTAATTAATAATCTGTTGATCCAGAAGGTGGTAGACCTCTGGAACTCTCTGCCTAAGAGGGTGGTAGAGGCAGTTACCCTCAGGTATTTAAGAAGTACCTGTAATTAGAATCATACTACAGCATATCACCTGTTCAAGGCCACAGGCAAAGCATTTGGAAATGGGACCAGAGTACATAGAACATAGAAAATTACAGCGCAGTACAGGCCCTTTGGCCCTCGATGTTGCGCCGACCGAAGCCTACCTAACCTACACTAGCCCAATAACCTCCATATGCTTATCCAATGCCCGCTTGATTATTGATGTGAGACCAATGGGCCAAAGTGGTTTTTGCAGTGCTGTAAAAGTCCAATTCCTTAGCAACTAGGGGTGGACAATAAAGGCCATGAATGGATTAAAAACAAGCTCTACTACATTTGCCCCTCAGAATTATTACTGTATCAAAATCTAAGCTCGGCCTTTCTATTAAGGATACAGTTATACAATATTCCAATCATGAGAATGGATTCCATTATTCTACCAATCATGGAAATTTTAAGCTGTTAATTATTCACTGCTGCACTAATTTTTAGTTTATATTTTTGCACTTAAACATATTAAAAACAGTATATGGTTCCAGAATCATGGATTAGAATGCTTATTTCACCTGAAACTGCTCAACAGCTGAGATTACAAACTAACACTGCACAACAGAATCGCCCAATAACAAATTAGTTAAAACACAAAGCTTTACAAATCAAAATCAAGTAGAGTTCCATTTCTAGCCCAGCTCAATGGATAATTGCACTGGTTTAATGAACCAAACAAAGTAGACCCATCTTGATCAGCCATGATATCTGGAACAGCAGTATTGCACTATACTGGGTTTTAGAGACACTATGCTAGCAATAATAAAATGCATAGAATAACATTTAGCCATTGTTAAGAATCCCGATATCTGATATTTACTGAAAATACATTGAGCACGTAGTAAACGCAAGTAGTGATGATCCTACTGTTGCAGTCATGCGATGGACTAAAGGTGCACCTAAAACGGGGATGGGACTTTTGAAAGCCTACAACTTCTAATGTATAAAATGTTACACTACCAGTATTTTTATTGGATTGATTAGCTTTGCCAGGTGGTCTACCCCTTCGCTTTTTGGCTGGTGTTGGTACAGGGATGACTTCTGCAATAGGCTGCTCCTCTTCTTCTTCCTCTTCTTCAGGTTTGCTCACAACAGTGTCATCCTCTTCATCACCATCTAATTCAGGTTCAGCATTATCCTCATCATCTACAAAAATAAATGGAAACACCATTCAGTATCAAAATTTGGCAGTTTACCTACCCAGAATCCAAATCATTATTGTTAATAAGGACAAGCTCATTCATCATACAACAGTTTGTTTTGTTCTTTAATAATCACCTCTCTCTCAACGCTTTTCCTAGTCATATGCAGTATGACATTATCATTCACTGTAAGGGGTAGCGGAAATGGTCCCCAAGTACACTTCAATTTTTCACATTAAACAAACAAACAAGTGAAGTCATTAACCACATTAAGTAAATCCTGATCAACATTAAATTATTCAGGGATACCAATCCCACCCCCAAACTTCAATTAAAACAACATAAGTGGGTTAACATTGATCACCTGTGAAGCTGATGAGACAAGGAAAGAAATATTGTGGCAAGATTTCACCAGGGAGAATAAAATAAGATGATATTTAAGTCAAGCTTTCAAAATAACTACTTTTTTTATTCATACTGGTTCCTTTTAACTCAATCTCAAAAAATTTTATTGATTGGGTTAATATCCTTACTTCAAGTGTATATCCCCTTTTCAAAAGTGTCAAACAATTCTACACCTATAATTTTCAGATGCGTTACAATTTATATACTCAAAACATTCTTTCTGGATAAATTATCAATCCCAATTGATTTTTACTACATTTCCTTTCACCAATTATGCTAGAAACATCGTTAACATTTTCTCCAATAACGGTAGTAGGCAATATACTCATAACTGGGTGATGTAACACTACTGTCACCTGGCCACTTTCAGCAACTGCTTCAGACAAGTGAAGACCTGCAGGAGGGCAATAGGACATAATGGAGGAAATGCCATGAGGTAATTCTTCTCCTCACCAAATGCATCTACAATTTACAAAGCGGGACACAGATGAAGTATACACTAAGTCAACAAAAGAACAAATGATGACTGGGTTATTCACATAGTTTAATTCCCATTGTTATTTATCTACTCAATTCTGGTGAATAACCCAAACTAACCCAGTCTGTCATTATACTCAAGGTCTTGATCTTCATTATAATCTGGAATTGCTGCGAGGCTAGTACCCGTTCCTTCAAGTGCATACTGTCCCCATTCTATCATTCTTTCTCCATCCTATCTGCCAAAACGCTTAATCGAAAATAAATAAAACTTTATCTGTCAGTTGTCTACCCATTATGCTAGCTGATCAAAATCCTGTTGTAATTTTTGTCTTCATCCTTATTTTGGATGATTTACAACTTTTGAAATCTTAAAATCGATTCCAACATACAAGTTATGTGTAAGAAAAAGCAATGGGTCTAGCAGCAAAGCTTGGAGAACACTAATGTCTATCACCAGAACAATCCCCCAATTTAAAAACCAAGAATAGATGTCCTTCAGCCATTATTTTTAATCCAAGCTGACCAAAGACCATCCTATTCCATGAGCCTCAATTTTGATAATGAGCTTTTTGGGGTACTTTGTCAAACTCCTCAAAATCTATCATTCATCATATTCCCTCCAATCAATCTTCTGTTAAGTCATCAAAAAAGTACAAATCATCTTGGCTTCCTTTAATTAAGTCAACATGTCCAAAATCACCTCATTCACTTCCCACAGATTCTGCAATAAAGGTGTCCAGCCAAGTAGCTGCTTTAAATACAGGGCAATTAAAAACCAAAAGAATACATTACCACTGTCAGTGGAGTCTCCTTTCTTGGACTGCATTTTCCGTTTCCTCCCACGTCCCTTATTCTTCTTCCGCTCTACAGCATCTCCTTCTTCACCCCCTGGCCCACTACAATTCTCAGCATGTTTTGTCATTGTATTCTGCAGAATACATAGCAAAGGTAAAACACTTATGTAGAAAATGCTTACATGGCAAGATACTCAAAATATTAAGAAAATACTGCGAGTGTTGAAAATCTGAAATAAAAGCATAATATTTTGGAAACGTTCAGCCAGGAAGCATCCTTGGATAAAGAAATTAAGTTACATTTTCAGCTGATTATTTCACAAAGTTTAAAAAAGCCATGTAACACAAAGTAAATAACCAAACAGATTTACGGTACTTTTTGCAAGGTTTGCGGAGGTTTGTAGCTCAGGTTAAGGTTTAGGGTGTAGGGTTGCTCGCTGAGCTGTAGGTTTGCTATCCAGACGTTTCATTACCTGGCTCGGTAACATCATCAGTGGCAACCTCAAAGTGAAGCGAAACTGTTGTCTCATGCTTTCTATTTACAGGTTTGTCCTGGATGGGGTCCCTGGGGTTGGTGGTGATGTCATTTCCTGTTCGTTTTCTGAGGGGTTGATAGATGGTATCTAGATCTGTGTGTTTGTTTATGGCGTTGTGGTTGGAGTGCCAGGCCTCTAGGAATTCTCTGGCATGTCTTTGCTTAGCCTGTCCCAGGATAGATGTGTTGTCTCAGTCGAAATGGTGTTTTTTTTTCATCCATGTGTCGGGCTACGAGGGAGAGAGGGTTGTGTCTTTTTATGGCCAGCTGGTGTTCATGTATCCTGGTGGCTAACTTTCTTCCTGTTGCCCTACGTAGTGTTTGTGTCAGTCCTTGCATGGGATTTTGTAGACTACGTTGGTTTTGGCCAATGCTTTGTACTGGGTCTTTTAAGTTTGTTAGTTTTTGTTTGAGAATGTTGGTGGGTTTGTGTGCTACTAGGATTTCGAGGAGTCTTAGTAGTCTGGCTGACATTTCTGAAACTTCTTTGATGTACGGTAAGGTGGTTAGGGTTTCTGGCGGTGTTTGGTCTGCTTGTCGTGGTTTGTTCTTGAGGAATCTGCGCACTGTATTTTTTGAGTATCCGTTCTTCTTGAATACGTTGTATAGGTGGTTCTCCTCTGTTTTCCGAAGTTCGCCTGTGCTGCAGTGTGTGGTGGCTCGTTGGAATAGTGTTCTGATACAGCCTCGTTTGTGTGTGTTGGGATGGTTGCTGGTGTAGTTAAGTATTTGGTCAGTGTTTGTCGGTTTTCTGTATACGCAGGTTTGTAGTTATCCGTTGTTCTTTCTTTCGACTGTGACGTCCAGGAATGTGAGTTTGTTGTCGGTTTCTTCCTCCTTGGTGAACTTTATGCCTGTGAGGGTGTTGTCGATGATGTTAAATGTCTCTTCTATCTTGTTTTGTTTTGTGATGACAAAGGTGTCATCTACATAGCAGACCCAGATTTTTGGTTTGATGGTTGGTCGGGCTGTTTGTTCTAGCCTTTGCATTACCACTTCTGCTATGAATTCTGATAGCGGAGATCCCATGGGTGTGCCGTTGGTTTGTTTGTAGACTATGTTGTTGAAAGTGAAGTGGGCGGTGAGGCAC